>NC_083685.1:31104117-31413676 GCF_033118175.1 Dama dama
CAGTCAAAGGCTTTAGTTTAGTCAGTGAAGCAGAAGTAGATAGTTTTCTGGAATTCTTTTGCTTTTTCTATGATCCAACGGATGTTGGCAATTTGATCTCTGGTTCCTCTGCCTTTTCTAAATCTAGCTTGAACACCTGGAAGTTCCCCGTTCACATACCATTGAAGCCTAGCTTGGAGAATTTTGAGCATTAATTTGCCAGCATGTGAAATGAGTGCAATTCTGCAGTAATTTGAACAATCTTTGGCATTGCCCTTCTTTGGGATTGGCATGAAAACTGACCTTTTCCAGTCCTGTGGCCACTGCTGAGTTTTCCAAATTTGCTGGGATATTGAGTGTAGCACTTTCACAGCATCATAGATAGATAGATAGACAGACTATATATAATACATATATATTATATATGTATAATATTCAAGATAAACTTACACACATGGGATTGTTATTTACAATAGCCTATAATATAGACTTCAATACTATTAAATGGTGTTTCAGCCCAAATTCAATGTCAACAAGCTTGTTACTTAAAGCTAGAAGCCACATTTCTCCCTCGGCTCTGGTCACTAATACTAATACTATGCTGGTCACTCATCTCATATACCTAACTTTCAAGGCAACTTCTCTGCAAATTTTTCTTGTTTGCTTCCTCTACAGTAAAACTTGTCATTGTTCTCTATTACGATGTTTTTTATCAAGAAGCCTTGATGTGTGCGATATTAAGAGAGGAATTGAGAAAGTGTGAGATAACCAATCCCACAGAGTATATGAGCTCTTTAAGTTCGGTTTGTTGGTCTTAGGAGATGCTGTGAAACATCTAGGACTTTGAAACTTATATTACAAATTTCACTTTTCTTGTCTTTATACTCAGTTTCTTTGCTGTAATAACTTTCTTGTAATATTGTTAATGCAACGCATTAAGAATCTATAGTTTTTTGGGTTTTATTGATTTCTGACAAAACCCTAATTATGGGTCATTTGAGGAAAGAGAAGAGGTTCATGAACTTCATTTTGCTGGCATATATTCAGAGACGCAGACATTTCCTGTGTAATCTCCTAATGTAGAATTGGAAAGAAAAACTTCCAGGCCACCACAGGTCTCTCACCTTCCTCTGGCAATGGCCATTTTTGGAATGATCTCACTCTTAAAGCGTGGATCCTGGAAACCATCAAATGCAAACCTGGCAGAGAAGAGAAAATACATTTACACCTGATAGAACAGAGGAAGCAGTTCAGAGTCTACTGATGCTATTTCATCCCAATGTCTAGACTCATAAAATCAGGTTCTAGTTGGCAACCACTGGGGTTATGTGAAAGTAATTGCCAAGACATCTGGAAACTTAATAGAAGTCCAGAGGCCTTTGACCAAATGTGGCTCTCTTTAACTATAAGGAAGCTACCACAACCCTTTCTAAATGATGTGTTAGGCTAACCTTTGATGACAGAACAATCAGGACTATGTGTAGGGGCACGCGGCCTTTTCCATAGGTGTGCCAGCTCTCTCTACGGTCCCTTCCTCAGGTCCCCCTCATGAGCACATGGACACACTTACCAAACCTAAAGCAAAATAAGGTGAAGAAGAAGAAGCAGGTTCATATTAGCCTCTGATCCCATTTTACACCTTGTCAACTATGGCCTCACATACACTTTTTTATTTAAGCAACTTTAAATGTGGTGTTTATATTTTATTTTTGGAATGATTAATGACCAATTCTTATATTGTACAGTAAAAGAGAAAAATATCCAAGTGTACTGTTAAAAATTCTCTTCCTGTTAAAGTGATTGTGAATCACCACAATATATAAATGCTAATTTTCAAAAGCTGAATAAATCAACCGACCTCAAAGTCCATGTGTCTGAATTTCAAAACATGTATTTGATTATCATGAATCTCAACTCTTAGTCATTCCCTTCTGTGTGAAGCAATATAACAATGTGGCATAATTTGCACTTTACATTATTTGTTATAAATTTAATTTTTATGTGTATTTTAATCTCACAGTGTACAGCTAATATTTTTGCTTTTGAAAATCAACGATCTTTAGGAGCATTGAAAAGTCTTATATGCTCATCTTTATTTTAACTATTTTTGGCCTCTACATTTCTTCGTATAGATTGGAACTTCTGTCGGGCACCATATTCTTTGTCACTGAAGAACTTGCTTTCACATTCCTTGTAAAGAAGATATGCTGATAATAAATTGTTTTTGCTTTTATCTCTGGAAATTTACTCTGAAAAGTCTTTATTTCTCTTTAATTTTCAAAAAGATATTTTCACTGTGCATATCTAAAATGACAGGCTTTAAAAGTGTTTTTTTTTTTCCTCCAGTACTTTAAAGATCCATCTCTCTGTTTTCTAGTTTGCATATCTCCTGATGGAAAATCTGTTATGTTTACATATATTCCTTTCTTGTAATATCACTCTTCTCTGACTGACTTTAACAAATATCATTTGTATTTGGTAAGTTGATTTTAATATGCCTTGGTATTGTATGATTTGTATTTATACTGCTTGAAATTCTTTATGTTTTTGCATTAGTGGGTTTATAGTTTTCATCAGATTTGGAAATCATTTATTTAGTATTTCCTCAAGTAATTTTTCCCATAGCTTTTCCTTCTGGGACTCAAATTACATTTTTATTGGATAGTTTTATATTTCCCAGAAGGTTCTGAGGCTCTGTTAATCTACTTCTGGCCTTTATTTTTCCCTGTCCTCTTCATTTTGGATTGTTTTCATCACTGTCTTCAAGTTTAAGAATATTTTCTCCTGAAGTATTCAATAAGCTGTTAATTTCATCCAGTCATATTTTTATTTCAAACAGTAATTTTCAACTCAAAAATTCTGTTTCATATGTATATATATATTTCACTATTTTTCTCATGGCTTATTTTATCCTGTAGGTCTTTGAGCATGTTGAGTATATTTACAACTGCTTTAGTATTCTTCACCACAAATTACATCATTTCTAGGTCTGTTTTTAAAGATTGAATGTTTTCTCATAATTATGGGTCACATTTTTCTTCCTCATTGATAGTCTAGTAATGTTTGAATTGCAAGCTTGACTTTGTAATGTTATGCTACTGAGTGCTAGATTTTGTTTATTGTTTTAAATAGGTTTCGACTTTGCTCTCTCAGGCAATCAAGTGTCTTACAGATCTGTTTTTGTCTCCTAGAAGTTTGCTTTTAGTTGTTTGCTTTTCCTTTTAATTAGACTATTTATTTTACTCAGATTTAATGTAAGATCTGATATTGTTGGGATTGTATTCCACATGTTGATATTCATTTTCTCTTTGAACCTTTTTCTAAAATGTTTTCTAAAAGGCAGACTTCCAGTATTCTTTTTGACTTGTTTAGCCTCAATAAGGCAGGTCTTTTGAGTGTCTGTGCTGAAGGCTCCATATAGCCAAAAGGCCTTTCCACGCTGGCTGGCGGAAAGAGGAATGGTTCTTGGTCCTGTGAGATCTCAGAACACTTTTCTCTTTAATGGTCTCTGGTAACTGTTCTCTTCCTGGAGCTATTTTTTGAGGTTGAACTGTACACGTGCGTTGACTGATACTCACAAACTCAACAGACCTTTCTATGTTGATTTCTGGAAATCTTTCTGTTTTTGATACAATCAGTGTCAGTGCTTATTGCTCAGTCATGTCAAACTCTGCAACCCCATGAACTGTAGCCTGCTAGGCTCCTCTGTCCATGGAATTCTCCACTCAAGAATACTGGAGTAGGCTGCTATTTCCTTCTCCAGGGGATCTTCCCAACCCAGGGATTGAACCTGGATCTCCCGCATTGCAGGCAGGTTCTTTACCATCTAAACGACTCTTGATACTCTGCCCCACAAATTCTGGTTCAACTCCCTGAACTCTGATCTGTTTCACACAGTTCATGAGAAGAGTGACCTCTGCTTGGATTCCCTTGTCTGTGTCAGTACAAAAATTGCCTCCAGCCAGGAACTTAGGGCAGTTTTAAGACTTAACTCATTTGCTTCCCATCTCTGAAGGATCACATACCTGTGATGACTATAGCCTCATCTCTGCATGCAAATATTCCACATTTTGTCCAGTTCTCTATTTGTTGACAGTGGGAGGGTGAGTCCAGCTTTTATCGCTCCCTTGTGACTGGAATTCATCCTGTATCATTTCCAGCACATGCAGTGAGGTGTATGGAAAGGCACACAAACTCTGGAGGAAAATGAACAAGGGTCAGTGTCAATAGACAAGGCTCTAATCCCTGAGCTGCAACAGTGGATAAAGCTTCCTGTGACTCTGTTTATTCATTTGCAGAATAAGGGTGGTAACAGTGGTATCTACCAATAGTTGGGTTATTATGACTTAACAAGCTAATAAATACCAAACTCTTAAAAGAGTGGATGCCTGTAGTGTTATTTCTGTTTTTCCATACATCCTCTGACCTAGATTCACAGAGTGATTGTGTTTCTTACATTAAAGAGAATTAAATCTGCAAGAATTTACAATTAAACTTTTTACTGCAGTTATGCCTGGAGGAGAACTAGAAGAAATTTGGAGAGTGATCAAAGAGAGCTTTCACATTTATCTGTAATGTTTTGATTATTCATGAGACTATATTTTTGTGTTAATTTTATGACATGCTTCAAAAACAGAAAAAGCAACCGTATTTCTTTACAGTAGATATTGCTATCTGACTACCAAGTTCCAGGTGTTTTATATTCCTTTATGTTCACACATCTAGATTTTATTTCCCAGTCTCTTCTGTCATTTGATGTAGCCATATGACTAAGTTCCAGCCAATGAATTTTACTGAAAGTATCACACTCCACTTCCAGGCACGGCAGATAAAAATGACTCACTTGTGATCTTTTATGACCGTGATGTTTTCAAGGTTTGTTAGCTGGTAGAATGATGACCCTCAGAGTGACCTTGGATGTGGTGTGGGAAATATGATTGATTATCTCCAGTCTAAATTCCTTGAAAGAGGGCCATTTGGACAACTTGTCACAAATATTAATTAAACTTTTATGCAAACAGTTGACAAGCTAGGAAGGGGGTCACTGGCCATCTGACCACAAAACTGTGCTCTTTAAATAACTCTATGTATTTATTTACCTAAAACAAACAAACAAAATCAGAAAGTTTATAAGAAAGCAGAGTTGGCTCAAGTAAAGGGATTATTATCTAAAATGGGACCAGAAAGAGCTATTTAGTATGGTCAAAATTTCTGGAAGATTCTAAATGTAAGCAATATCATATATGATATTGTCTTTCTCTATTTTACTTCACTAAGTAAGACAATATATAACCAATAAGAACTTATTGTATAGCATTGGGAATGCTACTCAATACTCTTTAATGGCCTGTATGGGAAAAGAAACTAAAAATGAGTGGATATATGTATATGTATAATTGACTCACTTTGCTATACACCTGAAACTAACACTACATTTTAAATCAATATACTTCAATAAAAATTAATTTAAAAAATTTCTGGAAGTGTGTAAAAGGCCTGGACTATTCAAGAAAGTTGAAGAGACGAGTGTTGTATGGGATGGTGTCTATGACCAAAGATTCAAGTCATTCACACTTGAAGCATTAATTTCCAAAGTATAAGTTCAATAAGTTGTCTGCATTTTTATATGGAGTCTATTTAAAAAATTAATTTTTAACTGGCATGATAGGCAGAAAAGAGAGTGTTGCTCAGTTCCTATGCTTCCTGCACTAACTTTTCAGGTGATAAAACACAGAGTTTCATCTCAGAGAGGCAAATAGGACCCAGGCTTTGAATAGAGTCACACCCAAGTCCTGTACAGTAAATCTGCCTGCAGTGTGGGAGACCAAGGTTCTATCTTTGGGTTGGGAAAATCCCCCAGAAAAGGGAATGGTAACCCACTTCAGTATTCTTGCTTGGAAAATTCCATGGACAGAGGAGCCTGGCAAGCTGCCATTCATGGGGTCACAGACAGTCAGATACAACTGAGCAATTGAGCAACTAACACAACGCTTACCAGAGGATCTATCACCTTTCACAGTTTACCACATCCTTCCTTGCCATCATTCTCTAATTTGAAAAAGAGAAGCTAATAAAACATCCCTCAGTTTGAGGATAAACAAAAAACATTCCTACACCTTCAACACCCTTCTAAGCTGGTACTTCACAGGATGCTGGCAGGTCAAGATGTCCTTGTGGAGAAGAAATCTGTATTAATAATTTATGCATTATTCCAAATGATCTGTAATTTTGGAAAAGCTTGCTGTCCCCTCACAGAGCACACAGTGAAGTCAATATTTCATATACTTGCCAATATATTGCCTTTATGATCAAAATTAGTGCTTTATCTCAAGGATGCATATATTCCTTAGGGCTAGAGAGGCTTAAGACAATGTTTGGTGACTGAAGATGGGAGGGAATCCCGCAAAAGTTATGGCCCTATTTGGTAAACCTTGCTAACAAAGAGTTCATTGGATGCAAAAATAATTGTCTTTTGTCCTGACCTAACATGTACTGTTTCAACCATATTGTGCACACTCTGAAAACAAGACCAATCTTGTTCTAATGTTCTTGAGCCTCTTGATATTTGGCAAAAATGTCAAGGACATCAAAAGCATTCATATAACCTTTACGTTGTTGCTTTTTATTTCCTCACACGCAGATTTCACTGAGAATAAAACATTTTGAGGATTACTCTTGTTGTCTCTCTTTATGTATAAACCTCAGGTCCTTAAATTCAGCAATGCTCAAAGGATAGCATGCTAAAACTCCCTCACTGCTTCAAAATCTCAATTGTATAGATTTTTCATTTTATTGTTTGACACAGTTCAATAATCACAACATAAGCATGTTCTTTACTAGAACAACAAAATGTCTCTGTTAGCCCAAAAGAATTCCTCTGTTTATTAGAAATAAATAGGAAGACTAGCACATAAATAAGGGAGATTTAAAACTGTGTTAAAAAATCAAGATTGCTTTTCATTTCTCATACTCAAATAATTCATTTTCCTATTGGATTCTTGCAATCAATTCATTGACACCACAGTAACATAAGATGAGCCTCTAAACACAGAATACCACTAAATTTATGAGAATGAAAAGTGAAATTAAATAATGGATTTAAAACATTCAAAGGAGAATGATCATAGGGGAAATTAAGGGAGGCAAAACAGGAAGTATGTTATCTTTATTTGATTTTAGAGCTTTAAAAATGGACATGTTTGTTCCAAATATTTAATTTCCCAAGTATTTTAAAATTTCATCAAGATCGGAAGAATCAGTGTATTAAGAAGACATATCCACTGAAGGACTGGGAAGTGTTATTCCTTCATGAAGAAATGTGTGAACATAAAAATCAAAACTTCATTCGTGCAAAAATTGCCAAAAATGACCCCATGATATTCCTCATGTGACACTGTAGTATGTGCTCAAACCATGATATTTGCAGGACATTTATTTAACCAACATCAATAGAAATTTACAAAGATTGAGTACTTCCAATTTTAGGATCTCCTCATCACCTACTTAACAAGCTCCCTTTTATGAAATGAATCTGGAGTTTGATTCTGCCTTTAGACTCATATACCTAGCCATCCCTAAAACAAAATTAAAGACATTTATATTTAAAATTAATTAGGGAATGGGTCGGTTTACCCTGTCATTTATTTATCAGTTTGTGAACTTTAGTGTTTATGGTTAACAGCTATGAGAAAAACAGTCATGTGTTGACAAATGAAAATAATTGTTCTGTAGATCAATAATTTATGATGAACTTAAGGTAATAGTAGAAGGCCATATCCTATACATGGAATCTATTCTCAATGTCAGTGTTTGCTTTTACATGAAAAATGGATACCCGTAATTTAAAGGACTGCTATAAAAGGTGATTTTGGTCTTCCAAACATGAACATGCATACAATATTTTGTATAAACTTTACTTTATTGTTGGCTTCTTAGAATTAACTTAAACCTCCTCTTGGCAATTTGGATTCCTTTTGGTAAGTTCCTTTCCCACTGTGCTCAGCCTTAGTGAGCATGGGAAATTGCTTTGATGGTTCCAAAATCTTAAAGCTCCCCAATTCTATGCCCTTTGCCATATGACTTAGCAGTTACTCTCACAGAAGCAATGCAGTGTATTTTACCCATACCTTAATTATGCATGGCCTCCAGGATAGAGTGGGGATGAAAGTGTGCAAGTTCTGAGTGATGGCTAAAGACACCTTGAGTTTTTCTGCCTGTTTTCCTTGTGTCTCTGTCTTTGCCACCATGGTTATTCCAGGTGGACAGAAGAGAGATGTGGAGAGCAGAGATATGTAAAGCTGAGGCCATTTTAGTTCATCCAGCCACCAGCAGAAGCTGCACATGTGAGCAACATTGGTTAAGATTAAAAGAGTTCCCTAGTTGACCCTGAACTGGATGCTTGTGAAATAAAAACTTGCTGCTGTATGCAAAAAAAGAGAGAGAGAGAAAGAGAGATTATTTTGGTCTAATACTGTTGACCACAGTTAATTTTGACTATGTTACGCTCCTTGGAGATACTATGGATTTAGTTACAGACCACAATAAAGCAAATCACACAAAACTTTTGGCTTTCCAGTGCATATATATGCTGTAATCTATTAAGCGTGCAATAGCATTATGTCTAAAAAAGCAATGTACACACCTTAATTAAAAATAATTTAGTGTTAAAATGCTAACCATCATCTGACACTTTATAAGTCAAAGTAGTAACATCAAAGACTATGGAACACAGATCACCATAGCAAATAGAATAACAGTCAAAAAAAAAAATAAGTTTGAAATATCATGAAAGGCACCAAAATATGACACAGAGACAGGAAGGAAGTAAGCGCTGTTGGAAAACTGATGCCAATAGACTTGCTTGGCTCAAGGTTGCTGTAAACCTTCTATTTGTGAAAAAAGCAATATCTGAAAAGTTGAAAAAAAGAAATATGACACAATGAGGTGCACTTGAAACTTAGTTTTCAAGCCAGGAGCCAGCATCCCTGTTCCTCTGTGTCCCTACACATGACTTGTGTCCCATGAAGCATGGGCTTAAGTGACCTGCATCACTTCCTTTCCAAAGATTGGAAGGAACAGTGCTCTTTCTTCATGCTTTTTCTCTTCTTGACTGGAGGAAAAAGACTTCAAAGATCTTAGGATAAGCGAGGTGAGAGAAGAATCTATCTGTAAATCACTAAGTGGAGGAGAGTCACCTGCTAACCAGGAACACAGACTTGAGACATGTGAACAATAAATAAATCCCTCTTTTGTTCAAGCTGGAAATTTCTGTTGTTCCTATTCCAGTCTGAAGCTCTTTGTTAAAGCAGATGGCGTCATCCTAAGTAACCAGTCTCATCACAATACTTGAGAACACTGAGGCATGATGTCTATTTTCTATCTGGAAAGAGTGGCCATCTGATTTCAGCAGAGGGAGAGACGAACACTTGCCATCAACTCATTGCTGGAATTGATTTGCTGTGCTGTCTACAAAGTGGCCACCTCTTGCAGAGGCTCACTATTCCTTGCTTTCCATACATAAACCTGCTCTGCTGCCTCAGAAGGGAAAGACTTCCTTGATGAAGAATATAAGACAAACTAAATGCCCCTGTTAGAGCTTCCAAGGCTACAAAGCACATAGAATGACAGTTTAGAGTGAGAGAAAGCAATACTTATTTACTGGAATTTCATTGGACTATATGGAATAGAAGCCAAAGCGTAACCCCATAGACAATTGTTAAATTTTTGTTACGTCCCCAAATAACACAGCTGCTCAAGGAGATCACTGATGGCCAAGCACCATATCTAGACCTGCTCTGCCATCTTTGTCTTGTGACAGTCACATGATTGCTCCACATATGAGGCTTTCTAGAGACAAGGACAAAAATGGCAAAGGTGATTCTATGCCTTTATTATGATGACAACAATAGCTTTTCTGGAAACTTACTTGATAAACATCTGCTCATACTCTGTCAGCTAGGAGTGAGTCACAGGGCTCCTCCAACAACAAGAGAGACTAAAGTAACTTCAGACACACTTTCCAGGACATCTGCTCGGTGACATCTTCACATGTATCACGTCCAATCCAATGCTCATAAGAAGCTAACTTTTAATATTCAAGCTTCATTGGTTGTATGTACCTCTCAATATATTTTTAAGCTCAAACAATTTCCATACCAAAACTGTGTGGGAATAATTTTGAGTTAGTTCAAAATACAGCTTGAGGACTATAGGAGACATGTGCAGCTATTTTAATAAGTATGGTGAAAATTAATAAATGAACCTCAGAATCTATAAGATTACTTCCCATATTCTTAGATCTTAATGACCCCACATTAATGCATTTTTAAAAGCTGTTTCTGAATAGCACTAACTTTTTAGTAAGATATGACATTCCCAATATTTTACATCCTAACATGATAGTTTGTTACACTCACTCATATGCTCACACATACTAATGTATATATAGACATTTTACTGAGTCAATTACATTAAGATGCTTGTTGGGTTTTAAACTATAGACATTTAACTTTTTCCAATTTAATAGCTTGGCTCCCAGAAAATTTTGCTCTATCAAGAGATTACTGATATTTAGTGGAAATGATATTTCTAACTTTTTAACTCCATGTATTACTGCACTAAACAAAATCAGATTTTTTTCAGGTTGCTGAGTATGTACTTAGTAACCCAGACCATACAAACCTGCTGAAATTTGAGGTGTTTGAAAGAAATCTCATATGGGGTATTTATACAGCAATAATCCTTAGATGGATACAGGACCTTCTTTTAGATAACTTACATGTTATATAATAAATACTATTTCTGAAAATACATTTTTAAAATCATATAGTTTCTGAAAATGTGTAACTTCATGGGGTGGTTTCTCTTCAGTAATCAAATCTATATGACTCTCTAAAAGCATAAGGACAAATATAGTTCTATGAAAAGAAAATAAATGAGAGAGAAAAGAAGTCTACCAAAGAAAGTTTAAAACTGAGACTGAACAAGACATGTTTATATGATGATTTAGTATTCTATCCAACACATGTAAATACATCCGTGTGTAGAACCTGACCCTGTAATCTCTTAAGAGTCCATTCAGCTTTGCATTTTATATACAAGTACCCCAGCCCCACAACTGATGCAATTTCCTTTTAAAATAAGGACAGGACAATAGTTTTTAAAGACATAATTCAGATACAATTTTCCTGTGGGATTATTTGTCACCTTCCTTTGAAATACAAGTAGTCTAGCACTCGGGAGAGCCTATTAAAACTAGTATAAGAGGAAAGAGACTTGGGATACAGGCGGCATGAAGACAATGCTTCTCTCATCACTCCAGCTGTGAGTTGTCTGCCCTCCTGATTAAAGTTGCCCTTGGGACCTGTGAGCAGCTGAGCTCAGAGGGAGGTGTAGCCTCTGGTGGATTCCAACAGAGAGGAGAGTTTTGTCCAAATGAGCTAAGTAAGTTTCTCAAGAACCAGGTTGAAGCCTTAGAGAAGGATCCTAAAGAATAATTCTCCAAAAATAGCAAAATCATGAATCTCATATAAATTTAAAATTAACATGTATCACATTCCATTTTATAGAGAAAAAAATAAGTTGCCCTGGATTCTAGTTCAGGATTAATCAAGAGTTCTACATCCCAGGGCAATTTTCTTAAACTCTCTAAATGCCTGTTTCCACTTCTGTAAAATAAGTACAATATAACTCCTGCCTAGTTCTCTATGCCAAGGGTTGCTATGAGACTTAATGTAAAAATATCTAGGAAAGTGGTTCTAAAACTGTAAAATTTTCTACACGAATAAAATGCCAGGAAACTTAAGTTGTTGAGAAATTTTTTTGCTTTACAATTTAGCATGTGCAATTTGTTTCCAATACTTTGGCCACCTGATGCGAGGAGCTGACTCATTTGAAAAGACCCTGATGCTAGGAAGATTGAAGGCGGGAGGAGAAGGGCACGACAGAGGATCAGATGGTTGGATGGCATCACCGACTCAATGGACTTGAGTTTGGGTAAACTTGGGGAGTTGGTGATGGATAGGGAGGCCTGGCGTGCTGCAATTCATGGGGTCACAAAGAGTCGGACATGACTGAGCGACTGAACTGAACTGAACTGAATTTGTTTGAAATGCAAAGTAAGTCTTTTTTTCCTCTTAAAACCAAAAATAATTAATGTGTCAAAAGTTTTATTGAATTAATAATTTTTACTACTTAATTAATTAATGCAGAAAAGAGAAAACTGCCACATGGATAAAAAGGGAACTGATAAAGTAGCTCACATTTGTAATCAGATAAGGAAAATGGAAATGAATTTACAAAGGAAAGAGAAACTGGCAGAACTAGTCAATATTCTCAGGGCAATAACTAATTACATTCCATCTGACACAGTTTGCATTCCAATAGACAGAAATTAATTGCATTACTCTTGGTTTTCTACAAGTTAGTATCTTTTTCTGTAGAGTTATAAAGCAGCCCACTCAGAGACAAGAAAGATACAACCCAGATGGAAGAGCTTATCAGGGCCCTCACCACTTTCAAAATCTTGCACAATTTTTGCTTACAATGAATAAACAAAAATGATTAAATCTTAAAAGTAAAAACTAGACTACCTTGGACTAGAAAGCATAAAAGTAAAATACTTGAAACAGGTGGAATATAGTACAGTAGAAATCCTAATAATATTACTCAGCTGGGAATATTGAATCAGTTAAGAAAATAAAAGGGTTAGATAGAGGTGGTTGTAGTAACTTTTCAAAGTTCTGTTTAGAAGAAAAGACAGGAAGGGGAGATGCAAGAAGTGAACACTGTTAATGAAAAAATGTTGCCTGCTCTCTCAGTAAACAAAGGATGTTGCAGCCATTAAACCATCACATTATAGTCGCCCCAAAGACAGTGAGCCCTGAGGGTACTCAGTACAGAAACAGGCTACCCTCT
Organism: Dama dama; assembly: GCF_033118175.1. Classification (NCBI taxonomy): domain Eukaryota; kingdom Metazoa; phylum Chordata; class Mammalia; order Artiodactyla; family Cervidae; genus Dama; species Dama dama. Next base: position 31,117,012 of record NC_083685.1, read on the forward strand.
CTCAGGCAACCCCCAAAGATGCACCCGGAGGAGACTCAGGATGGTAAAGGACAAGATAATGGCCTCAGATAGCTGAGGTGCACATCAAAGGAATGATTTCAGTGAGCCCAGACTCTTGCATGTTCCCAAACGTGTGTATATCTGTGCTCTCAGTCATTTAGTCATGTATGACTCTGAAACCTCATGGACTGTAGCCTGCCAGGCTCCTCTGTCCATGAGACTTTCCATGTAAAAATATTGGAGTGGGTTACCATTTCCTTTTCCAGTGTATCTTCCTGACCTGGAGATCGAACCTGGGTCTCCTACATCTCCTATATTGCAGGCAAATTCTTTGCCGCTGAGTCAACAAGAACCATTACCTGGTTTTTGTTGCAAAGACCCCTGTGTATCCTGGTTCCTCCCTTACCTCTTTGGAACAGTCCCTCATAGCTACCTAAGAGGCTGCATCCTGGGCTTAAGTTCCTCTGCATTGTCTATCAAATAAAACATAATTCTCAACTTTAAGGTTGTGCATTTTTTCCCCAAACAGCGTACTCTAAAAATCTCATTTTATAAAATTGGAAGAAAATAAGGAGGAGATGAGACATCTTGCTTGCGAAATTACAGACACTTCTGTGGAGTAGTTGCTATTTTCTTTCCAAATAACAGTAGAAAATATATTTTGCATACTGAGAATAGGGAATAGGGAAAAGCAAAACAGCATAGGTTAACGATTTTTCTTATTTGTCCTCCTGACTACACTAGGGCCACGCATGTAGTCACACATTAGGACCAGGAGCTAAACTCCGACTTACTGATAGATAATCTTTGAGGAACAGATGAAAGGAGGCATTGCAAGCTGGGTTTCCGTCAAGTGAAACATCAAACCTGAGGTGCCTTAGAGTGAGAGGAGGGTTTCTTGGCTTTGGATTTTTTTTTTTTGTTCGTTCAGTTTGATTTGGTTTGGGGTCCAGATATGAAATATTGTTCTGACATGAAGAACAGGAATGTGTGGCTGTCATGTCATGTCTTGATACTATTCACCTTCTGCTTGGGATGCACACCAACTGGTCTCCAGGTGATTTTAGGAGTTAGGTCTTAGGAAGTGAGACCAATCAGGGAACCAGCCATCTCCTAGAACAGACAAGGTGAGTTTGTCAGATGCACATGCGAGGTTTGGGAGCCAAAAATCTCTAGGATTATAAAGATGGCTTTAAGTTTCCAGCTAATGCAAACGGCTATAATTTGAATGTAGCTCCTGCAGTTGAAAAGATGCCGATACTGAGTACTAAGGCATTTAACACCAGGAAAATGAGACTCAGGCACAGATGGGTTCTCAGGCTTCAAGGGAACAAATCTTTAAATTTAAATAACTGAGAATAATTACACAGTTCTGTTGCAAGTTATAAGGAATGCATCACATTCTTTCAAATAGAGCTCTTTGTCTGCTATAATTACACCTTCTAGAAGAGTGTTGCAAAAAAATAAGGAAGCTTGTCTTCCTCAATCAGCTTTGTCATGGTCAACACTGAAGTATATTTGTTAAAATCCTTGTGCATGTTTCTTTGACAGAAACTACTCAAAGCAACTGAAATAGGAGTTCTCTGTGTTTAAAAAATACCGTGCAATTATAAAAAGTAATATTTAAATTTGTCAACAATGAGCATGACCATAATGTGTATGTAAATTAGAAAATATATGTACATAATGCATATTATCAATTTATATGCAAATTACCCATTCCAATCAACACACACTGGCTCTATTTCATATTTTTGTGTCTATTTCATAGAGACATGGTCTAAATAAGTATCTACTTTCTCTGGAAAAACATTGAGGAGTGTGCAGGGGCATCTGGAACCCAAATGTTCAGTCAAGCACTGAATGTTATTCTCCTCCAAAAAGGGAGAAGGGAAACTCTTCCTGAAACTGAAAAATTGGAATGGAATAGACTTTGGTACCACATTTTCATATAAACCATCTCTTCTCCACAGCTGGAAATCAAATATTAATCCCCTTAAGAGTTTCTTTGTCTCTCTTGAACAGTTCTATTTTAAGTAAACTACCTAACATTTAACCCTTTCAAGGGCCAAAGGAGACTGAGGTCTAAGAAGACAGATCTAGGGAAGGAACCCCAGAATTTGGGAATGTGATTGGGGCTGTTTGGGTAGGAAATTCCAACATCTCAGAACCTGGAGTGGGGGTCTGGGGTAGGGGATTTCTCTGTGGGCAGAGCCCAGGGACATGCAGACTCCTCCTGTGGCCACTGAGCCAGCAGGATGTGGGAGGGGTCCTCTTACAGGGCCAAAGTTTGTCTCTCTAAGCTATAGTTCTTATCGGATTCAGAGGGCTCTATGCAGGATATTTTTCTATTTAATGAAATTAAACTCAGCTACAACATCATTTTAAATATTAGAAAAACACCATTTTTATAATTTCTTACCTATTTTGCAAATTAAAAAAAAAATTGAGTGGAAAAGTGTATACAGAAACACATTCTGCCATGTATCCGGCCATTCTTCAAAACATGATACTGGTCCATTGTACAGTTGTCTATGTATACTCATTATACATACATTTTATCAGCATACAGTATATGAATGCCATCATGGCAATCAGAATGCATGAGCAAGAAGCAGCCAAATGTTAAAGACCTTGATAAGACAGGTACACTCCAGAGGCTGGAAGACACATAATGATGCAAGGTCCTGCATCATTACAGTACATCATTACAAATCAGTACAGTTTTAGGTGTCTAGCCGTCTGGACACATCCAGATATTCACTGCAAAGTAAAGGACCAGTTACTGCACATCCTACTTGTACCTTGAAAAATACAGTACAATACTTGGCAGTCATCTTCAGTTTGTGATCCATTTACTGTGTGACAGGGCAGAACTGTCCTTTAGTGATCTCAGAACAAGAAGGGGTCCTTCCAATATCCTGGTTGTGGGGCAAGCTGCTGTCTAGCTTGATCAAAACTGGAAGAAAATATAGTTTCAGGTACCTTTGAGGGAACAAATTCATGTAGAGGTCAGAGCAAAAGAGGATCACAATCAGATATCTATTATAGGATTCTTTAGCAAGCCTGATAAGTTGCAACAGAGAGTTACACATCATTTGAAAATCAGTTCTTGGCCTGTTTCTGGGTCTTGATGGAAATAGGGCAAAGAATTGTCAAACATCAAGAGACTGTGTAGTCATCATGACTCTAAGGAACTGGGCTCTGCCACACCTGCAACACCCTAAGGCCAGGCAGACTCAATAGCACTTATCACAAGATAGGATTTGTACATGAGGGACCAGGCAGAGCTAGAAAGCACTTGAACGCAACAGGAGCAAGTGGCCCAGACTCTTTCCTTTGCCATTGCTCACTGCCCCAGTACTTCTCCTGAAGCTCACTCACATGACATATTCTTACAACCAAATGATGAAATAAAAACATCTGAGCTAGATTAGGAAATGAGTTGGCTGAGTCTGTAAGTAAAAATCAAAAATGGGCTGTAGCTGCAACAATAGTCCTGGAAGACAACGTTGCAGGAGAACCCACCCAAGGGGTGCTTATCATTTCACCTGGTTGTCCCCTTTGTGGACCAAAAGTTGCCTGCAGGGAAAACATACATTGACTCCAAAGTGGTAGTTAATGGTTTGGCTAGCTGGACAGGGGCCTGGAAGCAGATTAGAATGTTAAGGCCCAGGACATGTATGGAAGATGCATAAGGATCTTGACCTGTGAAGACCTTACATCACTGCCCAGAGGGCATCCAGCCCTGAACTATGAAACAGCCAAGTAGATGGAATGTCCTGGCCCGTTGATGTCACCTTGCTGGCATCATGACAGCTCCAATGCCAGCCCAGTGGGCATCTCCTGGAGGCTGTGCATTGCAATTCACCTTCTACCTGTCCTCAGACTTGGTCCTCTCACTCCCTGACTGGTATTGCTGAGATCCAACCCCAGTGAGCTTCCTGCAACTGAATCTCCATCTCAGAGGTTGTTCCTTTGGTAACTTGGACCAACATGATGCTCTTCTGTCCTCTCTTCCTTCATCTCTCACTTCTCCCTCCCCCTTTTCTTTCCTTTCTTTCTTCTTCCTTGTGTGTAGGACAACATCTCTAGACCAAGAGAAGTAGTCTAAATCCTACTGGGAAAAATTTAATTTGCGTCCAGCAGTGAGTACTGTTCTGTGATACCACACTATGGAAAAATTTTTTATCCTTTCAGAGCAGGGGGTAGGCCAACATTTTTTCTGTAAACTATTTACAAGTAGCAAATATTTTAGGCTTTTCAGACCATGTGGTTTCATTACAATTACTCAGTTCTGCCTTTTTCATATAAAAGTAACTGCAGACAATTTGTGAATAAGGGAACTTGGCTTTGTTATGATAAAGGTTTATTTAAAAAAAACAGGTGGCAAGCCAGGTTTGGTCCATTAAGCACAGACTTGTTGTAAAGCATTGGAGATAGAGTGGGAACGTCAGTACCTTGTGGGGGCTGATTGGGTACCCAGTATTTAAGATACAAGTCATAGAAACTTCTGTTCATGTCATTAGATGAAGATTTCTTGGTTTCTTGCTCTCTCTAGAATGTGCAGCCATTAAATAAACTTTCTCCATTCCATTCACTTCTTATTTTTAATGCCCTAATTTGGGGCTGCTATATCTGACCATTCAGCGTCCCTTCCTGCTCGTAGGGGAAAGTGATCCTTTCTAATGTGACTAAGGTTGTGACTTAGAGCAGCTCCACCATTGATGGATACACAAAAGTTGCCACCCCAATGTTTCCACAATCTGCAGTTTAAATGGAAAGAACAGCAGGGTAAGGAAAGACAAGGCCATGTCTTTCCTGAGAGTCTGTGCTGTCCTTCATTACTTTTCGATTTCTTGAATAACTAGTATATTCAAGTACATGGTAAAAAATCCCTCTGTCTGCCTTTTCCCTTTCTGCCTGTTCTCCTTCCCTACAGTTTGTAACCATGACTCTCTGTTTCCTATGCATACTTTCAGTGTTTCTTTATTTTGCTTGAGTTTTAACTAACTACTGTACTTTGGGTTCACTGTTTCTGAGATGAGATTTTCATTTTTCTCACTGGTGAGGAATCATTTTAAATTGGTAGTGCATCTTCACTTATTCTAACATGGGATCATAATGGGAAATGAGAACTAAATAAACAGTTGTACAGCCCAAACACACGTTAGAGTAATATTTTTAATTTTTATGTTCAGAAATCATATCTGTATGAAACCAGCCAGATCATTTGATTTTCTATTAGTAGGAAAAATTACTTAGCTTTGGATCTGTCAAGAGCCTCACTGAGAATGAATAATTAAGCACAGGCAGGTGTAATGTAGTGGGTTTGTTACTGAGTCCAAGCTTGTTCTATTCACCTCGTGATAGGCCAATAAGTCTACAGACAAGGTGTTGAGGCAAGAAATATGACTTTATTCAGAAAGCTAGCTGACTGAAAAGATGGCAGACTAATGTTTCAAAATAACCATCTTTCAAAATAAAATAACTGGATGACACATTCTTTTTTAGAACAGAGAGGGCAGGAGGAGAGGAGGTAAAGTAGCAAAGGTCATTAATCTTGCAAATATCTCCTGGCCAGCCTTGTGGAGGGGATATGTTAATTTCTTCTTTTCTGCAGCCATTCACAGGTGGGCAAGTTCAGATTATCTCCCTGTGAGCTGAACAAAGTCACTTTCAGTTTAACAATTAGGCATAGGGGCAGAGTTCCCTAAGGCAGGTGATTATGTATGATTACAATAATAAAAGCAATGAAAAGCAAAGGTTAAAGTCAAAGAAACAGATCCAATTTGGAGTCAAAATTGACTTTTCCCTGTAAGAGGTTCAAGACATGGATTTATATACCAGGGGGAATGAATCAAGCCAAACAATAGGGAAGAAGAAGAGGAAAATAGGCAAAATGTATGATGGAAGGAGAACAAAGGAAATGAGGGTCTCCCAGACCACCAAGCCCATGCCTGAGTGGCAGTTGGCAAAGTATGAGCACTCACCAGCATTTAGTTAAAGAGGTCTTTGAATGAGAAGAAAATTGTGCCAGTTACCAGGTACAGGTGTGGGACCAGACCAAGATCATGAGCTTTTGCATGAACAGATATAGAATTGCTTATACTGCATTCTCTAAAGTCAGTTATTTACTGCATGGAAAAATCCTAATTAAACAGATGACAATCGACAGCTATTATTCATGTCTTCTTGGGATTTTTAAATTATCTTCTCTAAATTTCTATCTAAAATACCTGAAAATCAAGCTCTGGTTCTCGGAACATAATGAAAGAGTGAATTTAATGGAGTAAAAATTACAGTTTTCCAGAAAGCTAGAAAACATGACTTAACTGCTTTCTGGGACCAAGCTCTTGCTGCTGCCGCTGCTGCTAAGTCACTTCAGTCGTGTCCGACTCTGTGTGACCCCATAGATGGCAGCCCACCAGGCTCCCCCGTCCCTGGGATTCTCCAGGCAAGAACACTGGAGTGGGTTACCATTTCCTTCTCCAATGCATGAAAGTGAAAAGTGAAAGTGAAGTTGCTCAGTCATGTCTGACTCTTAGCAAACCCATAGACTGCAGCCTACCAGGCTCCTCCGTCCATGGGATTTTCCAGGCAAGAGTACTGGAGTGGGGTGCATTGCCTCCTCTGGACCAAGCTCTTAGGTCTTAACATATACTAGAATTTCCTTTTTTTGCCTGTGCTCGGTCTTTGTGTAGGAGCCTGGCTTTCTCTAGCTGTGGCATGTGGTCTTCTCTAGAGCAAACAGGTTCAGTAGTTGCAGCCTGAGGGTTTCTCTAGTCGCAGCGCTTAGGATCTCTAGTTGTAGAACATGGGCCAGCTGCCCTGCGGCATATGAGATCCTAGAATTCTAGTTCCTGGACCAGGGATCAAACGTATGTTTCCTGCACTGGAAGATGGACTCCCAACCACCGGACTATGAGGAAAATTCCAACATTCACCAGGATTTTTGAGGTGGTGACACTGGCCATGAGCCTAATCAAAAAATCCCAGCACCAATTCAGGCAGACATTGGCCAAGACCAAAAGAGAAGAATGTATACACCAGGTTTTACTCAAGAAAAGATGACACAATTTGATGATGAAATGAACTAAATTAATATGTTTAAGATTTTTGTTTTTTTTTTAAGCACAAATGAATGAGTCAGAAGGATATTTAAAATGTCTATTTCATGAAAGTTTTGCTGGGAGTATTTTCGTGGAATAGTTTAGTAGTTAACCAATAAGAAATATATATATATATATAATAAATTACTAGATGTGAACATTGTAATATATATTATAGATCTATACAGATTTGAATATGATATTTTTAAATGTCTAATTTCTTTTCCATGCTTCATACATATTTCTATATTGAAAACAGAAAAGAATGCTAAATCATTGCAGGAAGATCAAAGTATACTAACTGAATTTAATTTTATTTGTGTTTCTTGGGTCAAATTGATTTATTGTTCTGTTCTCAGAAATATGAGTTGATTGACACTTGTAGAGGTTAAAGAATACTGAAAAGATTTCAAGAATTTTCACTTTCATAAATCAACTATGCTTCAATAAAATAATCAAGAAAAAAAGTTTTTCATTTCTCTCTATTTGACAATTCAAAAAAATAACATTTTTCTATAGCATCTCCAAGCCTTTCATACAATTGCACAGATCTGATAACACAAAAATTTTATGCCAAGTCCTATTACCAAAAACGTTGAGTTAGCCTTCTGAAGCTGATGAATAGGTTTTTCTTTGCATCTGGAAGTTACCGTGTATTTTGAGATTAGGTAATAAATCAAGCCTTCTTTAGTTTCTCATCTCGATGACACATAATTGGGTTTGGAGGGAATTTTCACAGATTTGAATATGCTGGTGAAAAAAAGAAATGCTGACTCAACTGTTTCTTTATTCACATCATCTCATGTTACTTTACCTTGCCCTGAAGATAAACTGTTCGAGGGCCAGATTGAATTACTATAAATGCCCATGGAAAACACAATGTTAGTGAAATATACTCCCTACTCAGTTGGTACTGAGGCCTTGGGGCCTCCTGTTTCCTTCTCAGCTCTGCTTGCTCCTCTTTGCTCACTTCCTGAGTACCTTCTCATTCCTCTCTCTTTCCATACCTTCCTTCCTACCCTCCTTCCTTCCTCCCTCTAATTTGGTTGCTGTGGGTGCTATAAATTTTCATGTTTGCCTATAAAATGATCTTCAAATAAATTGTGGAATAAGCTAATCAATTCATTTTCTTTAAATATAATTAATACAAATGGCAATTCAAGCAGAAAGCACCAGAGTATATGGTATTCATAATATATAATATATCACACTAAATATTTCTATGTATTTGCATCAATTACAGAGCCAAACTCTGCAGTGATTTTTGAGCCCCCCAAAAATAAGTCTGTCACTGTTTCCACTGTTTCCCCATCTATTTGCCATGAAGTGATGGAACCAGATGCCATAATCTTAGTTTCCTGAATGTTGAGCTTGAAGCCAACTTTTTCACCTGATGCAAAGAACTGACTCATTTGAAAAGACCCTGCTGCTGGGAAAGATTGAAGGCAGGAGAAGAGGACAACAGAGAATGAGCTGGTTGGATGGCATCACCAACTCAATGGACGTGAGTTTGAGCAAGCTCCAGCAGTTGGTGATAGACAGGGAAGCCTGGCGTGCTGCATTCCATGGAGTCACAAAGAGTCGGACACGACTGAGTGGCTGAACTGAACTGAACAGAGCCAAGGTCACATGTGCCATATTAATAGCACATCCTTTCTTAATTGAGAAATGTACAACCTAACACATCTTCTAAAAATAGTTATGGGTTGAGCTTAAAATAAAAGAAAAATGAGATAAGTTAATGTGTGATGATGTCCTCAGTTCTTTTATGAGGTGATGAGGGTGAAAAACGAAATAAGTAAATAACAATATTGAAACATTTGGGGCTTCCCAGGTGACTCAGCAGTAAAGAATCCACCTACAATGCAGGATTCGCAGGAGACACAGGTTTGGTCCCTGGGTCAGGAAGATTCTCTGGAGGAAAGCATGGCAACCCAACCCAGTATTTTTCTCTGGAGAATCCCACGGGCAGAGGATCCTAGCGGGCTATACTCTATAGAGTTGCAAAGAGTTGGATGTGACTAAAGTGACTCAGCATGAATGCATACATATTAAAACATTTAAAGTCAAACTAAAAAAGAATAATAATAATAAAGTCAAACTATTTAATACTAGAACATTCCCTTAAGTCTAAAAACGTTCTCTAGCCACACAGATTTTAAAATGTTATTTCCTGACTCTCCTAGCTTGCTGTCCTAAATTCACTCTGGTTCACCACTTGATGTTTGAACCACTCTCAGCAAAATTCATGATTTTCACAAGGAACTTTAGAAGATGGCTCAGAGTTATTACTATACATTAGTGTCTCTCTAACACTTCCATTGTTCTATACGTTAGAAAATATTTCATAATAATAAGTGTTCCATACATTTCAAAAGTACCCTAATTAATAGAAAAAGGTATGGTATCTGAAATAAAAATGATTTTTAAATATGCTTACAGGTGAAAACTAAAATCAACCTTTTTAATATGTATTGAGTCACCCACTGTTTCTAATCATACAAATGCCCAACCTGATGGAACTCTGTTCTCCAGTTTCATCTTTTTCTGTTTTTGTTTTAATTTGTGCTGGATCTTAGTTGAAGCATGTGGGATCTAGTTCCTAACCAGGAATTGAACCCAGGCCCTCTACATTGGGAATATGGAGTCTTAACCACTGGACCATCAGGGAAGTCCTTCTCCAACTTCATCTTAACTGTAGCTCCTCAAATCTAAAATAACCATACCAACATTATGTACTCTTTAGGAATTTTATGAAGATTATATGAGTTCATAAGTATAGTGTGCATAATGGTATTTGATATCTAGTATGGAGAAGGAAATGGCAACCCACTCCAGTGTTCTTGCCTGGAGAATCCCAGGGACGGGGGAGCCTGGTGGGCTGCCGTCTATGGGGTCGCACAGAGTCGGACACGACTGAAGCGACTTAGCAGCAGCAGCATGAATTAAAAGATTGAAATACATTTTAATTTTCTTGCACAAAGTTATTTTTTTCTACTGCTCTCTTCATTTGCTTTAAAAAAAAAAACAAAACACCTTTTGTCTTCCAAATCACTTAAGCTGAAAACTTTCAAGTAGTGCTTAAGTTGAAAAGAAACCTTAAGTCTCCCTACATCTTTATAGATGTAGTAAGCTATCGTCTCTGCAGTTGTCCCATAAGCCATACGATGGTTGCCTACCCTATGTATGTGCCTGGTATGTACAGGCACAGTCTTCCTGGAGAAATAGGCTTATACACGCTGGGCAACTTGTCAGCTGAGTGTGTCAGTGGGAGAGGAAGTGTTAGTTGCTCACCATGGTTAAAATAGTACTAAAAATATTTAGCAGACCACTGTAAGTAAGTGTTTTCTAAATACAGTAAAATCTATATATCATTTAATAGAAAATAGAAATACATAAAATGCTAGTAAAAAGATACAATATAAAACTGTGCTTAGTAACCGCATATCCAAATTTTCTATGGCTTCCCACGTGGCGCAGCAGTAAAGAATCTGTCTGCCAATGCAGGAGACACAGGAGACACTGGTTCCATCCCTGGCTTGGGAAGATCCCCTGGAGAAGGAAAATGGCAACCCACTCCAGTATTCTTGCCTGTGAAATCCCATGGCCAGAGGAGCCTGGCAGGCTACAGTCCATGCAGCCACAAAGAGTCGAAATGACTGAGTGACTGAATGCCTGAGCACACAATAGTATTACAAATGTGGAAACAATTACAATTCTAAAGAAGAAACTTTGTAACTAAGGCAATCATAGAACCCAAGAGACCTTTCAGATTGGTGATTTGCCAGTTTATGTACAACCAGCTACAAATGTTCTCTCATATTCTGGTGATTCCCAAGCAAAAACTCCCATTTTCTTCCATAGTCTTTAGGTGAGGACTTGTTACATTTTTGCACCTATGGCTAAGACTCTCCTGAAATAATATGTTTTCCAGTTTCTTTACACTTACAACCCATTTAGCTTAGGGTAGTTTGAGCTGTCTTATTTTCCTAACTGATGGTCTGGAGTGTGGTCCCTGCTGACACAAGGAGAGAGAGAGTGAGTCTAAATTGCACCCCCCACGCCCAGCTCATCAACTTTTCATCTCCCTCACCTTTTTCCAGAAGATAATCCTCAGTGGCCCCATTTTAACGTCTAAGGACAGAATGCCCAACTGATTATTTAAATCTCTGTGCTGTTGAAATACAAATAAGTCTTTTCCAGGTGCTTACCTCTAGAAAGACTGTTATTATCAACTTAGTACATCTGTGCCTTTTTACTTAAAATCTAAAAGAGAAGGAAATGGTGTGTATTAGACAGAATGAATATTAAAAGGCAGGAAAAGTGGAAGGAGATGTTTAATGCATTATTTATTTACTTTTAACTGGAAAGTAAATATTCCAAAACCTGCGTAACCATATACACTTACTTCAGAAACCAGGAAAGTAACACTGGCAATGTGGATATTTCATTTTTTTCCCACTTTGGGCCAAGAAATCAATGAAATACATGAATGCCGGTAACAAACTAGGATCACCTTATAATTTATAGCCTGAAAAAGGACATTGTTGATGGGGGCAGGGCTGTGGTATGAGGCCCAAAATGAAGGTCCATGTGGTGTCCTGCCTTGGCATCCGTGCAGTCAGATGAAAGGCTTCCAGGAGTCTTACCTTAAGTTCCTCTGCTTACTCTGTCCTGTGGACCAGGTACCCCAGAGAAACAACATCCTTCTTATAGCAGGGCAGTTTCTGCTTGTGCCTGAGTAGCAGGTGTCAGTCGCATACTGGGCTGCAGGATTATTCAAACAATTCAGTCCCCTCTTTCCACCAGAACCAGAGGGCTCCCATCTTCTACTTCCTACAAAGCCTGCCTCTCAAACAACCCCGCCCCCCACCTCATCATTCACTTTGTTCCCAAGTCAAGCTCTATGTAGCCTGGTGTTGCATGCAGTGTCTTCTAATTAATCAGTGTGACTAACAAACTGCTGTCAATCTCATCTGCCCAAGGTCAGGGGTCACATGTTTGGCCATATCCATAAACCTAGGGCAGAAATGCTTCTCTCATCTATGGTTGAATAAGAGTTACTTATGACCATGTTAGGGGAAACTGAAATTTCCCACCCTGACCAGGCACCATAGTAACCATTTGCGTGAGTTATGCGAGAAAGTCCATGACAGGAGTTTATGACAGGAGATCCTGGTAAGGAACACAGAATTAATAAGTAACCACCAACCAGAAGAGTTTGGGGACGGTCCAAAAGAAACACCACATGTCCTACCACCTTCTCAGTGGCATCCATCTTGGCTGAGCAATGAATGCGCCACCAGGAAAGACCCTGAGTCAGAATGACTGTCTAGAGACAACCCAGAGATTAATCCTATCACCATAAAGCCCAAGACTTTGAGTCGCATAGCAGAGCAGGCTTTCTGGATTCTCTCACCCTCTTGCTCTCTGCCCAGCTGCCCTGTCCAATAAAGTCTCTTGCCTGGTCAGCATGTGTGTCTCCTGGGACAATTCACATCCAAGTGTTGGACAAGAGACAACTCTCAGGCCCTGGAAGGGGTCCCCCTTTCTGAAACAACCACAAAAAATCAAGTATACAGTAGAATGCTCCTGAGCAAACTGGGACACCTGATCAACCTAGTCAGAACCTTTGTCCTTTGTATCTTATTTGATAGACGAAAGAAGGAGAAGTTGGGGCAGTTTCCAAGCTGCAGCCCCACACAAGAAGATGTATTCATTTAGACTCCATCTACAAAATCTGCATCTTTGCTCAGAAATAAACTCTAACCTTTGACAAAGGAGGCAAGAATATAAAACAGAGAAAAGACAGTCTCTTTAATAAGTGGTGCTGGGAAAACTGGAAAGTTACAGGTAAAAGAATGAAGTTAGGCCACTCTCTAACACCAAACACAAAAACAAACTCAGAATGGATTAAAGACATAAATGTAAGAGTAGACACTATAAAACTCCTAGAGGAAAACACAGGAAGAACAGTCTTTGATGTAAATTGCAACAGTATTTTTGGGGCTCCATCTCCTAATGTAAAGGAAATAAAAGCAAAAATAAACAAGCTGAACCAAATTAAATGCAAAAGATTTTCCACAGCAAAGTAAACTGTCAACAAAATCAGAAGACAGCATACTGAATTGGAGAAAGAGTTTGCAAATGTTCTCATGACTAAGGGATTAATATCCAACATATAAAGACAGCTCATACAACTCAATATAAAAAAAAAAAAAACTGATTGAAAAATGGGCAGAAGAACTGAATATTTTTCCAAAGAAGAAATGCAGATAGCCAAGAGGCACATGAAAAAATGCTCAACATTGCTAATCATCAAGGAAATGCAAATCAAAGCCATTATAAGATATCACTTCACACCAGGCAGAATGACCATCATCAAAAAGAACATAAATAACAAATACTGCTGAGGATGTGGAGTAAATCAAACCACATATACTATTGGTGGAAATGAAATTTGGTGCAGCCACTGTGGAAAACAGTAAGAAGGTTCCTCAGAAAACTAAAAATGAAACTACTATATGACCCAGCATTTTTATTACTGGGTATATATCTGGAGGAAATTATAATTTGAAAAGATATATGCACCCCAATGTTCACAGCAGCACTATTTACAATAACGAAGACATGGAAGCAACCTAAATAACCATCAACAGATGAATGGATAAAGATATAGTTATCTATCTATCTACAGTGAGATATTACACATTATATAGGTTTCCCAGGTGGAGCCAGTGGTAAATAACCCACCTGCCAGAAATGTAAAAGATGTGAGCCCCAGGGACAGAGGAAAGGAGCCTGGCAGGCTACAATCCATAGGGTCACAAAGAGTCAAATAGGATTGAGCGACTGAGTATACATGCATATAATATATATATTATATACATAATATATATATATTTACACACACAATGGAATATTATTGAATCATAACAAACACAGCCACATGAAAGAATGGAAATTTGCTATTTGAAGCAACAAGAATGGACTTCTTGCCTTTGAAGAATTTTCAACTGAAAAACATAAGGAAAAAAGAAAAATCTACTACCATGGAAACCTAGAATCCTAGGTACATTTTCCCGTAGAACATTTTCTTTATGATGGTTGATTGTCTAGAACAGTGGTAAAATATAAATCTATGTAAACCACATTTGCATTTTTGAATAGGCACATTTAGAAAGGAAAACAAAGTGAGAAATAAATTTTAATAATATGTTGTAACTCATATATCTAAATATTAGCATTTCACTATTTGTGTGTGTATGTTAGTTGCACAGTCGTGTCCAACTCTTTTGCATCACTGTGGACTCTAGCTCACCAGGCTCCTCTGTCCACGGGATTCTCCAGACAAGAATACTAGATTGGGTTGCCATTTCCTTTTCCAATTCAGCATTTAATCAAAGTAAAAGTTATTAATGAGATACTCTACATCCCACAATTCACATGAAGACTTCAAAGTTTAATATGCATTTTACACTGATAGTCATCTCCATTCAGGTGCTCAAATTTTATTGAAATTATTTGATCTTTAGATATACTAACATATGCATATATACACAGCAGAGTATTATGAATCGTAACAAACACAACCACATAAAAGAATGGAAATTTGCACTAGAAAAAAATGTGGATAATCTATTAATATGGTAATAGATTCAGAAAAGTAACACATTTCAAACATATATAGCAATAAATAATACTTTAATAGCTTTTCTAATGTTTTTGATAATTCTAATAGCTTTAATAGTTATTCTTATGCTGAATTAAGCACAAATTATTTCATTTAATATAATTTTCCATATTGACAAAGTTGGTTTCTCTTTTTTAGAACCAATTCAACTGAAGCAAAAGCACATCAAGATGAAATGAATCTGTCAAAATAAATAATTCTTGAGTAACTTTTACTATTAATCTAGAACACAAAAGGAAATTCCATCAATTGAAGGACAATCTTAAGTTTATTAATGTCAATAAAATTTTCTTCAAGCTTTTCTTTAGTGTTTGCATATTTATATAACACTATTAATTGCAATTAAAATCTTCTGCATTCATACTGGAAAGATGTGTAAGATTATTATTGATTTGCACTATGGAAAGTTTAAATTTCAACTGAAGTTTCATAATTTGTTAAGCAAAGTCACAAATAAACTTTTCTTTTCCTTTGAAGTTTTAAACTGATCTCATTCATGTGCAGTGCATACTGCTGAAAAAAGGAAAATCATTGTCATTTTGTCTTTGATTATTGAATGTTTGGTAACATTCCTTGCTTAGAAGGAACATATAACATTGCTTAGAAGACTCCCGAACCTAAGTAACAATATGATACATCTTTGTAAAGCTCTCCCATGACCAAACCAATAAATATTAGCAACAACACAAGACAACCATTCTTTTGGTCTTCTATTTCCTCCACATTTTATATATAATAAATGATACTAACCAGTCTATCTGGGATATATTTTATAGAATCTACTTCAGGACACCATGAACACTTTTTTTCAAAAATATTTTCAGTATCTCTCATATAGTTGACCAAAACAATAAGGGGAAATATCAAACTTTTACTTTAAAATTTGTGTTTTCTACCTAATATAGCTATAGCATCATCTACTATGACTGGAACTATTTCTTATACTAATAGAAAATTCTTCTTTAACAAATATATATTTTAAAATATATATTTCACTGTTTAATATTCAGGACCACAAATTGATAGCATTTCTTTACAAAAAATTTGGAAGTCCTTTGAGACAAAGATGTGTTAAAAGTATCAATATACAATGTCTCATGTCAGACAGCTAATCAAAAAACTTAAAATTTTGTAAATGTTGAAAGGATTGATATTTGATATTGATAGAAAGTTTTTGTATTCTAAAGGCAACTGTTTGGCGGCTTAAAGATTTATTTTTTTCTAAACTGTTTTTAGCTTTTTTTCTCATAATTTTCTAATAGAATTTCCATAGAAGAAATATATTCTTTGCATCTCTCTATCTAAAAGTTAATTTTTATTTTTAAAGTAAGTATTCAAACCATTTTACAACTTAGCAAAATTAAGCTTGTACCTTGTTAAAAAATAATTCTAAGTGTTTTGCAATTCTGATTTCAAGAGACTAATTGTATTATTTCTTTCTGTCCATTGAAAGAAAATGTCTCACAAAATTCATTATGTATCTGCTGAAATATATTGCACACTTTATTTTAATAAACTTTTTGCAGCAATCACCTTTTAAATTTTGCTGTGACACAACAAATTGCTGATGGCATTCACTGTGAAATTTGAACATAACTTTTTTCAGTCTCTTTTTTTCTATGCTATCTAGCAATAGTATTGACTTCTGTGAAGGTGAAAGCGAAAGTCACTCAGCCCTGTCTGACTCTTTGCAATCCCATGGACTATATATACAGTCTATGGAATTCTCCAGGTCAGAATACTGGAGTGGGTAGCCTTTCCCTTCTTCAGGGGATCTTCCCAACCCAGAGATAGAAGCCAGGTCTCCCACATTGCAGGGGGAGTCTTTACCAGCTGAGCCACAAGGGAAGCCCAGGAATACTGGGGAACCTATCCCTTCTCCAGGGCACCTTCCCAATCCAGGAATTCAACTGGGGTCTCCTGCATTGCAGGTGGATTCTTTACCAACTGAGCTATCAGGGAAGACCTTGTGTATTTTCTTGTGTATTGATATGTGTATTGACATCTATAACTTGTGTATTGTGTACTGACTTTTGTATCTCTACTCAATTTTGCACCAATAGTAGCCTTTACTTTTTATTCAAAATTTTATCCCTATGTATTCTTTTTAATTAGTAAAACAATTTAATTACACTACATTAAAAATTTCAAGTATTTCAATTAAAATGCCAATTCTAATTTACAAAGCTGTTCTTAAAATTCACACTGTCTGCATAAAATATTCAAAAATCACATAATATTGTTTCATCAGTAAAACATCTTTTGAAGTGACTCAATCCATAAGCTACAATTAGATGGGAGATGTGTTTATGAATAACGGAACCAATACACACACCTAACATTTGCATACTCCAGTAAAACAGTATTCCACACAATGCAAAATAACCATGGAATGCAGTCCTGCAAAACAATTTAGTTTTGTTTTAATGAAATAATATTTCAATATACTGCTGCTGTTACATTTAAACTTAAATTAATTAAGATAATAATTCAATTATTCAGTTGAACCAGCCCTGTTTCACCAGATAGCATAGATAGAAGAATATTTTCATCATTGCAGAAAGTTATTTTAGACAATGTTGATCTGGAGTGTGAAAAATACATAAATTACAAGTTATTTGGGCTTTCATGGAAGACCTGGAAACAAAAAACCACAAATAATACAATTTCAGTGGGAAAATGTACTCCAGCCACCACGTATTTTGTGCATGACTTGAAGATTGCCCAAAGGATCCATTTTTAATAGTATGCTTTGGTGGGATTTCCAAATAGAACAGTAACATACACTTGATTTAGAAAATCAGAATATAAAAATAATTGCATGAGTTTTGCACCACTTTTTATTTAAGAATGTAAAATTATTTTATCATTCCATTAAATGTTAGTAACAATTTTTAAGATCAACATCATCAGTTAGCTTAGATTATCTAAATTAATCATGAAAAATAGCTTCACATTATTTTCATTCTGTGAAAGTCAGGTCAAATTTTGATCATTTGCATTTCCTTCCAACCTGCTTCTAAACTTCTAAAGAAGAAATAAAAACCATATATATAATGTATCAATATTTCCAAAAAGTCAACTTCTATATGAAATTCATAGAGATAATAAAACAGTCAACATGTAAATCCATGCTGATTCATGTCAATGTATGACAAAAACCACTACAATATTGTAAAGTAATTAGCCTCCAACTAATAAAAATAAATGAAAAAAAAAAGAATATTTATCCAGTGCACAGCAAATAGTAGCTATCCAATACACTTCTGCTAAACTAAACTAATCCTTGCATTTCAAATATCATTTTCATAGAACCAGAAGTAATGCATTTTTTTGTAAAGCCAGGTACTTAGTAACTAATTATCTGTTCTCACTTATGACAAAAGAAGTCATTTTTAGTTTTTGTGTACATTCTCTTCAAAAAGCATAAGCTTCCTAAACATTTAGGAATACATCTAATTTTTAGTGTTACAGAGTAGCATAAATTACTGTAGATCTTTGAACAACATGTGCTTGAACCGTGTGCATCCACTGATACATTGATCTTTTTTCAATGAATGATTTCAGTACCACAGGATATGCTGTTGGTTGAATCCAAGAATACAGAAACACAGATACGTAAGGCCAACTATGGGGCTGGAACATCCATGGATTTTTGGTATCCAAAGTAGATCCTGGAACCAGCACCCTCTACTCCTCAAATGCTAAGGGATGACTGTATTCATTTTTCTACTTCTTACACTGTAGAACACGATGAAAAAAGAGTAAAAAATTAAAGCAGGTATCAATATCATTTGAGAAAAAAATGAAAACAAATCATGTTATTTATAATGTACAGAAAACTTCAGTGAAAGAAGCTTCAAATGTATAATTATTTAGGCATCTCCTATATATCCTATACCTAGGTGAATAGGTCATACTGAGCAGAAGGTCGTGTTCTGAGTCAGTCACTCCCATTGGCCTAAACTACAGACAAATGTCAGAGTTGGAATAAATAAATCTGAGCTCTATGATTCCTTTTCTTGAGTTATGTTGAAATGTATGACTAAACCTGTTTCTTACCTGTATGATCTGAACGAGACGATGTCTTAGTGCTGGACGTTATAATAAATACCATCGACTGGGCAGTTTAGACAACAGACATTTATTTTCTCATAGTTCTGGAGGCCAGGGACCCCAAGATTAGGATACTGTTGAGGTTGGTCTCTGACAGACTCAGAGACCAATGAGGACTCTCTTCCTGACTTACTGACCGAGAGATGGAACCTAGGTCTCCTGCACTGCAGGCAGATTCATAAGCCCCTTTTCCTGAATACCACATAGCAATTTTCTTGCCATGTCCTGGCATGGTGGAGAAAGGGACAGGGTGTTTCTCTTCATAAGGGCACTGATTCCATCACAAGGACCTCAACCTCATGGTATCATCAAACCTAATGGCCACCTGATATGAAGAACTGACTCATTGGAAAAGACCCTGATGCTAGGAAAGATTGAAGGAGGGAGAAGGGGACGACAGAGGATGAGATGGTTGGATGGTATCACCAACTCGATGGACATGAATTTGAGCAAGTTCTGAGAGTTGGTGATGGACAGAGAAGCCCGGTGCACTGTAGTCCATGGGGTCACAAAGAGTCAGACTCTACTGAGTGACCAAACTGAACTGAATTATCCCCCAAAGTCTGTGTCTCATCACTTTGTCTCATCATCAAATGATACCACATTGGGAGTTAGGTCTTCAGCACATGAATTTATAAGGGACATAATTCAGTCCACAGCAGGTGACCACAGCAAGCTGAATCTGGTGTGGTTTGACTCATTTGTTCTATAAACCAGGCTCTCATGTGTGTCAGTGTCTATATCCAAGTCTCTTTTAATAATGTGATAATCTGGATCAACAACTGCTTCCCTAAATTAAAGAGTACAGTGCTTCCTACAATCCACTGTTCACACAGAGTACTTAATCTGTTGGAGTAATTTAGCACTAAGATTTATTAGATTCTAATTTCTAGAATTACCCTAAAAAGCTAGAGCAATGTGTAGAGAAATTTGTTTGTAGTTTACAACCTTGTGCAGAACAGATTCCTGAATAGATTTCTCACCGGGTGAGAATCAGCAGAAACCACTGGAGCCCCAGCTTTGTAACTTTTCCAAGACTGAATTCCATCTGAATCATATTCATCTTGCTTGCAGAGCTCTTCTCCCATGCTGAGCTGCATGGATGAAAAAAAGAAGGAAAGAAACCAAGTAAACACCAGAATTTTCCCACAGAAGCTTCTATTGGGATATTAAATTTCCCTACATAACTGGGAAACTATTTTGAGCAGTTGGCACTTGAAAGTTTTCATTTTCATTTTCAGTAAATGGACTTATTTTCTCCTTGATTTTAGCCATACATGGAGAACTAAATTTTATTATGAGAAACTCTTGGTATCATTTCTTATCATAAAAGTTGGTGTATGTACAAACAAATTTTCAAATAGTTTAATTATGTTACTTTTGTAAGACACCTTTTAAGTTATTAAGACCATGGTTTCTTTATCAGGGTCAAACAACTTCGTTTTCCTTAAATTACAGTGTAATACGGACCTTGTAATGTCTGTTTACTGATTTGTGTCTCATCAGTGTCTTCAAAAATAAAACTTCTGTACATTACAGTACACCAAATCAATCAGGGCCTCACCTAATTTTTAAAACAATACAATGAAAAATGAATGCCATAGGAAATATAATCATTTATGTTGAAAAATCCAGTAAGATACTTCACAAAACATGCATATGGCATGGGTCTTATAGTATATAACATAAAACTGCTTTTGAATATGATATGGAATCAATCATGTGGCTTTGGAAAAAAATTAAAAGAAAAATGACAAATTTCCAGAGAGTAATCATTGTAAGAAAAAATGATAAAAACTAGCATATAATTTACATCAGGAGTTAGCAAACTTTGACTCATAGACCAAATCTGCCTACTACCTGTTTTATAGCTCATAAGCTAAAAATGGATTTTGCCTTTTTAAATGGTTAAATAATCAAAATATTATTTTGTGACAAATACACAAAATTCAAGTTTCAGTGCATTAATTCATGTACATGTTGCCTATGGCTGTGTTTGGGTTACAAGGACAGCTCCGGGTAGTCATGACAGAGTCTGAATATACCCTACAGTCTAACATTTTTACTATAGGATTCTTAAGAAAAAACATTGGTTATCTCTGAGTTAAAGATTATGGTACAAAGAGTTTCTTTTTTTTTCTAAAAATATGATTGCATAATATTATTTTATGTTGTGAGGTCTAATATTCCTATATTTAGAAACATATTTGTTCCTACATTTAGAAAAATACTTTTGCTTGAATATGAACAAAATAATCAAGCTTTGTAATACTCCATAAGCATTTTTCTTTCTAGTTAATTATGATTATTTTCCTGGATATCTGCCAAACTATCAATTAACATTATTGTCAGTGGATCCAACCAGACTAACTATGGAGAAAAGTATTTAGAACCTTGTTTTGAGGGTGATGTCACAGCACATTGAATAAACCATTTACTTACTCAAATTGGCCATTTAAGTAAACAGCAATCAACCATTACAAAATCAATGTTCCTTTAAAATTATTTAACATGGATTTGTGAAAGGGAAATGTAGACTAAATAAAATCTTATATATGGATCACCAATTTGTTTGACTTTCTTAAAGTATGAAAATGGTGACTGGAAAATGCTCCCTTTTGCTTTTCTATGACTCTAGCTTATTTAATTTACAGCAAATTATATTTTAAGCCATCAGAACATTCTGATCGATAATATTTGCTTGAAAAATGAAAGGATTCTATATTATATATTAACAAAATTAGACTATTAAGAGGGATTGCTAATTTTATCTTTAAGAACTGGAAAAATATTTTCAACTATGAACTACCAAAAATTGTATTATGAGCTGTGAAAACTTGGTCACATTTGCAAATATTCTAACTGGATGGACATGCCACAGTTAATAAGAAAATGGTAGAGAGACAGAAAAAAATAATCCAAGCTGTCTCATTCACCCCTCATTTTTTTTCAATTTTTCTAAAAAGAAATATCATCTAGGATATTTTATTAAAACACTCCCTACTTTGTTTATATAGAAATAATAAAAAAGGAGCTTTAATATAATTAATCATGTAGATTATTATGTGGATTATGATGTACAATTGAGTCCCAATCTCACTGTAGACACACACATGGTTTAGTAGATTTGAACTGTAACACATGGCTCAGAAAAATAAAATGATATATTCACTGGATGTACAGACAGAAAGGAAAACTGAAAACAAGGAGTTAGCCAGGGTACAAAGTTTTCAAATGTCTAGGCATCCTTCTTCTTGAAATAGATATCACTAAAAAAGACAGCATTTCAGTTCCTACAGGACAACCTACACCTACTCTGGTCCTCACAGTCTTGTTCTGAGATAACTAGACAACCTTGCCTCCTGCCATCATCCTAAAAGGATATGAGTTGCTTATCAACAAGGCCAACCTCTACCTGACCCTATAGCTCAAATTTTTAATAGCATGAGTCTCCTGTCCAGACTAAAGCCACCTTCTCCCCACTTGGTCTCTCCTCCAGAAAGATGTTACTTTCTAGTCTGGAGCCTCCCAAGAGCCCAGCAGAGGCAGGATGGTGGGATGCACGTGGTTGTAGGGGATGGAGCATAACTCACTATTTGTGCTTCAGCTTTTCTCTTACTGAGCAAGACAGACTAATGGTCTGGCTGTGTCATCGTGACCAGTGCAAGTTACCGTCTGACTTATGACATGTCCATGACTAGAAGCAAAAGGAGATGAATTATCTGGACCTTAAATAGAAAAAGGGGCATGGCTTTATTTGCAA
Source organism: Dama dama (assembly GCF_033118175.1). NCBI lineage: Eukaryota > Metazoa > Chordata > Mammalia > Artiodactyla > Cervidae > Dama > Dama dama. The sequence goes on from NC_083685.1 coordinate 31,139,696, forward strand.
ATGCACAAAGACATCTTCAAAGGAAGAGCTCGCTATTTTTTCAGTTTATTTTTCCTGACAAATTATAAGACTCAGTTCAGTTCAGTCATTTAGTCATGTCCAACTCTTTGAGACCCCCATGGACTGCAGCATAGCAGGCTTCCCTATTAATCACCAACTCCCAGAGCTTACTCAAACTCATGACCATCGAGTCAGTGATGCCATCCAAACGCCTCAGCCTCTGTCATCCCCTTCTCCTCCTGCTTTCAACCTTTCCCAGCATCAGCGTCTTTTCCAATGAGTCAGTTCTTCACAGGTGTCCAGAGAATTGAGTTTCAGTTTCAGCATCAGTCCTTCCAATAAATATTCAGGTCTGATTTCCTTTAGGATGGACCGGTTGGATCTCCTTGCAGTCCAAGGGACTCTCAAGAGTCTTCTCCAGCATCATGGTTCAAAAGCATCAATTCTTTGGTGCTCAGCTTTCTTCATAGTCCAAATCTCACATCCATACATGACTACTGAAACAACCACAGCTTTGACTAGATGGACCTTTGTTGGCAAAGTAATGTCTCTGCTTTTTAATATGCTGTCTAGTTTGAACATAGCTTTTCTTCCAAGGAGTAAGCGTCTTTTAATTTCTTGGCTGCAATCACCATCTGCAGTGATTTTGGAGCCCCCCAAAATAAAGTCTCTCAGTTTCCATTGTTTTCCCATTTATTTGCCATGAATGATGGGACCAGATGCCATGATCTTAGCTTTCTGAATGTTGAGCTTTAAACCAATTTTTTCAGTCTCCTCTTTCACTTTCATAAAAAGGCTCTTTAGTTCTTCTTCACTTTCTGCCTTAAGGGTGGTGTCATCTGCATAACTAAGGTTATTAATATTTTTATCAGAAACCTTGATTCCAGCTTGTGCATCATCCAGCCTGGCATTTCACATGATATACTCTGCATATAAGTTAAATGAGGAGGGTGACAATATACAGCCTTGATGTACTCCTTTCCTGATTTGGAACCAGTTTGTTGTTCCAGTTCTAATTGGTGCTTCCTGACCTGCATACAGATTTCTCAGGAGGCAGGTGAGGTGGTCTGGTATTCCCATCTCAGTTTGTTGTTATCCACACAGTCAAAGCTTTTGGCATAGTCAATAAAGCAGAAGTAGATGTTTTTCTGGAACTCTCTTGCTTTTTCAGTGATCCAATGATGCTGGCAATTTGACCTCTGTTTCAATTCAAAACATTTTTCATAATACAAAAGCTGTATTATTTTAAATATTATTATAAAGTATGTCCATGTGGTTTAATACACTTGAATTACCATGATATTGAATGGTTTGCCTTGGAAACAAACAGAGATTCTTTCATTTTTGAGATTACATCTTAAACTCTATTGTTGACTATGATGGTTATTCCACTTCTTCTAAGGGATTCTTGCCAACAGTAGTAGATACAATGGTCATCTGAGTCAAATTCACCCATTCCAGTCTATTTTAGTTTGCTGATTCCTAAAATGTCGATGTTCACTCTTGCCATCTCCTGTTTGACCACTTCTAATTTCCCTTGATTCATGAACTTAACATTCCAAGTTCCTATGCAATATTGCTCTTTATAGCATCAGGCCTTGCTTCTATCACCAGTCACATCCACAACTAGGTGTTGTTTTTACACTGCCTTCATATCTTCATCATTTCTGGAGTTATTTCTCCACTAATCTCCAGTAGCATGTTGGGCACCTACCGACCTGGGAGATCATCTTTCAGTGTCCTATATTTTTGCCTTTTCATAGTGTTTATGGGGTTCTCAAGGCAAGAATACTGAAGTGGTTTGCCATTCCCTTTTCCAGGGGACCACATTTTGTCAGTAATGCTGACAATCCTGACCAGTAATGCTGAAGAAGCTGAAGTTGAATGGTTCTATGAAGGCCTACAAGGTCTTTTAGAATTAACACCCCCAAAAGATGTCCTTTTCATTATAAGGGACTGGAATTCAAAAGTAGGAAGTCAAGAAACACCTGAAGTAACAGGAAGATTTGGCCTCGGAGTACAGAATGAAGCAGGGCAAAGGCTAATAGACTTTTGCCAAGAGAACACACTGGTCATAGCAAACATCCTCTTCCAACAACACAAGAGAAGACCCTACACATGGACATCACCAGATGGTCAACACCAAAATCAGACTGATTATAGTCTTTGCAGCCAAAGATGCAGAAGCTCTATACAGTCAACAAAAACAAGACCAGGAGCTGACTGTGGCTCAGATCATGAACCCCTTATTGGCAAATTCAGACTGAAATTGAAGAAAGTGGAAAAAACCACTAGACCAGGTACGACCTAAATCAAATCCCTTATGACTATTCAGTGGAAGTGAGAAACAGATTTAAGGGACTAGATCTGATAGAGTACATGATGAACTATGGATGGAGGTTTGTGACACTATACAGGAGACAGGGATCAAGACCATCCCCATGGAAAAGAAATGCAAAAAAGCAAAATGGCTGTCTGAGGAGGCCTTACAAATAGCTGTGAAAAGAAGGGAAGCCAAAAGCAAAGGAGAAAAGGAAAGATATTCCCATTTGAATGCAGAGTTCCAAAGAATAACAAGGAGAGATAAGAGATCCTTCCTCAGTGATCAGTTCAAAGAAATAGAGGAAAACAACAGAATGGAAAAGACTAGAGATCTCTTCAAGAAAATTAGAGATGCCAAGGGAATATTTCATGCAAAGATAGACTCAATATGGACCTAACAGAAGCAGAAGATATTAAGAAGAGCTGGCAAGAATACACAGAAGAACTGTACAAAAAAGATCTTCACGACCCAGATAATCACGATGGTGTGATCACTCACCTAGAGCCAGACATCCTGGAATGTGAAGTCAAGTGGGCCTTAGGAAGCATCGCTGTGAACAAAGCTAGTGGAGGTGATGGAATTCCAGTTGAGCTATTTCAAATCCTAAAAGATGACGCTGTGAAAGTGCTGCACTTAATATGTCAGCAAATTTGGAAAACTCAGCAGTGGCCACAGGACAGGAAAAGGTCAGTTTTCATTCTAATCCCAAAGAAAGACAATGCCAAAGAATGTTCAAACTACCGCACAATTGCACTCATCTCACTTGCTAATAATGTTAAGAATTCTCCAAGCCAGGCTTCAGCAATACATGAACCATGAATTTCAGATGTTCAAGCTGATTTTAGAAAAGGCAGAGGAACCAGAGATCAAATTGCCAACATCCGCTGGATCATCGAAATAGCAAGAGAGTTCCAGAAAAGCATATATTTCTGCTTTATTGACAATGCCAAAGCTTTTGACTGTGTGGATAACAATAAATTGTGGAAAATTCTGAAAGAGATGGGAATACCAGACCACCTGACCTGCTTTTTGAGAAACCTGAATGCAGGTCAGGAAGCAACAGTTAGAACTGGGCATAGAACAAACTGGTTCCAAATAGGAAAAGGAGTATGTCAAGGCTGTGTATTGTCACCCTGCTTATTTAATTTATATGCAGAGTATATCAGGAGAAATGCTGGGCTGGATGAAGCACAGCTGGAATCAAGATTGCAGGGAGAAATATCAATAACCTCAAATATGCAGATGACACCACTCTTACGGCAGAAAGTGAAGAAGAACTAAAGAGCCTCTTGATGAAAGTGAAAGAGGGGAGTGAAAAAGTTGGCTTAAAGCTCAGTGTTCAGAAAACTAAGATAATGGCATCTGGTCCCATCACTTCATGACAAATAGGTGGGGATATAGTGGAAACAGTGTCAGACTTTATTTTGGGGGGCTCCAAAATCCCTGCAGCTGGTGACTGCAGCCATGAAATTAAAAGACGCTTGCTCCTTGGAAGGAAAGTTATGACCAACCTAGACAGCATATTAAAAAGCAGAGACATTGCTTTGCCAACTAAGATCCATCTAGTCAAGGCTATGGTTTTTCCAGTAATCATGTATGGATCTGAGAGTTGTGCTACAAAGAAAGCTGAGTGCCAAAGAATTGATGATTTCAAAGTGTGGTATTGGATAAGACTCTTGAGAGTCCCTTGGACTGCAAGGAGAACCAACCAGTCCATCCTAAAGATCAGTCCTGAGTGTTCATTGGAAGGACTGATGGTGAAGCTGAAACTCCAATACTTTGACCACCTCATGCAAAGAGCTGACTCATTTGAAAAGACCCTGCTGCTGGGAAAGACTGAAGGCAGGAGGAGAAGGGGACGACAGAGGATGAGATGGTGGATGGCATCACCAACTCAATGGACATGAGTTTGAGTAAACTCCATGAGTTGGTGATGGACAGGGAGGCCTGGTGTGCTGCAGTCCATGGGGTTACCAAGAGTCAGACATGACTGAGCGACTGAACTGAACTGATGTGTTATCAGATAACCATAACTTTTAGAAATAATACTAAACTCAGATATTTGTAGGAACTTATTTTTATAAGCAACTGAAAGTTCAGTGGAATACCCTTTTCTCTATTTTTACTTCATAAACACAAAGACATGTAGACACTGAGCTATTAAATGTAGTTCTGTTGTTCTGTCTATAAAAGGATTTTGTCCTACTTCTTACCATGTACCTTTTTTTTTTCTTTAAGGTCAGATTTGCGGGAGTGTCCAGAATTGATTCAGAAATCTTTGTCTCATACTATTTCAAGTCCAGTTGTCTTGTGCTGACAGATAAAAGTCATAAGCACAAAAGCTTTATTTAAAACACTGTTTCACATGAAACTGTTTTAATATAAAAATGATTAATCTGAATCTGCAAAGAACTTAAACTTTCCTGTGTAAAATACTCATAAAACATTAGTCTAGTTCTGTTTGCTTTCAAGACATAAATACACAAGTCAGACCATTCTCATATTGAGAGATCCATGTCCAAGAGCTGCAGAATATTGTAAAAGTCCTACGTAGGAGCCCATGTGAGAGTTTGTCAGAAAGCATTTCACCAAAAGAAAAACAGATAAGGAAACTGATGTTCCAGCTGGCCTCCTGTAAATATACTTATATAAATATAACACAATCATATTTGGTTGGTTTCTTTAGCTTAAGAGTTGTCAAAAATCACAGTAGGGTAACAGAGCTCCTATAACATGCTATCTTTTAAAAAGTGAATCTGTGCCTAAATTAATACCATCAGTCAAGCATGTGCAAGTTTGAATAGTGCTTCTTGTTAATGGCATCTTGATATTGTGGTCAAATAAGAATACTATCGAGAGACCAACTGAATTCTCTTTGTCATTATCCATTCATATAATATAAATCTTTGGTGGTTTGCTACCATTTAGAAGAAAAAGTCTGCAAAATACAAGTGTCATCAAATTGTAACAATGACCTGTAATTTTGAGAAAATAAGCTTGGTACGATCAGCTTATTTTCTAATATTATCTATGTATTAAAGTTTAAAGATACTCCAGGTAAAATGATCCAATGAATAAAATATTTTAATGAAGCAGTATTAGGAACATGGTCACTTATGGTATCATCACCTTTCTTTCCTATTATACAATCAACTGGAGTCTGTAGCATAAATGCTTATTAAAAACTCAATCATTCTCATGCATTTCTACTGAACTTTTGTTTTTTTCAGTACTTACTTTTATTATTTTTCAATTTATTTGGCTGCACTGGAGCTTAGTTGTGAAGGGTAGATCTTTTAGTTGTGGCATGCGAACTCTTGGTTGTAGCACACGGCATTTAATTCCCCCATCAGAGATCGAACCTGGGCCCCCTGCATTGGGAATGCCAAGTCTTAGCCACTGGACCACCAGGGAAGTACCCTCTACTGAGTTTTAAAATAAAGAACATTGTTAAGGATGTGGGAGCAACATGGATTCCTTTCTACTGATTTCCAGGGGATTCTGCAAAGTTAGGAGAAAGTCTGGGGAAAGAGGAATATAGGTCAGAGACATCCCAGGAGGGCTGGAAGGGGCTGGCTGAAGAAGCAGTCATCCTTAATGCCTAAAGTTACAGACAAAAGAACTTTGAAAAATGTTTAGAGAAATGAAATTCAGCACACAGTCATCCAGGTATCACAGAAAAGTCAAGACCTGAGAAGGTGGTCTAAACAGGAGTATTTGGCAGTAATGGAACTATATACAATCTAATGACTGCCTGAAAAATCCTGGCAAGAGAAAAATTCAGCAAGTAGTGTAGACTACCAGTTGCTAACAAAAAATGCCAGAGCAAAGACAGAGGTTCTGCTGAGATGACTCACCATTCCCAAAATCCTGTAATAATTTCATAGGTTATTATCAAATAACCCCTGCCTTAGTCTGCTCAGATTGCTGTAACAAATGACATTAACTGGTTGACTTAAGCAACAGAATTTTCTCTCACACAGTTCTGGAGGCTAGAAGTCTGAGATCAGGGTCCAGCATGGTTGATTTCTGGTGAGGACCTTCTTCCTGCTTTCCAATGGCCACCTGCTTGCAGAGACCTCATATGGCCTTTCCTCCCTTCCTCTTTGTATAATGCCACTAATCCCACCCAGAAGGCCCCACCATCAAGATCTAATATGGCTAAATTCTTCCCAAAGTTCTCATTTCCAAAACCCACCATGTTGGAGTAATGATGAGAATCAACACATGAATTTTAGGAGGACACAAATATTCGTTCCATACACACACTTCTGTTTGTTGAACATAGTACTCATTAGTTAAAACTAAATTACTGAATCTAACATACTAAAATGCAATTCTTTCTGGTTTATAATTCATGCAAACGATTTAAAACTTTTATTTGTCCACTGCTAGTATAAATGCTGATATCCACATTAGAGAATTTAAGGATTCCAAATAAAAATCCCTACTGTAAGTAAAAAAAAAGTTTGATTGAATTAAATAGCATTATTTAAATTCCTATTGATAGAAATTTTGTGGGGACCATTGTCAGGCAGGTATGATTATATTAAACTACTACACAGAAGCTAGATTTATGTCATATTTGAATAAATATCTGCCATTAAACATATTACAGGAACTTTTCTTAAAGATCCATAATGTCTTTATAGTAGGCTTTCAAATGGCAATTCTAAAAAGTCAATGAGCATTTATGATATGCTTAATTTAATTATCCCTGACCCAACTGGAACACACAAATAGAAAGCAAACTGTTTTAAAGTATTAATTACTTTAAAGCAAAAGCTTTAAACCCAATTTTTAAAACAATATAATTCTAAAGTATTAGTTTCACCTGTGAATAACAGAAAATTCAAACTACACAAACTCTAACAAGTCAGAAGTTTAATTATCCCTCTTGTGGAATTTTCCGTTTCAGGGCAGGCAAAGCAGCCTACAAAGTTCTTGGTTGTCCCACAAAGCCAACAAAACAGCTTCACAAGGACCTCAGACACACACAGTTCTTACACTCTATCTTCCTTTAATTCTGACTGTGGCCCTCAGGACCACAGTCAAGATGGAGCACCAGCACACACGTCCATGTCCCTGTTGGGAAAGGAGAAATTTCTCCTCTTCCCTTTAGGTTATTTGCTGGCCTAACAAGTAAATTGACATAAGGTGTAAGAAGAGGACAAAGACAAATTTAATTATGTAAAAACTGAAGTCCCACAAAGATTGGAAATTCCCAGCCACTCAGAAAACAGAGGTTTATACACCATCCTAAGTTGAGGGGCTTCCCTGGTGTCTTAGTTGGTAAAGAATCTGCCTGCAGTGCAGGAGACCTGGGTTCAATCCCCAGGCCTGGAATATGCCCTGGAGAAGGAAATGGCTAAACACTCCAGTATTCTTCTCTGGAGAATGCATGGACAGAGGAGCTTGGTGGGCTACAGTCCATGGGGTTGTAAGAGTTGGACACAGTTTAATAACTAAACCACCACCAAGATGAGGAGAAGGGAGTAGGAGTCTAGGACTTCAAAGGGGAGGAAAACAATTTACAGGAAGATGAAAACATCAGATATTTGGTAAACAGATGTTTGCCCTGCCATGCAGGTAGATCTTTCTAATATAAGAAGTTGTCTCTGGTAATAGCTCTCTTCCTGGTAGAGACCCCTTGTCTAAATTCTTTCAGGCAGTTAAGAAGGAGGCAAAAAACTCTTCCTGAGACTCCAGGGCTCCAATTGTAGTCAGCTTGAAATAGCCACACACCCTAGTGACACATTCTTGGGTAGCCTGCCCTGAACCCCTCATTTCAAACCACAGGATGGAAAAAGGGAGACACAGGGCAAAAAGTCCCCTCCCGTGTTTCTGAGAAAATGCTCCAAAAAGCTGCCATGGGCCACTTCCTTTTAAACCTCAATGACTAGAACCCAGTCATCAGTCTACACTTAAGAAGCATGAGAGGATGAAAAATGTATTCTTTATTCTTGAAGGCCATATGCTGTGACAGAATGTTTTATTCCTATGGGAGAAAACAAGAAGTGTTGAAGAACTAGATTAGAATGACTTTTCCCATGTTCCCAAGTGAATGTTCTGTCCTTTTGATAAGCCCATCATCTCCTCACTCTGAACTGCAGTCTTCCACCTGAATAGGAACATCAGATTGCTGAGCTGGGCAAAGAAGTCGCACGAGAAAAAAAAGATAAAATTAGCCTGACATCCTGTTTTAAACCAAAACAGCTCAATTGGCAGTTTTTTCCTGAGGGGAAGTGGGATGAGAGCCAAGACTGAATTACCTTTCATCTGTGGAAAACTTGGCTTTCGCTCTGGGCACAGTTTGGTAGTTTATAACAAGCTCTGAAACCACATTCCATTATTCTATCTGCCAGATTCCTCCCATCGGTGGACATTATCCTTCTGAAGAAGAGCACTGAGGTCAGGGTGCACAGTGGAAAGACAATTTTCAAACGTGGGGACCCCAAGGGCTCAAATCTTGGGAATCTCTTACAGATACAAAGTTATGGCTTAAGGAGCAGACAACTTCAGCTAAGCAACTAATCAGTTTTGGGTTTTTTTTTTTTTTTTTTTGATTAATGTATAGTTGATATACAGCGTTGTGTTAGTTTCAGGTGTATAGCAAAATGATTCAGTTATACACATACATTTTTTTTTCAGATTATTTTCCCTATAGGCTATCAAAAAATATTAAGCACAGTTACTTATACAGTATAGCAGATGCTTGTTGGTTATCTATTTCACATGTAGTAATATATATATATATATGGGCTTCCCTGGTGGCTCAGATGGTAAAGCGTCTGTCTGAAATGCAGGAGACCCGGGTTTGATCCCTGGGTTGGGAAGATCCCCTGGAGAAGGAAATGGCAACCCACTCCAGTACTCTTGCCTGGAAGATCCCATGGACAGAGGAGCCTGGTAGGCTACAGTCCATGGGGTCGCAAAGAGTCACACATGACTGAGCAACTTCAATTCACGTTCAATATATATATGTTAATCCCAAACTCCTGATTCATCCCTCTGCCTCCCCTTCCCTTTAAGTAACCGTAAGTTTGTTTTCTATGTCTGTGAGTCTACTTTTGCCTTGTATAAAAGTTCATATGTATCTTTATTAAGATTCTGCATATAAGTCATATCATAGTTGTCTTTCTCTGCCTGACTTCACTTAGTATGACAATCTCTAGGTCTAACCATGTTGCTGCAAATGGCATTATTTCATCCTTTTTATGGCTCAGTAGATTAATTGGCAAAGTGGAAGAGTGTTACCTACTCAGAAACAAAACATAAATTTGAGATGTAGGAAAAAAAAATACTCCCATAAAACAAGAAACATGCAATAGAAATGGTACTCAAAATTCCTGAAATCAAACATATGGTTTCGCTTCCACTAACAAAACAGTTGATGTCAAGAAGGCACAAATTTGTTGTAAAAAAAAAAAAAATGATAAAATTCACTACTTGTGTATATTTTACTTCTCTTCAGATGAAATATTTATTTTCATTTAGTCATACATAATATCCATTTCATGATTCTATTGAATTATTTCAGGAGCATTCAAACTATTTCAGCATGAGCCCTGATGCTGAGCATGAACTTAACCTTCTGTTTCTTCATTTTCATCTCATTATCATAGACATATTTTTACAATAATCACAAATATGCATCAATTCTTTCTTTACCTATGAAACTCAAAAGGCATAAGAATAAACTGTATTTCCCTTTTAATTGTTGTTTGACCAGGTTTTACACATTATTTTGCTATTTTCATATAAAAACAAGGCTTTTCATCTTTTTATAATATCAATAGCATTATTAAGTGTATCAAAGTATATTGAGTCACTCTTGAAGTTTCATAATAATAATTTTTGACATTATTTTTATGAAAAACCCATATAAACTACTGAATCACCCTTGGCGGGGACCTGTGATTTTAATAGCCATGACTTCATGAAAATAAAATGTCAGGTTGGTAATGCTTTGGGCTTTCTCCTGAGGCAATTTAAAATGAGAACATTTATTTTTACTCTCCCCATTGGGTCCAGAATAGCACTAGGTAAACAGCTGTAATTTCTTCTCTCTTATTCTGACAGGGAGCTGACAGTGGCTACTTACCTCCCAAGCAAACCACACTTGACTAGAAGCTAATGAGGTGATTAAGGTTCACTCATCAACACCTTCCAGTCAAGTAAGCCCATCCAACATGCTCTGATGAGCCAAAAGTTGAGTGGGAAAGAAAAGCCAACCTTGGGGAACAACCTCGCAAACAATAATTTCTAACCAGCACAACCACTTTGAAATAACAAATGTAAGCAGATTTCCTTCCAGAAATGAAAAAAGAAAGATAAAACCAAACAGAATTTTTCTTTTGAAAAAAGGAAGTTAAAAATAACTTACTCAACTTTTGCTTTAATTATTTATTGTTTTTTAAATTGATGATGATCAAAAATACATACCTACTTCAAATTATTCTTATGAGATTCAGATAAAATTAAAATGTTATTTATGATAAAGTTGCTGTGCAAATGTTGAATTAATGTCATTAAAATAGAATAGGATACTAGGAACTTTTTTGCAAGCATAAAGAACATAGTAAGTAGTTGATGTAATTTTAAATGATTTGGTGGCAAAAGGACCCAATTTGGATGCTTTCCCGAAAGGCTTCCTGTTTCTTGCTTTTGGAAGATCACGCATGTCCTTGTGATATTCGTCATAACAAGCTAGAAATATTCTCACATGGCTATCTCTTATGCATGATTGTACTGTTTCCTCTGTTTGTATTTGGGTTCCCAGGCCATATGAAAGCTTCTCAAAATCAAGAAACATTGATTCCTATATCATTTGACCACACAGTATACACAAAATCAATTCACATTCTGTCAGTAAAAGCTGCTGCACCACAGACTTCTTTAATCATGTATCTTTATTCTAAACTCTAAACAGTGTAGCAAAAATATAACCAAGCTGCAAATGGTCTCCCTCTTATTCAGCCGGTGATGTATTATTGGTTTCTATTTGTGCAGCTTTGATTCACAGCAAAAGAGAATGTGTGTTGTTTCTAGAGCAATAAATGCTTCCCCATACAAAAAGACACTCTTTAAGTTTTAAAAATGGCTCTTCATGATGGATAGTTTTTAAGCCAACATATTATAATGCCATTTGTGTAATGAACACTCACTCCAATAATATTCCATAACTCTAGGCTATGACTATAGAACAGTCAGGGAAAATAGGACAGATGGATTCTGTTTCTTGCTAATTCTATTCCTATTTTTCCATGTGATTCTAATGGACTATTTTGATATAGATTGTGTCCAGATAGCTTTTCAGGGAATTAATGAGATTTTGGCCTCTTTGGTCCACAGTGACTTTACTTGCATTCTCATCATCACGTTCAAGGTCACTTACCACATCGTCTCATTTGGCATTTATGATTTACTATTACATATTATGCATGTATATTTAATGCAAAATGTAATAAAGATCTAGTGTGTATTATTCATAGCCTAATTTCCCAACTAGATTCTGTTTAAGTAAAAATAGATTCTGGGACCCATAGCAGTTACCTTCACATAAGTGATTCTCAGCAAATATTTGTCAGTAAATCATGATGCTGACAATGTTTTACAACAAAAAGAAATATACTAATTTAATAAAACCAACAGACAAACTAATCCAGTCCATCCATTTTCAATATAAATTTAGAATCAGTGTAAACATACTTTCTGCTCATTTCAGCCTCCCTGAAAATTGTTACCAATTTTATTTTCTGCTTAATTAAAAATTAAAAGACCCATCATCCCATGACCTATAGCTCTTTTAGAAGACTACATCCAATTGTCCACTGATGGAACATTATCAAAACTCAGCTTAGAAATAGAAATTCATATTAGAGTTCCTCACAAGACTCAGAACCCACACAGAAACAATTATTTTCAGGGCTCAAGCTGAGTCATGAGAAACTTACTTAACTTGACCCTATTATATTGGGCTCCACAGAATTACTATCCCTTAAGTTATGTGTTTAAAATAGGCACTGGGTTTCATCAGGAAAAAATACCAAACGGGGCCTATCAGAACTGATACCTTCATTTGTTGAAAAATTTTTGATGACTTATTTAGGTTTCCTTCACATAAAGTTCCATTATAATCCAAACCAAACAAAACCACATTATTTTAGGATAAGTTCACATTTTATTCAAAGACATGGTTTGGTGGTAGTTTAGTCACTCAGTTGGTCTGACTCTGTGATTCCATGAACTATAGCCCACCAGGCTCCCCTGTCCATAGACTTCTCCAGGCAAGAATAATGGAGTAGGTTGCCATTTCCTTCTGCAGAGGATCTTCCTGACCCAGGGATCAAACCCAGGTCTCCTGCACTGCAGGCAGTCTCCTGCATTGTAGGCAGATTCTTTACCAACTGAGCCACCAAGGAAGCCCTCAAACACATGAGGGCTTTCAAAGGCATGAAAAAAAAAAAAAGTCATTTTTTTCTTACTTTAAAACTTCTTGGGTAATCAAAACCCAATTTTCAGGGCACTAATCATACTTTTTTTGAGCCTTATGTAGAAAATAAAAATGCATTCCATTTTTCTTTCAGGCCATCTTGACAATCTCTTCTACTTTATTATCTCTGAGGTTCTTTTCCACTCAATGTGTTATCAGTCACTTTATATGCACTGTGAAAGAGGTATTATGCATTTTAAAAACAGAAGACATAGAGTTACTCATTTCTTAATAGGAATTATGTGGTTAAGGTTTTTCTCATAAGGATTCAACATCTGAAGAAATCAGGAAGAAGAGAAGTGGTTAATACTAGACTTGGAGAAAATAGCTGTCAAGAAGGGCCCACAGGATGTTGCTCACCTCCTGGCATAAAACCCTATGTAATAGCCTCTGGTTAAGCACCCTGGGTCAGATAATTTGCTTCTTGCTAACAGTATATGTCACAGATAGCAGGGTACCATGTATGTGGTTAAGTTACATAGATAGTGGCTTCTGCCTGGCTAGCAGAACCTCTCACTGGTGAGATGAGACAAGTTTGGCATGTTGAAGACACCCAATCTGCAAGGAACTGAAATATGTCTCCAGATGAGAGCAATCAGGAATTCAAGACCTCAGTCTCACAATCATCAGGAAACTGGATCCTATCAACATTCATAAAAGTGAGCTTGGCAGCAGGTTCTTCCTCAGTTCAGGCTGCAGGTGAGACCTTAACATTGGTTGACACGACACCTTGATCCTGGAGTCGAACATGCCTTGGTGACTGAATAACAACAAATCAATTACACAGGTATTATAAATTATTATCTTATCCATTTCATTATGTAAGTAATAGTAAGACTACTCCTTTTAGAACCATTTGTATAAACCATCATATATTTTAAAAACCATGTTTGGGAACTTGCCTGGTGATCCAGTAGTTAAGACTTCACCTTCTAATGTAGAGGGTGCAGGTTTTCCATTCCTGGTTGGGTAGCTAAGATCCCACATGCCTCATGACCACAAACAAAAAAACAAAATATAAAACAAAAGTAATATTGTAACAAATTCAATATACTTTAAATATGGTCCACATCAAAAAAAATTGTAATAAATAAATAAAATGATGTTTGTAAATATGCTATTTTCCAGATGTCAACAGAATCTTCAATCACCTGGGTAAAAAGGAGATAATAACCATTACTCAGTAGTCAGAGACTTGAAGGAAAAGCTGTAAATGAATAGGAGACATACTGAAGACATGCTTTTTATCCTCTACCTTCACATATTTCCATAAAACAAATAAGAAAGCCTTTACAGCCAGTTTCTTTAATATGAAGATACTCTTCCATATAAATAATATTTTCTTAATGATTAATAAAATATTTGAGTCCTAATCCTATCACTGGAAATTTTCTTTTACATTGCAGCATAAATGAAGCATATATGTTGTTAAATTCCTGGAAGGTTAGCTATTTTATTATCCAATACTATTTATTATATATAACATACTGCCAAAAATGTTTCTGTCATTTTTCCCCCAGAAGTAGCCAAGACTTCTCAAGCACTATTCAATCCAATCAGGCCCCTGCATGTCACAGGAATCCTACTTTTTAACTAGTTCTTACTTTTCTTTTCTTTTTTTTTTTTTTTTTTTTTTTACTGCTCCCCTGGTTCTCTGGTCCTTTGATAACAGACCTCAGATTGCAATACAGTTAAAATTAATGACTTAGCCAAACATGGTAGGAGCTTGAGTCTGTGTTCTTTGCTCTACTTTTCAGCCTCTGTGGGAGATGTGGTAACTTGTGTGCTCTGGAATCTTCTAATTGACAGTGAAAAGGGCTGGTAAATCACTGCACTGCCGTAAGTCATCCAGCGTGGACTCCGCCTAATGACCCCGAAGCACATTCAATACATGCTCTTCATCTGAAATCTTACCATTGTTAAAGGCACACTTGTCGGTGTTTGGAATGAGCTTGCACAAATCCCCTGCACTCCATTTCAGAGTTTACTTCTCTTCCTTTGTCTTTCTGTGGATCAGGGAAACCTTAGAGGATTTTCCTAGGAGTAAATACTCTAGATGTAGGACTTGCAGGGTTTTGATACAGGCACCTGCTGGTCATGTAATTGAGATTATCTACACTGAAGTAGAAACTAATTTACAAATTAGGTTTCATTTTATAGATGCATTTATATCTACGTCACTAGTTTGGCAGCTAGCAACTTCTGCTAGATATTATTTCTATCCTGTTACTTTTACAAAAGGTTTGAATTTACTTGAAAGCTATTAGGCAACCAAATGATAATAAAATAGAAATGTACACATTGGATAGATTGCATATACTCACTAAATCCTCATGATGTAGGCTCAGACAGTAAAAAAGACCTTCCCTGGAGATCCACCCAGCCCCAACCACCAGCTTTTCTTTATTACAGCAACTGGGTCTTTCACAAAACTTTCAAAAACTGATAATTACCTTAGTAACTTGGCTTAATTTTCTATCTTCTCCCTTCCACACAAGCTGCATATGGAAAGAGACTCTGGTGTGTGTGAGATTCAAGATTATAACAGAATGCAATAACATGAAATATGGCAGAATGGCCGGTGTAGAGAAATAATATCAGTAGAAGCTCGCTGCATATGTTGTTAAATGTGTAAGTTATCTGGAAATGGGAGAGAGGAGAGAAGTCTGTCACCGAGGTGAATGTCATGCCAGCCATGGTGATGACCCCTGGCAACCAATTCTTGTGGAGGACCTTCCACTCAATTATGCTTTTCAAATTCTTGTTCTTAGCATTTGGAGAAAAAGTCAAGGAAACAGGACCCAATGGGAGTGGAGGTGCTTCAGTAGACAACATTGTAGAGCCTGCAAGCACCATCACTGGAACATCAGGACCAAGAATGCCTGGTACCCACAGTCCATGGAAACGGATGAGCGACCATAACAAACCTTCACAAAGTCACATCGGTAGTCTTCAGGGTGAGGAGTGGAAGGTGAGGCATCGTATGGAAGGTAAGCCTTTATTTTCCCTGCACAAGGAGAGACTTTCAGACCCTTCTGTTCTCCTCCCACTTCAAACCTTGATAACTAATATACTTAGGGAGGAATCAGGCCTCATGGCGGCAACTCCTCCATTGTTTATGAAGTCAAGATGCCTTCAAGGATAAAGAAAATGAACAGTTTATGCTTTTTGCATCATATTGAGGTTTATGTTTCCCCTTCTACTTCAGCCCCAATGAGAGCTTGAATTAGAACTTAAAGTTACAGAGAAGGAAAAAAATCAGTGAGCAGGGCTAAGTGTTGTACTTATCATCTGTGTATCCATATGCTGAAGCCTGGAAAATATACCTGTTAGAGGTCAGAAGAATTAGATCAACAGACATGCTAAATAAAATAACAGAAAGTCAGGACAGACAGCAGATGAAAGCAAATTATAATGCTATATCCTTTCTATGGTTGAAATGAAAATATGTTTCTAATCTTCCTATCAGCTAAAAATAATAGATTTTTGATAAATAAAAATAACTGATAAGGAAAAACGCCTTCCGATGATTCAATTTTATGTAAAATATTCATGGCACAGAATAAGAAAAAATAAACCTTAACCATGGCGTGATTTACTGACCTTCATCTGATTGTACCAGCTGGAGCAGCAGGTACAAGTCACTGGGGTGGCAGCTATGCTGCTCTGGAGTGGCCGTGAGGAGATATCCCACGTCCAAGGGCAGAGTAGCCCCAGCAAGATGGTAGGAGGGGCGAATTCGCATTTAGAATCAAACCCCATTTCCGACAGAGACGTTCAGAGGGCTCAAACAAACCTTGTGCACACCAGGACCCAGAGACCCCACAGAGACTGAGACAGAACTGTGTCTGAGCGTCTCCTGTGGAGGTGCGGGTCAGCAGTGGACTGTGGCTCTGGGTGCAGCAGACCTGGGTATGGCATAAGTCCTCGTGGAGGAGGTCGCCATTGACCCCACCATAGAGCTGCCAGAACTTACACAGGACTGGAAAATAGATTCTTGAAGGACACAAACAGAACCTTGTGTGCACCAGGGCCCAGGAGAAATGAGCAGTGACCCCACAAGAGACTAACACAGACTTGCCCACGAGTGTCCAGGAGTCTCCGGCGGAGGTGTGGGTCCATGGTGGCCGGCTGCAGGGCTGAGGGAACTGAGTGTAGCAGTACATGCATGGGGCCTTTTGAAGAAGGTCGCCATTTTCCTCATTACCTCCACCATAGTTTGGGCCTGGGTAAATAATAGGGAGGGAACACAGCCCCACCCATCAACAGAAAATTGGATTAAAGATTTACTGAGCATGGCCCCGCCCATCAGAACAAAACCCAGCTTCCCCCTCAGTCAGTCTCTCCCATCAGGAAGCTTCCATAAGCCTAGTATCCTTCTAAATCAGAGGGCAGACACTGAAAACAACAATCACAGAAAACTAACCAACCGATCACATGACCATATCCTTGTCTAATTCAATGAAACTATGAGCCATGCCGTGTAGGGCCACCCAAGATGGATGGGTCATAGTGGAGAGTTCTGACAAAATGTGGTCCACTGGAGAAGGGAATGGCAAACCACTTCAGTATTCTTGGTTTGAGAACTGCAAGAACAGTATTAAAAGGCAAAAAGATAGGACACTGACAGATGAACTCCCCAGGTCAGTAGGTGCCCAATATGCTACTGGAGATCAACAGAGAAATAACTTCAGAAAGAACGAAGAGATGGAGGCAAAACAACAACAACAAAAAACAGCCAGTTGTACCTGTGACTGGTGATAGAAGAAACGCCCAGTGCTGTAAAGAGCAATTTTGTATAGGAATGTGGAATGTCAGGTCCATGAATCAGGACAAATTGGAAGTGGTCAAACAGGAGACAGCAAGAGTGAAAGTTGACATTTTAGGAATCAACAAACTAAAATGGACTGGAATGGTTGAATTTAACTCAGAGGACCATTATATCTACTACCATGGGCAAGAATTCCCTTAGAAGAAATGAAGTAGCCATCATAAACAACAAAACAGTTCAAAATGCAGTACTTGGATGCAATCTCAAAAATGACAGAATGATCTCTTTTCGTTTCCAAGGCAAACCATTCAATATTACAGTAATCCAAGTCTATACCAAGTCCAACCTGTAATGCTGAAGAAGCTGAAGTTGAACAGTTCTATGAAGACCTACAAGCCCTTCTAAAACTACACCCAAAAAAGATGTCCTTTTCATTATAGGGGACTGGAATGCAAAAGTAGGAAGTCAAGAAGTACCTGGAGTAACTGGCAAATTTGGCCTTGGAGTACAGAATGAAGCAGGGCAAAGGCTAATAGAGTTTTGCCAAGAGAATGCACTGGTCATAGCAAACACCCTCTTCCAACAACACAAGAGAAGACTACACATGGACATCACCAGATGGTTAATATTGAAATCAAATTGATTATATTCTTTGCAGTCAAAGATGAAGAAGCCCTATACACTCAGCAAAAACAAGACTGGGAGCTGAGTGTGTCTCAGATCATGAACACCCTAGGGTCAAATTCAGACTTAAATTGAACAAAGGAGGGAAAACCACTAGACCACTCAGGTATGACCTAAATCAAATTTCTTACAGTTAACAGTAGAAGTGAAAAATAGATTCAAGGGATCAGACCTGATAGAGTACCTGAAGAACTATTGACAGAGGTTCATGACATTGTACAGGAGGCAGGGATCAAGACCATCCCCAAGAAGAAGAAAAGCAAAAAAGTAAAATGACTGTCTGAGGAGGCCTTACAAATAGCTGTGAAAAGAAGAGAAGCGAAAAGCAAAGGAGAAAAGGAAAGATATACCCATTTGAATGCAGAGTTCCAAAGAATAGCAAGGAGAGATAAGAAAGTCTTCCTCAGTGATCAGTTCAAAGAAATAGAGGGAAAAAACAGAATGGAAAAGACTAGAGATCTCTTCAAGAAAATTAGAGATGCCAAGGGAATATTTCATGCATTGATTGGCATAATAAAGGACAGAAATGGTATGGACCTAACAGAAGCAGAAGATATTAAGAAGAGCTGGCAAGAATACTCAGAAGAACTATACAAAAAACATCTTCACAACCCAGATAATCACGATGGTATGGTCACTTACCTAGGGCCAGACATCCTGGAATGCAAAAACAAGTGCACCTTAGAAAGCATCACTACGAACAAAGCTAGTGGAGGTGATAGAATTCCAGTTGAACTATTTCAAATCCTAAAAGATGATGCTGTGAAAGTGCTGCACTCAATATGCAGCAAATTTGGAAAACTCAGCAGTGGCCACAGGACTGGAAAACATCAGTTTTCATTACAATCCCAAAGAAAGGCAATGCCAAAGAATGCTCAAACTACCGCACAATTGCACTCATCTCACACGCTAGCAAAGTAATGCTCCAATTCTCCAATCTAGGCTTCAATGGCACATGAGCCATGAACTTCCACATGTTCAAGCTGGATTTAGAAAAAGCAAAGGAATCAGAGATCAAATTGCCAATATCCATTGGATCATTGAAAAAGCAAGAGTTTCAGGAAAACGTCTATTTCTGCTTTATTGACTATGCCAAAGCCATACAGTCAACTGTGTGGATCACAACAAACTGTGTAAAATTCTTATAGAGATAGGAATACCAGACCACCTGACCTGTGCCTTGAGAAATCTGTATGCAGGTCAGGAAGCAACAGTTGCAACTGCACATGGAACAAAAGACTGGTTTCAAATCGGGAAAGGAGTACATCAAGGCTGTATATTGTCACCCTGCTTATTTAACTTATATACAGAGTACATCATGCAAAACGCTGGACTGGATGAAGCACTAGCTGGAATCAATATTGCCCGGAAAGATATCAACAACCTCAGATATGCAGATGACACCACCCTTAAGGCAGAAAGCAAAGAAGAACTAAAGAGCCTCTTGATGAAAGTGAAAGAGGAGAGTGGAAAAAGTTGGCTTAAAGGTCAACATTCAGAAAACTAAGATCATGGCATCTGGTCCCATCACTTCATGGCAAATAGATGGGGAAACAGTGGAAATAGTGACAGACTTCATTTTTGGGAGGCTCCAAAATCAGTGCAGATGGTGATTGCAGCCTTGAAATTAAAAGACATTTGCTCCTTGAAAGAAAAATTATGACCAACCTAGACAGCATATTAAAAGACAGAGGCATTACTTTGCCAACAACGGTCTGGGTACTCAAATGTGTGGCTTTTCCGATAGTCATGTATGGATGTTAGAGTTGGACTATAAAGAAAGCTGAGCACCAAAGTATTGATGCTTTTGAACTGTGGTGTTGGAAAAGACTGATGAGAGTCCTTGGACTGCAAGGAGATCCAACCAGTCCATCCTAAAGGAGATCAGTCCTGGGTATTCATTGGAAAGACTGATGCTGAAGCTGAAACTCCAATTCTTTAGCCACCTGATGTGAAGAGTGACTCATTGGAAAAGACCCTGATGCTGGGAAAGATTGAAGGTGGGAGGAGAAAGGGATGATGGAGGATGAGATTGTTGGATGGCATCACCGACTCGATGGACCTGAGTTTGATTAAGCTCCGGGAGTTGGTGATGGGTAGGGAGGCCGGGCATGCTGCAGTCCATGGGGTCACAAAGATTCAGACATGACTGAGCGACTGATCTGAACTGAACTGATCTGATTGTACTAATCCTATTTCTCATCCCTCTATTCAATATAAAACCAACGTAAATTGGCTATTACTGAACAAATTTGACTTACATAAAAGCAATATATGCTAACAAACAACTATACCAACTTTCCTTTATATACCTATACCAAATAATACTTTGGTGGAAGTTTTTGAATGAATGATTTCATCGTGGTGATCTTTGAGATCCCCAAAATTCAATTAAGCAAAAAGTCCACTATCATGCTGTCCTTAGACAGTCAGGGATTTAAATAATTGGATTGTTACCTTTCTTTTTGATTATTAGGTCTGCAGAAATAAAGACTTTTTCTTCTGGGTTTTTCCGTCAGTTCAGTTCAGTTTAGCCAGACCTGCCTGTCCATCACCATCTCCCAGAGTTTACTCAAACTCATGTCCATTGAGTTGGTGATGCCATCCAACCATCTCATCCTCTGTTGTCCCCTTCTCCTCCCGCCTTCAATCTTTCCCAGCATCAGGGTCTTTTCAAATGAGTCAGCTTTTCACAACAGGTGGTCAAAGTATTGGAGTTTCAGCTTCAGCATCAGTCCTTCCAAAGAATATTCAGGACTGATTTCCTTTAGGATTGACTAGTTGGATCTCCCTTGTCCAAAGGACTCAAGCGTATTTTCCAACGCCACAGTTCAAAAACATCAATTCTTTGGCACACAGCTTTCTTCATAGTCCAACTGTCACATCCATACATGACTAAAAACCATAGCTTTGGCTAGATGAAACTTTGTTGGAAAAGTAATGTCTCTGCTTTTTAATAAGTTATCTAGGTTGGTCATAGCTTTTCGTCCAAGGAGCAAGCGTCTTTTAATTTCATGGCTGCAGTCTCCATCTGCAGCCCCGCTGCAGTGATTTTGGAGCCCCCCAAAATAAAGTCTCTCACTGATTCCATTGTTTCCCCATCAACTTGCCATGAAGTGATGGGACCAGATGCCATGATCTTAGTTTTCTGAATGTTGAGCTTTAAGCCAACTTTTTCACTCTCCTCTTTCATTTTCATCAAGAGGCTCTTTAGGTCTTCTTCACTTTCTGCCCTAAGGGAGGTGTCATCTGCATATCTGAGGTTACTGATATCTTTCCCGGCATCTTGATTCCAGCTTGTGCTTCATCCAGTCCAGCATTTCTCATGATGTACTCTGCATATAAGTTAAATAAGCAGGGTGACAATATACAGCCTTGATGTACTCCTTTCCCGATCTGGAACCAGTCTGTTGTTCCATGTCCAGTTCTAACTGTTGCTTCTTGACCTAAACATGGGTTTCTCAGGAGGTAAGTGAGGTGGTCTGGTATTCCCATCTCTTTCAGAATTTTCCACAGTTTATTGTGATCCACACAGTCAAAGGTTCGACATAGTCAATAAAGCAGAAGTAGGTGTTTTTCTGGAACTGTCATGCTTTTTCGATGATCTAACAATCAGTGAAAGCAAAAATAAATAAATAAATAAATTTGCCCCCTTTTTATAACTACAATAAAAATAGGGTTTGTAATCTATCTAGTTAAAATACCAGACTATATTAGGTCCTTCAAAATGGTAGATGTGAGAAGTTTGAGATTATTTTAAATTAGATTCAATTTATTTATTTTTTAAAACTGGGGTATAGTTGCTTTACAATATTGTGTTTGTTTCTGCTCTACAGAAAAGTGAGTCAGTTATATGTACATATATCTTCTCTTTTTTGTATTTCCTTCTGATTTAGGTCACCACAGAGCACCAAATAGAGTTCCTCATGATATACAGTAAGTTCTCATCAATTATCTATTTTATACATGGTAGTGCATATACATGAATCCCAATCTCCCAACTCATTCTACCCCTTTCTTCCCTTATGTTTGTTCTCTTGTCTGTGTCTCTGCTTCTGCCTTGCAAACAGGTTCATCTGTACCATTCTTCTAGATTCCATATATAATTTAAACAAAATGAGACTATAGATTCAATTTTTTTAAAAGCATAAACACTGAGCAATTAATTTAATTGAATGCCAATTAAAGTATGGGCAAAGGGTGGGCATGAATGAAGGCAGGATGAATCATTCACCCAAATATTGAATCAACTGTTTAACCACTCCAGTATGAATGTTGCTACTATGACTTTGATGTAAACCCATGAACTTAGGGGTCAAAACAACTCCTCCTGGCATTTATTCACATAAGGAGGGGGAGTGTGACCTGTGATGGAGAGGGTAAGGTCTGGAGACACAGTGTCTAAGTTTGACCTATGGCTTCTCCACTAGGTAGCTGTGTTATCTTGGATAATTTAATCCATCTCTCAGCTCCTCAGTTTACTCATCTGTACAATGAGGATAATGTCAGTTCTTTAGGAAGTTGTTAAAGAAGGTCAGTACTTTTCAAGCACCTGAGAACAATGCCTAGTTCTATAGTCATAATGATTATTTCTGTTAACTTGTCTTTTCTCTCAGGTTGTATATATTGCCTATTCCCAACAAAATTGAAACTCTCGTGGACACAGTAGGGGAAGGAGAGAATAGGATGAATGGAGTAAGTAGCATCAACATATATACACTACCCTGAGTTAAATAGATAGCTGGTCAGAAGTTGCTACATAACACAGGGAACACAGCCTGATGCTCTGTGATGACCTAGTGAGGTGTGGGGATGGGGAGGGGGAAGAGGGAGGCTCAAGAGACAGGTGGTACATGTGCAGTTATGGCCGATTTGCATTGCTGTATGGCAGAAATCAACACAACATTGTAAAGCAATTTCTCCCCAATTAAAAGTAAATTTTTAAAAAGCAGAAACTCTTCCTTGTATAATACGAATACATTTCAAAAAGTTTGTACCACGTCAGCATAATAAAAACTCCCTGAATTGCATAAATACAATATTGTATATGTCAATAGAATTTTTAATTGTGGAGATAATAAGTGCACGTGTCCATACTCAGTCACTTCAGTTGTATCTGACTCTTTGTGACCCCATGGACTGTAGCCTCCAGGCTCCTCTGTCCATAGGATTTTCCAGGCAAGAATACTGGAGTGGATTACCATGCCTTCCTCAGGGATCTTCCTGACCCAGGGATCAAACCTGCGTTTCTTGCTTCCCCTGCAATTGCAGGCAGATTCTTTAGTGCTGAGCCACCAGGGAAGCCCAATAACAGCACAGTGTAAAAATAATTTCTAAATAATGACTGATGACATGAATAAATATATTATTACTCACCTTTCTCTAAGTTAATTTTCTAGGGAATCTCACCTCCAACACATACACACACACATTCATAGCATCTTTGAGGCCACCTAGGTAAAGGCAGAAAGGACACTTTAGGTTATAGTTGGTTTGGTACTAATACTATCATGATTCTATTCAATATTTAATACCTTTGATCTGAATATAGTATATGCATGAGCTTCTGGTGGTGGTTTAGTCACTAGGTCGTGTTCGACTCTCACGACCCCATGAACCATAGCCCACCAGGCTCCTCTGTCCATGGGATTCTCCAGGCAAGAGTACTGGAGTGGGCTGTCATTTCCTTCTCCAATACATGAGCTACTACACTACAATTTTAAGTCCATAAAATCATAAGTTTCATTAAAAAAATAAATAATTGGCATTTGAAAACTATAGAAGCTGTATACTGAAAGCAATTTTATCTAAATAAAGATGTGATTTGACTGCTAAATTTCTTTGGTGTATTTCAATTACTTTGTCATGTCCATTGTTCACATATTCCAACTTCTATTGGGGAGGACAAGCAACAGTGCATAACTAGACCTCAAACATTTCTAGTTTTCCCAACAGATTTGATATTCTGCCTTCCTTTTCTCAGGCAACTAGTTTTTATTTTAGAAAACTAAAACTAATACATTAACTTTGAAGACTGTTCCAAACCCCAAAAGTCTTAGTCTCAGAAAAGGTAGTATTGAACAACAGTGTTTGCTTTGCTTGTAAAATTATTTGAACAGTAAGTTTCTGCTTACTAAGGAAAAATAATGGAGATCTGTCAAAAGTCATTGAACAAACAGTCCAGAAAATATCTTTCCCTCAGAAATTTCCCACATTTAAATAGAAATTGAACCATAAAATTATTCACAACTCTTGGAAAATATAGCTCTTAAGTATTCTTTAAGGGAGAAATGAGAATGCTGCTGCACTGATGTAACTAAGGCTATATATAGCAATACTGAAGATGTGTTCAGTCAGTGTGATACAGAAGTAGAAACAGTTTCCAGAAAACTCGGAATGGAAGTTTACAGTTTACAAAAGGGATAAACTAGGATTACTGGGATTATTTTTCCTTTTGTCAAGTGGTTTTTCACTTTGAAAGTAAATTTCCAGAGTTCTTTTTTTATTAAATGATAACTGTTTGGTGTGTAGGAGTGTTTTCAGATCGTTTGATTTCCAGACAGAAAAACCTCAAAGCTAAATGTTAGAAATCACTGACAAATAATATAGCTAAAGCATCTCTGAAATTTTCATATAAGTCAAATAAAAAATATGATTCCATTTAGCAAAAAAATCAATTGACAGACATATTTTGTAGAATACAGCTATTACTTAAAGCAACGATGTGTATAGACAAATTCCTTCCTACTCTAGTTTTTTCATAAATTTGAAACATATTCTGGAAAAATCTAGCAACACATTTTTTTCAATAGTGTCCAGCAGCGCCTTAATTTTTAAGTAATGGGTGAATAAAACGTGCAAACATATAAACAGTCTAAGTACTAATGATAGAAACTGGTATTTCTCCCTAACAGTGCAAGTCTTTTTACCAAATTCCTTTCTAAACCTGAACAAAATACCATCTCAGTCCTCATAAGCATATGCTGTACCAAAAAACCAGATGCTTTGATGCTAAGAATACATTTAGAAACCGAGAAATTTCTGAATTTAAAGGATGATACAGTAGAACATATCAGTCACCAAAATGACTTATTTCTTGTCAGGGGAAGGGAGCAAAAAGGAAAATAAAGCATTTTTGTTAGGATATATAATCTCATCTTGTTCTATGTAGTGAATTAAAAAAAAAAAAAAAAAAAAACATAGATTAGTAGGAACTCAGTCACCAACTGGTCTTTGAACTCTTCATCAGGAGGAAAAGACAAAAGGTATGATGAAGAGAAAGTTCCAATTATCTAAGTCTCATACCTAGGTTCTTATTATTATAACAGAAAATACCAGAGGAAAGAGTTCAGAATATAAGAGCTAGGAGGTTGCAAATCTTTGATTACAAATGAGAAATTATTTTTCATTTTCTTAGACTTTCAAATATTCATTTTGTGCAGTTGGTCATTTGCACTCCCAAATTGGGGGGTGGGGCATGGTTTCTTATAATTCTCAAGTAAATGTTGCAGTCCCTATAATCCTATAAAATGTGAGAATTTCCATCTCAGTTCTTTGAAGATACGTTGAAACAATCCTTCCTTTTATCCCTCACTTCCATGCTTAAAGGGGAAGCGTCTTTCCCCTATAATGGGTTTTCTTGCATCCTGATCCTCCCTATGGCTTCTGTCTTTCCTGGCCTTTGAATGGTGTGTGATTTATCTGGGGATGGGATGTGGGTGTGTGTCGGGAGGGGGAGTGGGGGGCAATGGTCTTTGTTAAAGGCGGTTTTCTCCCCGGTGCTCGACTGCCCTCTAGTGGCTCAGAACCAAATATTTGGAGGCTTCCACCATCTGGAAACAAAAAAGGCACCATTTTAGGAATATCAGTGCTGAGTTATCACCGCAATTTTGTCTCACCCAGATAAGACATAATCTCTGTATTTAGCCAGATTTTTTATGCTTTCTGCTCTAAACATTTAAAAGTACTTGGATTCTTTTACGACGCGAGTGATTCTTGACTACTTTCCGTTTCTCTTCCTTTTTTTCCTCCCTCCCCCCACCTTCTTTCTGTCCCTTTCTTCCCTCCTTCAACAGATGATTTAGTGAAGGGATTTGTGTACTGTGGATAGTTAAAATCCATAATGAGTTACAAAGCTTCCTGGAGTCATTTCAAAATCTCCCCCACAAAAAATTTCAATTGGTGTATTAATCCTAATCATTAGTGTTGACTTAAAAAAAAATGGACAACGTGAGAATTGCCAGTTAAATTTTATTTGGGACAAAATGAGAATTGCAGCCTGGGAGACAGCATCTCAGACAGCTCTGAGAAACTGCTCCAAAGAGGCAGAGTGTAAAGATAGTATATATGTGATCTTGGCAAAGGGGGCATACAGGCAATCAAGCACATATTTTTCCGGAAGCTTCTGCTAGTTACCAGAAATAGTTGTCATCATGAAGGATTTTACTGCTTTTCTAGATATGAGGAGATACAAGAATTGGGCTCATAAAATTGACTCCTGAAATATCTAACTATCTGAAGACTTGTCCTAACGGTTTTTACCCTACCGGGAAGAAAGAGTGCTTCATTTCTGCTCTCCATCCTGAACTCCTTTCAGGAGGTATTGAAGGTCAGCAGCTGCAGTAGCACATGATTTAATTCTTGTAAAGGTAGATGTGTGCATGCTTGCTAAGCTGCTTCAAATGTGTCCACCTCTGTGCAGCCCTATGGACTGTAGCCCTCCAGGCTCCTCTCACCATGGGATTCTCCAGCAAGAATACTGGAGTGGGTAACATTTCCTTCTCCAGGCAATCTTCACAACCCAGGGATCAAATCCAGGTCTCTTACATCTCCTGCATTGGCAAGTGACTTCTTTACCACTAGCACGACCTGGGAAGCCTGTAGAGGTAGATGGAAAGTGCCAATTTGTAGTTGACTATTTCTGCTTTATTGACTATGCCAAAGCCTTTGACTGTGTGGATCACAATAAACTGTGGAAAATTCTGAAAGAGATGGGGATACCAGACCACCTGACTTGCCTATTGAGAAACCTGTATGCAGGTCAGGAAACAACTGTTAGAACTGGACATGGAATAACAGACTGGTTCCAAATAGGAAAAGGAGTATGTCAAGGCTGTATATTGTCACCCTGCTTATTTAACTTATATGCAGAGTACATCATGAGAAACGCTGGACTGCATGAAGCACAGGCTGGAATCAAGATTGCCGGGAGAAATATCAATAACCTCAGATATGCAGATGACACCACCCTTATGGCAGAAAGTGAAAGTGAAGAAGAACTAAAAAGCCTCTTGATGAAAGTGAAAGAGAAAAGTGAAAAAGTTGGCTTAAAGCTCAATATTCAGAAAACTAAGACCATGGCATCCAGTCCCATCACTTCCTGGCAAATGGACGGGGAAACAGTAGAAACAGTGAGACTTTATTTTTCAGGGCTCCAAAATCACTGTAGATGGTGATTGCAGCCATGAAATTAAAAGGTGCTTACTCCTTGGAAGGAAAGTTATGACCAACCTAGACAGCATATTAAAAAGCAGAGACATTACTTTGCCAACAAAGGTCCATCTAGTCAAGGCTATGGTTTTTCTAGTGGCCATGGATGTGAGAGTTGGATTATAAAGAAAGCTGAACGCTGAAGCATTGATGCTTTTGAACTGTGATGTTGGAGAAGATTCTTGAGAGTCCCTTGAACTGCAAGGAGATCCAACCAATCCATCCTAAAGGAGATCAGTCCTGTGTGTTCATTGGAAGGACTGATGTTGAAGCTGAAACTCGAATACTTTGGCCACCTGATGCGAAGAGCTGACTCATTTGAAAAGACCCTGATGCTGGGAAAGATTGAGGGCAAGAGGAGAAGAGGACAATAGAGGATGAGATGGTTGGATGGCATCACCGACTCGATGGACATGAGTTTGGGTAAACTCTGAGGGTTTGTGATGAACAGGGAGGCCTGGCATGCTGCGGTTCATGGGGTTGCAGAGTCAGACACAACTGAGCGACTGAACTGAACTGAACTTAGATTGGATGAAGTCCTAGGATTCAGTACCCTGAGAAAATTTTAAAGACCATGAACTAATCCTCTATAAGAAATTCATTTGTATATGCTGATTATTTCCAAAGAGGTCATTGGAGGACCAAAGGGCAGGAACACAACCAGTTTAAGCCTTTTCTGGGTATGAATATTAAAATATTAAAAACTGTAACTTGTATAGTATACAATTGTATCTTGTATAGGATACAGTCCTTGCTGTAGGATCCCCTTTTGTTCTAAAAGCAAATTGGTTTCTGTGACAAGCTTTATGTTCACCTAAGTAGCAACTGATAAATTTTACTACATACATACCCTAGGAGCAAACATAGTGGTTTCCTTTCCCCTCCTCCCTCGGGTATTGTTAACAAGTAGCCAAAAACACTAAAGACAAAGGGGAAAGCAGGTGAGCAAGGTGTCACTCACCATGACCATTGAGTTCAATTTTTATTATTTTATAGTGAAATATTCTATATTTCAAATGCTCAAACATTCTTCATGGTGAGGAATGTTTAAAGGACTCTAGAATTGACATGTGCATAATTTGTAAACTAAATCTTTAGCCTATTATAAGCATTATAAGCCTATTATAAGCATTATAAACTTTCATCTATATAAATAGACAATGTAGATTTCTGTCTTCACACCCTTCTTGGTGGCAGCCGTGTTTGAAAAGATGAGAGTAAGCAGGGGCTAGAGCCAGTCGAACTTTGTAGGTTGTCCACAACTCTGTAGTTATACCCATCTTTCTAAATTCCACAGATTTGGCACTTCTAGGAGAGCAGGAGCTTTTCTCATTAGGACCATGTTATCTGCTCCTGAGAACTGAATGCTCCCAGGAGATAAAAGTTTAGAGCAACACTGTAAAAAGAGGAGCTAAATATTCTGCCTCTTAGAGATGCCTGTGTGTTGGGACATCCCCTGAGCAGCACAGCCATCATTCACTGATGGACGAAGCCACGTCTGTATAAACTCTGAGATGTTCACAAGCATCCCATTCCGTGGAAGCCAGAATCCACGATGATGGGCAGGATCGCATGTGGGCTCCACTGCAGGGTGGCCTATGTGAACTTAACCCCTAACATCTGATGCTCTGGGCTGTCTGACCTTCAAGCGTGATGCATTGGCGTCTGCAGTTAGAGCCCAGCCTTTTGTTTCTGATTTAGAAAGTCTAGTATGTCCCTGCCTACTCATTCCCACTTGGGCTCTGCCTGTTCTCACTGACTCAACACTCCTTAGCCTCACTCTGTTAATCGGAAACTTCTAGAATCCCTGCCCTCTTCAAGTCAGTCGTGAAATGCCAGGAATTGGTCCTCCGGTTCATCTAAGTAGGTCACTAAATGAAATAGCATTCCTTCCCTTTAAAGAATATAAAGCATAATTGCTTTTACCTACAGAGGAACTCAATCCCTATTTAGTGCGCCCTGCATTCTGCCTTGCAAGATTTTTATTAACATGTATGTGCAGCTGTGACGTTTGCTATTATAAGCAGATTTAATAGAAAAGAAAAGAAGAAAATGCAAACCAGAAGTCTAAAAACTAAGTCTATGATCCAAATCCGCTTTGCCTTGGGGAACAATCAATCAGTTAGAATGTAGGGGTCTTTGACTATGAGTTCAGAGCTGCATGGAAGTACATTAACCCTTCATTAATTTCCAGTTATCAATATTTGTGTAAGTAGAGAAAAACAGGAAATGATGTTCTAACCAAATCAAACCTGACCAGGCTTGATACCTTCGGGTGGACGAATATGAACTATGACAACCACAAAGCTGAAGGAAAGGAAATCAAGCTAGCAGAAGGGAAAGCTCTTCATAAATCCAGTAAATTAATTAGCGGGAAGAATGGTGAGTGAGCCAAGATTGAGTTTGTGTCAGGATTGATGTTTTTAACCAAAAGAGAAATAAATTTTTCTGAGATGTCTCTCAGATTTTTCATCTGAACTGATGTCAGTTTGTCATTAAGACAAATTGTTCTTACACTAATTATACTCTTACCCTTAGAAAGGAATTTTTATGACACATTGCAGGGCTGAAAAAATCAAAACTTAGAGACTAAATGAAAGCAATAATTTACCTATCTAACCTATAAATGAGAGCTTGCTGTACATAATTATATTAAAGAAACAATGAATCCATATGCAAGCAGCTATCTAATAAAACTTCTACTAAAAACTACATATTCACTTTGCATTAATGTTTTATGCAGTTAGCTTCCAAACTGAAAAGTAACAATACAGATAACATGGAGCAACCAAGTCAAGCAATGACTATTTTTAAACACCTTAGCCTTTCTTGCCTTGGTTTCAGAGCTGAGGCAGTCATCCTGCAGCTCTAATGGAAAGGTCCAGAAACACTTGTCCTCATCCCCTGAGCCCTGCCACAGGCTTAGGCACTTAAAATCTCCAGGATTTTTACTATTTGGGGAAAAACTTAAAATGATTTCTATTTAAGTTGTTCTGAGGAGACTTCTCATTGACTTACAACCAAGCCATCTTTTATTTATGAAACTTATTTTTATTGACATATAGTTGATTTACAACATTCTGTAGTTTCCATGGACAGCACAGTGATTCAAGTTATATATGTGTATATATTCCTTCTCACAGTCTTTATTTCATTATGGTTTATCACAGGATATTGAATATAGTTCTCTCTGATATACAGTAGGAGTTTGTTGTTTATCCATTCTATATATAATAGTTTTCATCTGCTAATCCCAGATTCCTAGTCCATCCTCCCCTATCCCCCTCCCCCTTGTCTGTTCTCTATGTCTGTGAGTCTGTTTTTTGAATGACATTCAGCTTCAGGGTGGGCTTTCCTGGTGGCTCAGATGGCAAAGAATCTGTCTGCAATGCAGGGGACCTGGGTTCAATCCCCAAATATGGAAGATCCTCTGAAGAGGGGATCCCACTCCAGTATTCTTGCCTGGAGAATCCCATGGACAGAGGAGCCTGGCAGGCTATATAGTCCATGGGGTCGCAAAGAGTCGGACACGACTGAGTGACTAGCTCTTTTACTGTTTTTCAGCTTCAGGGCAGTTTGAAAGTTGAAAGTGAAAGTTGTGTCTGACTCTTTGTGACCCCATGGACTCACAGTCCATGGAATTCTCCAGGCCAGAATACTGGAGTGGGTAGCCTTTCCCTTCTCCAGGGGATCTTCCTAACCCAGGGACTGAACCCAGGTCTCCCGCATTGTGGACAGATTCTTTACCAGCTGAGCCACGAGGGAAGCCTTCAGGGCAGTAAAACAAGGTAAAATAGAATTCCCATGCAGCAGAGGTAAGAATGAGAACCGGAAATTCAGGTATTGACTATAATCAGAAGCCCAATGGAGGCAGTAGTTGGATCCCAGAGAATTCCGTGGGCAGAAGCTTTGGGGCTGATCAGCACAGCTTCACATCCTCCACAGGAACTGGAGAAAATAAGACCAAAGAAGAAAGAGCTGGGCACTTAAAGAAAATACAAAAGTAACTCATTATTAGATCTGAACCAAAGGTCAGGTTTCCTCCAGGAGAAAGACTTCCTCATGTGCTTGGCCACAGAAGCTCCTCAAAGCCATCCAGGACCAGAGAATAAGAAGTAAACCATGGGAACTAGGAACTCGGGGTCATTTTGTATACTTTGGAAATAATCAGTAATATGAAGCATGAACCCTACTCCTTAGAGGTGCAAACAAGTAGTATTGGTGGTGTTGGTGTTAACTTGGTTAAGATTATCTGGTAGTTGTATCAATGATCAACCCTGCATTTTGTCTGCTAGATAAGAGTCATCATAGTGAATGTTGTTGTTTGTATCACGTGTGGGGTGGGTGGGAGACTTGGAGCTGCCGTATGATGCTGTCACACACTCTTCCTACAGTGGTGCTTTCCTGTAGCTTGGTTTCCACCCTGCCTTCCATCAACTTCAGTGCTTTCCATCTGGAGACAGACTTTGGCCTGCTCAGGCTCTGAGTGCTTTAATGCACCCCAGGGCTTCCCAGGTGACACAGTGATAAAAGAATCCACCAGCCAATCCAAGAGCCAAAGGAGACACTGATTCCATCCCTGGGTCGGGAAGATCCTCTGCAGGAGGAAATGGCAATCCACTTCATCATTCTTGCCTGGGAAATCCCATGGACAGAGGAGCCCGGTGGGCTACAGTCCATGGGTCTCAAAGAGCCAGACACAACTGAGAAGCTGAGCACGCATGCACAGTATATGATGGGAAATATGATCAGTGGAGAATGGCTCTGGCCAGTCTCCTGAGGGCACTCTTGCTTTTCCACGTGGGATTCCCACTGCTCTTCTCAAATCTTTAGGGAAGAAGCCACTACTCTTGGGTCTCCTGCAACCTGACAGGCAGCAAAGCTCTAGAGACAACAGGCGTGTTTTCTTCAGAGGGATGAAAATGGAAATTGCAGTGCAAAGTCTATAAAGCAATGTACCTTTTTTTGCCTACCTTGCAGAAAATGAAACAAACGAGACAGGTAGCAACATGATGCAATGGCAACATGAAGTGCTCAATATAGGGCGCCATAGTGCATCAAAACCATCCCCAAGAAAAAGAAATATGAAAAGGCAAAATGATTGCTTGAAGAGGACTTACAAATATCTGAGAAAAGAAGACAAGTGAAAGGCAAAGTAGAAAAGGAAAGATATACCCATCTGAATGCAGAGTTCCAAAGAATAGCAAGGAGAGATAAGGAAGCCTTCCTCGGTGATCAATGCAAAGAAATGGAGGAAAAAAGTAGAATGGGAAAGATGAGAGATCTCTTCAAGAAAATTAGAGATACCAAGGGAACATTTCATGCAAAGATAGGCTTAATAAAGGACAGAAACAGTATGGACCTAACAGAAGCAGAAGATATTAAGAGGAGTCAAGAATACACAAAAGGAACATACGAAAGAGATCTTAATGACCCAGACAACCACTATGGTGTGACCACAGACATTCTGAAGTCTGAAGTCAAGTGGGCCTTAGGAAGCATCACTACGAACAAAGTTAGTAAAAGTGATAAAATTCCAGCTGAGTTATTTCAAAAACTGAAAGGTGATGCTGTGAAAATGCTGCCAACATATTTGGAAAACTCAGCAGTGGCCACAGGACTGGAAAAAGTCAATTTTCATTCCAATCCCAAAGAAAGGCAATGTCAAAGAATGTTCAGACTATGGCACAATTGCACTCATCTCACATGCTAGTAAAGTAATGCTCAGAATTCTCCAAGCTAAGCTTCAACAGTATGTGAACCATGTGAACTTCCAGATATTTAAGCTGCATTTAGAAAAGGCAGAGGAACTAGAGATCAAATTGCCAATATCTGTTGGATCATTGAAAAAGCAAGAGAATTCCAGATAAACATATATTCCTGCTTCATTGACTATGCTAAAGCTTTTGACTGTGTGAATCACAACAAACTGTGGGAAATTCTGAAAGAGATGGGAAAACCAGACCACCTCACCTGCCTCCTGAAAAATCTTTATGCTGGTCAAGAAGCAACAGCTAGAACTGGACATGGAACAACAGACTGGTTTCAAATCAGGAAAGGAGTATGTCAAGGCTGTATATTGTCACTCTGCTTTTTTAACTTATATGCAGAGTACGTCATATGAAATGCTGGGCTGGATGAAGTACAAACTGGAATCCAGATTGCCGGGAGAAACATCAATAACCTCAGATATTCAGATGACCCTACCCTTATGGCAGAAAGTGAAGAGGAAGTAAAGAGCCCGTTGATGAAGATTAAAGAGGAGAGTTTAAAAAATTGGCTTAAAACTCAACATTCAAAAAACTAAGATCATGGCATCTGGCCCCATCACTTCACGGCAAATAGATGGGAAAACAATGGAAACAGTAACAGACTATCTTCTTGTGCAGGTGGTGACTGCAGCCATGAAATTAAAAGACACTTGCTCCTTGGAAGTAAAGCTGTGACCAACCTAGACAGAGGATGAGATGGTTGGATGGCATCACTGACTCAACGAACATGAGTCTGAGCAAGCTCCAGGAGATGGGGAAGGACAGAGAAGCCTGGCATGCTGTAGTCCATGGGGTCACGAAGAGTTGGACACAGCTGAACAATGAACAACAAATAGTGCGTCATGAGGGATCACAGCTGTAGCCCCTAAACCGCATCTGAGAAGGGCTCCAGCATTGAGTCACAGAAAGGAACATCTCAGCTGAGTGAAGACACATGCATGGGAATTAGTGATATAAAAAGCATTTGGGGACAATGAGTCAGGTGGACAAATCTGTTCATGCAAGAACTCCTGGGTCAGAGAAAGTACAGCGTATTTAGGGAACTTAAAGATGCAAGACACAGGGGCAACCCAGCTTCCCTCAGTTACAGGAAATTTATTATAGGTATAAAGGGAAAATGGAAAAGTGAAGAAATATTCTCATGTCACAGGACCAGGTCTCATGAAAAAAATATGTAAGATGGTTTAGAGGGAAGTGTTGCAGGGAGTGGAATGTGTTAGAACAAGAAAGATTGCTTAGCAGTTTAGCTGCACAGTTTCTGCATTTCTGCTCTGGGTGCTAGAAGCATAAGGATGACGAAGACACACAAGGATGCCACCTCCCTGGAACTGGCTTTCTGTCAATGAGCAGCCAAAAATAAACACAATTTGAAAAAAGAGAAAGTCACAAAAGAACCATCCACAAAGAATATCAGGGCTATACCGGAGATTTAAAGTGGATGATGTGCCAACGGATAGTCACTTGAAACTCAGTGTAAGTGAAGGAATCTCCTTTTAATCTTAAATTAAAAATTAAAGGTGTAAAATGAGCAGGAAGAATCATCCGTATAAAAGGACAGAACATGTAAAGACCTGGGGGCAGAAATATTCTTGGCAAGTCAGAGAGACTAGGAGGAGGTCACAGAGTGAGCCGGGTGGGACTCTGCTGTGACAGCAAAGAGTCAGGGTTTTATTCTATGTGATTGGTTTTACTCTATGTGATTAAAAAAAGCTTGGAGCTATTTTTAATGAGTAAAAAAAAAAAAAAAATGAAACTTACTTTTTCATTAAGATCACATGGCTGCCAAAGGGAGAAAGAATCAGAATGGTGTGGGGTAACAATAGAAGCAGAGAACCCCATTGTTGGGTCTGGTGGGGAATTCATGTGGCTTAAAGGACCATCAGTGGAGAAGAGGAGAAGGGGTCTGTTTCACTCTTCTGTCCAGTGAGCACTGGTGGGTGGATGGGATGAAGAAAGAGGAAGGAGGAGTAAGTCCATGGGTTTAGATGCAGGAAGCTGGTGGTTGGTGGCGCCTGCACTTGGGAGACAGAGTGAGGCAGATGCCCAGAGTCAGGTGGGGAGTGAGACCCTCCTCAGTGTCTCTGAAATTATCCTGAGCTGTTGGGTGTCTACCTTGAGCTGCTTGGAGCCACCAGTGAGGTGTCTGCGCAGCTATGAACCCACAGTCATGTTCCAGATATGGCTGGAGAGTCTAGTGTTTCACCATTTTGGTGATTCAGCAGCTCCAAATCCACTGCTCTTACATTTCTTTCAACAAGCTACTTCCAACATCTCTGCTCTCCTGCTGTTTTAGGATACCTGGCTGTCTATGGTTTATTTTGTCCCATGGCTTCTGCTCAATACTTTTCTGTCCCATTTCCTCTCACCACGTGGTCTATTGACTCATTTCAAAAATCCTCTTGTTTCAGTTCTCTGAATGTGAGTTTGATGGATGATAGTCAGAATCCCATATAAAGAACCGGTATTGGACTGAGAACGCATGCAAGACAACTTCATTGGTCCCGTCCAAGGGACTTTCAATAGTCTTCTCCAGCCCCACAGTTTGAAGGCATCGATTCTTTGCGTTCTGCCTCCTTTACAATACAGCTCTCACAACCATATGTGACCACTATGATGGGGAGACGATAACCTTGGCTAAACAGATCTTTGTCATGCTGTAATGTGAGATTAAAACTCCAGTATTTTGGTCATCTGATGCAAACAGATGACTCATGATGATGGGAAAGATTGAGGGCAGAAGGAGAAGAGGGTCTCAGAGGATGAGAGAACTGAATGGCATCAGTGATGGAATGATCATGAACTTGGACAAACTCCAGGAGACGGTGAGAGATGGGAAGCCCTGTGGTCCATGGGGTCACAAAGATCTGGACACAACTGGGTGACTGAACAACAACACAGAACAACAGGAGCTTCCCAGGTGGTGCGAGCTGCCAATGCAGGAGATGTAAGAGATGCAGATTCAATCCCTGGGTCTGGAAGATCCCTGGGAGGAGGTCATGGCAATCCACTCGAGTATTCTTGTCTGGAGAATCCCCATGGAGAGAGGAACCTGGTGGGCTGCAAAGAGTTAGACACAGCTGAAGCAACTTAGCATGCATGCACGCACAGTACAAGAGCTAGCATATGGGGCTGGCACTGAGTGAACAGATAAGAAAAGTTACTGACTGGAGGAGGGAGAGGAGGTGGGAGATGCTAGAACAGACACATCATCAGCAATAAGAGATAGAGGACAAGCTGCAATTTCACTCATGCCTGACTTTGACGGAATGCACATTCACGTCTTTGAAAGTTTGCAGCTTGAAGGTTCACATGTAGGGGACTTACTGTAATTTTAAATTCCATGATGCTAGGAAAACAGAAGCAAACAGAAGACAATTCCCCTAAGCTCTCACCTCCATATTTTCCCAACTAATTTCACCTGGGTGTGTCTAACCCTCCAACCCCCCTACCCTATTTTGACAGCTGAGATTTACACACTCCTTGTGAATGCTAAATCCTACTTGTGTGTGAGATCCTGGATCCCAAACTAACTTAAGGATGTGGCTCCCACCATTCTCCTCTCCTTGCTTCACGATGTTTGCCTTCTTTTGGATGATTTTCATCAGCATAAAAACATGCTTTTATTTCTACCTTCTTAATTCATCTCTTGTCCTCTCCTGAACTCATGACAATAAGACTTTTATCCTATCCATCAATATTGCTCTTGAAAATGCTACCAAGTGCTCTTCATCGCTCAACCCAGGCTCCATACTCAGTCTGCATTTTCCCTGATGACCCCACCTCTCTCCCTGGATACCACAGGCCTCTTCCTCCCCCACACTGATTTCTCTATCACAGTCTCTCCTGCTACTTTCTCTACTTCCCCAAACTCTTGACGTTGGAAAGCCTTAAATCAAAGAAATAGACAAAAGTATGCCCCTTCCTTTGGTTATATCATCCACTCTTAAATATCACATAAATATACAATCCCCAAACACTGTATTTCTAATAGAATTCTAGCTCAGACCTCTCTCCTCGACCCCAGCTTCACTCCTTCAACCTCCTACCCTACAGGCACTGGGAAGTCCAATCACCATTCCATCACCCTCAAACTGTTCCTTGGATCTTCCTCCTAAAGCTTAAGACACCCATTTCTTCTTCCTTGCTGTTAATGGAAACACCTCTCTTACAGTTGCTCAGAACCCAAAGCCTGGAGTTACTCTTAATTTCCCTCTTTCACACTCTACATCTATTTCCTCCAGAAATCCAGTAAGATGTGTCCTTACCTATTACAAAATTTAACCATGCCTCACCACCTTCACCTTGAGAGCCAAATCAAGTCTTGACTGAATTTTTTAGAGCTGCTTAAGTAATCCTATCCTTCTATACCTTTTTCTTCTTGAGCCTTGAAAAAACATTTCAGTGAATCAATGGAAAAAAAGCATCCACAAGCTCTCGTTTTATTTCTCTTATGAAAAATTAATCATATTATGTAACTCTTCTGCTTAAAACTTCCAATGAATTTCCTTATCGGGTGAATGAAAGTTATAGTTGCCGTCATCTAAGGCAAGGGTCCTCAACCCCCAAGTTGCGGATTGGTACTTGTCTGCTGCCTGTTAAGCGCTGGACCCCACAGCAGGAGGTAAGCAGAGACTGATGTGGTAGACTTCATCTACCACTCTCCATCACTCTCATCACTGCCTGAACCATCACCCCACCGACCCTGCCCTTGGAAAATTAGCCTTCCAGGAAACCCATCACTGGTGCCCAAAATGCTGGGGGCTGCTGGTCTAAAGGATGTACAACATATGCTCTCTTCTTTTCTTTTTGATGTCATTTCTGTTATTCTTTTTCTCTCCAGCTCTCCTTCAGCTGCATTGGCCCTTTTGCTAAACTATGAATCGAGGACATGCTCTGACCTCAGGGCCTTTGCCCTGTTGTCCACTCTGCCTGCAATGGTCTTCCTTCACATGTCCTCATGTTCCTTCACCTCTTAGGATCTTAATCCTATGTCACCTTCTCAGAGCAGCATTCCTTGTTCACTGTATTAGGGGTTGCAAACCTCTCTCTGAGCAATCCTTGCCTGCTTTCTTTATACTGATAGCATTCACACCACCCATCATACTGTACTTACTTTCTTGATTATTGTCTGTCTCTCCACTATAATGTGAGCTGCATGAGAGAAGAGATTTTCTTTTTCACTTTATAGCCTAGGTACTGAGTAAAATGTCAAGCACATGGTATGCACTCAAAAAAATTTTTAAAAAGAAATCTACACATTCTCCTACCCATACCCACTTCCCATACATATCCACACATTTGTCCAAACAGATTGTTCCAAGCAGAGTGTTTTGCATTTAACCAGTGTTTAATAAAT
Organism: Dama dama; assembly: GCF_033118175.1. Lineage (NCBI taxonomy): Eukaryota > Metazoa > Chordata > Mammalia > Artiodactyla > Cervidae > Dama > Dama dama. The sequence continues at coordinate 31,178,585 of NC_083685.1, forward strand.
GAGAATTGACTTGTATATTAAAGTTAACTACATACTAAAGAGAATATATACTACATGATTCCTTCAGGGAGTGCTTATTAACAGAGTGAGCAAGGGAGCAGGTCAGAATCTAAGAATGACTACGATTTTGTTCCTTGCACCTCTCAGAAAGTATTGAAAGCTGGGGACTTTTCCATATCTTTCAAAAGTAGTAAATTATATAGCATAAATAGTGAATTAAATAGAAGCATGAAATTCATCCATGTTTATTTCGACTTGGTCAATTTTGGTAAACTTTTCTTTGTTTAAGTCATTAAGAAATGGTTTAACCATTACTGCACATTATTACAGGGCAAAACTAGGAAAAGATCTACTATTAATACAAATAGTCCTTCCGAGGCTTGCCAAGGATTCACAGGCAGCATGTAGCCATTCTTCCCACGTTTTCAAAGGGACTTTAACATGTATAAATCTAGGGCAATCAATGCAATAAAAATATCATGAGAGGGAGAATGCCTAGTTACCCATTAAATTGAAGTTGGGAAGGAAAGTAAGCAAAGCGGTGAGTAAAAGCAATGTATGTATTTAAAATACCACTTTTTCTTTATTGCCAGAGTCACAATGCATTTTTACTCTGGAGATGCAAAGATCTTTTTATTCTCCTATCTTTCTTAGGACTTTTTTCCTTACGTGATACTCTCTGCTGCTGTATTATTCTATACAAGTATATAAATGGCTGTTCATGTATTATTAACTCACCTCCTCCGTGATGCTCTTTTATGGTAACAGGTGCCTACTGAAGACTCAAAACTTAGGCAAAATTGAAAATAAGAGTATCTAGGCATATTGTCAGGGAGATAATAGGAAATTTTGTGGAAAGGATAGTCTTTAAACCTTCTTAATCATTGTCTCATATGACATCATCATTAATAAAGCAGGAAAATGTCTTCTGTACAGTTAGAGAAGGAAAATAGCTTACAGGAGTCAGCCAGAGGGCCTTCTTACATTTATTCATTTTCATTAATACCTAAGATCTCTGTAGTTAAAGTGCTTTAGTGGTCACAAAGTATTTTCATATACATCTTATTTAATTCTCACAATCATCTATTTGCCAAAAAAAAAAAAAAAACTACGTTGCATTAACAAAGGAGAAAACTGAGATCGAGACCATAAGAATTTAAGGAGTTGGCCAAAGTCATAAAATTAGTTGATAGAATTGTTGATACACAAACCCATATATGGTACTATTTCCCCACTATTCTTCAGTTTAGCATTTCCAGTATGCTAATTGCAATATCAAGTATGATTAAATATGGTCCGTACACTCCAAAAATTTCTAGATGGGTAGAGTTTTTCATAAAAGGCGGCTGCTGCTGCTGCTGCTGCTAAGTCGCTTCAGTTGTGCCCGACTCTGTGTGACCCAATAGACAAAAGCCCACCAGGCTTCCCCGTCCCTAGAATTCTCCAGGCAAGAACATTGGAGTGGGTTGCCATTTCCTTCTCCAATACATGAAAGTGAAAAGTGAAAGTGAAGTCGCTCAGTCATGTCTGACTCTTCGTGACCCCGTGGACTGCAGCCCACCAGGCTCCTCGGTCCATGGGATTTTCTAAGCAAGAGTACTGGAGTGGGGTGCCATTGCCTTCTCCATCATAAAAGGCTACAACCTTACAAAATCATAGACAGCATGAGGTCTAATAAGAAAAATCTAAAGCTCTTCATAATTAAAATAAATAAAGCAAGACTATTATGATTAGGAAAAAGGAACAAAGGCTGGAAGATTTATATTTAATTTAAAAGGTAACAAGAAGAAAAATAACCTTCTGAGTCATGTGAAATTTTCCCTTGAAAATCATTAGGGGAAGAATTTAGAAAGAACTCTTCCTTGGCATGACGGTGATATTCACATCCTGGAGTCAAAAATTTTCTGTGAAATTTAGAGGACTCTCGTCTTTCACAGCTCCAAGTGTTTCATTAATTCACAGCAGCTCCATGCTGCAAATGCTAGAGCACGTGGGGACCCACCCCATCTGAGACAAAGAATATAAAATTCCATTCAGAAACTCAATTCTATATCAAGTCATTTTTTTTGTACTGAAGAATAATTGATTTACAATGTTGTGTTTTTTTCAGGTGAACAGCAAAGGGATTTAGATATATCTGTTCTTTTTCAGATTCTTTTCCTTTATAGTTTGCAAAATACTGAGTATAGTTCCTACACTCCACAGTAGGATTTTGTAGCTTATCTATTTTATATATAGCAGTGTATATATGTTAATCCTAAACTCCTAATTTATCCCTCCTCTCTTTTTCCCTTTGGTAACCATAAATTTGTTTTCTATGCCTGTGAGTCTGTTTCTGTTTGTGAATAAGTTCATTTGTATCATTTGTAAAAGATTCCACTTATAAATGATATCATGTGATATTTGTCCTTCTCTGTCTGACTTACTTCACTTCATATGATATTCTCTAGGCCCACCCATGTTGCGGCAAGTGGCAGTATTTCATTCTTTCACATAGTTAATGAATAATAGTTCATTCTATATGTGTATGACATCTTCTTTATTCCTCTGTCAATGGACACTTCAGTTGCTTCCATTCTCTGGCTATTTTAAATAGTGCTTCTATGAACATTAAGATGTGTATGCATGCATGCTTAGTTGCTCAGTCATGTCTGACTCTTTGAGACCCCATGGACTGTAGCCTGTCGGTCTTTGTCCATGGGATTTTCCAGTGGAGAATACTGGAGTGTGTAGCCATTTCCTTATCCAGGGGAACTTCCTGACCCAGAATTGGAATCTGGGTCTCTTGCACTGCATGCTGATTCTTTATGTCTGAGCCACCAGAGAGACCTTATGAACATTAGGATTTGTGTATCTTTACAGATTTATGGTTTTCTTCAGATACATGCCCAGGAATATGATTGCAAGATTGTATGGTAGCTCTATTTTTAGTTTTTTAAGGATTCTTCATACTGTTCTCCATAGTGATTGCAACAATTTACATTCCCTCCAATAGAGTAGGAGGGTTCCCTTTGCTCCAGACTCTCTCTAGCATTTATTATTTGCAGACTTTTTGATGATGGTTATTCTGAACAGTGTGTGAAGTGATATCTCATTGAAATTAGAATATTATCTAATGCCATACACAAAAATAAATTCAAAATGGATTAAAGACCTAAATGTAAGACGAGACACTATAAAATTCCTAAAGGAAGACATGAGCAGAGCACTCTTTGATGTAAATCACAGCAAAATATTTTTGGATCCATCTCATAATGGAAATAAAAACAAAAATAAACAAACGGGACCTAATTAAACTTAAAATATTTTGCACAGCAAAGGAAACCATAAACAAAACAAAAATACATTTTGCAGAATAGGAGAAAATATTTGCAAAGAATGCAACCAAAGTATAAAAGGGCTCATACAGCTCAATATTAAAAAATAATAATGATAAAAACAATAAAAAATGACTAGGTCTTAATAGACCATTCTCCAAATAGATAACAAATAGGCACATGAAAAGATATTCAACATCACTAACTCTCTCAAGCCATTCTGGCTGTGGTGCAGCTCTGACCCCTCATTACTTGATTAACAAGAAGAACATGTCCTTATTCATAACCTTCTTGTGGATACCACACATAGAATTGGATCCTTATCTCATTTTCCCTTTCTGTAAGACTTCTAATGAGACATCTTCATTCACCCTCTAGAAACTCAAGTCTAACTTCTGAAATCCAGCTGGCCATGGGGATCCCATTCTCAGCTTCCCCTCTTTCTGAAACTACTGCCTACATACCTTTGTCTGTCTTTGCTAAAAGAAAGACTGAAGGACATTCAGTATAGTATGTGTCACACAGTAGGTGCTCAATATTTACTTAAAGGGATATACATAATAAATATGTTCTGATCTTTGTTGTTGAGGCAATTTAGAGTCTAATAGAGAAAGATAAAATTATGAAAACTGTTAACATATGCTGTATTGAAATAGAGCATAAAACTGGCATAAAGATTTTTTTTCTGCTGGTAGAATCAGAGAAGACTTCTTGGAGGAGATGAGAAGCATAAATGGCATTAAAGGAAGAGGAAGGATAGGTTTTTCTTGAAACAGTGGGGCAAGAGATGTACATTTTTCAAAGATAAAAAGTAAAGTTATTTACATGTGGAAAATGTTTATATAGAAGCATGGTAAAAGATAAGCCTCCCTGGTGATTCAGATGGTAAAGAATCTGCCTGCAATGCAAGAGACCTGGGCTCCATCCCTGGGTTGGGAAGATCCCCTGGAGAAGGAAATGGCAATCCACTCTAGTAGTCTTACCTGGGAAATCCCATGGACAGAGAAGCCTGGCAAGCTGCAGTCTATGGGATCACAAAGAGTTGGACACAGCTGAGCCTTTAACGTTTTCACTTTCATGGGTGTGTTGTGAGAGAGTCAGCTCCTAGGCAGGTTGATAAGATGTCCGAGGTCCCCAAGGAAGAGAGATGGGTTTGGGCTTCTCGAGGAGGAGATAGTGGTCTGGAATTCTCAAGGAAGAGGAAAGGACAACTGTCTCTCTTTTTTTTTTTCTACATCCCTTAGTCTTAGTCACATGAAATGTTTTTTTTCTCTAAGCCAGGGACTGATGGTTACACAACAAGCAACTCAGTTTAAACTCTGTACTAAGGATTATATAGAAAGAAAAGCTGAGCACCTAAGAATTGATGCTTTTGAACTGTGGTGTTGGAGAAGACTCTTGAGAGTCCCTTGAACTGCAAGGAGATCCAACCAGTCCATCCTAAAGGAATTAAGTCCCAAATATTCATTGGAAGGACTGATTTTGAAGCTGAAACTCCAATACTTTGGCCACCTGATGCAAACAGCTGACTCATTGGAAAAGACCCTGATACCGGGAGGGATTGGGGGCAGGAGGAGAAGGGGACGACAGAGGATGAGATGGTTGGTTGGCATCACTGACTCAATGGAGATGACTTTGAGTACTCTGGGAGTTGGTGATAGACACGGAGGCCTGGCGTGCTGCAGTCCATGAGATCACAAAGAGTTGGTCATGATTAAGTGACTGAACTGAACTGAAGGATTATATAACAACAATGTATCCTGCTTAAGGACTGTTTCTCCTTCCTAAAAACCTTCTGACTAATCCTGTTATCTTAAAATGTAAATTGTGGGAGTGGGTCTAGTAAGATCTTTACAACCTTGAGACAGTCTTTTGATTTATTGTAATAACCAATTAAAAAAGTATATAACTCCCTTGCTTAGACTAGTGAGGGGGGCACTCTCTGTCCCCCTTCTCCTGTCTATGTCAGAAGCATTCTCTGTCCCTTTTTATACCTTTAATAAAACTCTGCTACACAGAAGCTCTTGATTGATCAAGACTGGTCCCTCATCCTGAAGCTAAAACTTCTTCAGAGGTCACTGTAAGCTATCGGTTGGAAAATTACTTTTTTGAACATTTGAAAAATCTAGTTTTCTGAGCAGACAAGTGATACAATCAGAGTGCTATCTCAGAACTGTCTTTGGTTACAGTTATTCAGACATGCTAGTCGAAAAAAAGAACTTTAAGGAAGAAAACCAGTTAGTCAGGACTCAGTTTTATTATTCCAGCAAGAAGTGATTACTGTGTGATCTAAGACTATGGCACTGGGATAAAAAGAAAGGAGCTGAATTTGGGTGAAACATACAGAATTAACTCTCATTTCTTCATACAATTCCACAAAAATTCAGTGTAGGGATTTTTAAGTGTATACCTCTACAAAAGAAAAATTAAAAATCGGGACAACAGAACTGAGATGCAAAAGAAAAAAAAAAAAAAAGATATGAAGCAGAAAACGAAGACTAGAAGAGGAAAAAAGATAATGTCTGCAAGATACAAGGGTGTGGAGTCAAGATGCTCATGAATTCACACTCTGGAGTTCAGGGAAAACCTGTGAGGTAGAGGCACCATGCCTCTCTGAAGGCTGAATTGGAGAACAGACAGATGGTACCAAGTTGAGTTGAAAATTTTCATAAGAAGCATTTAAACCTTTACATTCCCTCTAAAATTAAATGAGAAAAGCTGGGTCCTAGCATTGTCCTGACCCAACAGAAAACTGAAATTTATTCTCTAGAGAGACTTGGAGCCAGAGATACCAGATACAGTCAAGGGTGGGAGACCATACAGAAATCGGGAATTCCCGGAAAGCCTACAGAGTGAGCAGTGAGAATCCATAAAATACTTTTTCCACAACTTTAGCCAATGGCCCTCCCTCACTAGGGGGTTCATCTCTTTGGAATTTCATGGTTCAAGACAGAAAAAAAAAAAAATTCAGCAGAGATAGTGACAATAAAAGCAATAAGATTCCTAAAGATATTACAGGAAATTCCACCAGTCAGTAAGACATGAAATAGCATGCAAAGCTTCTAATCTATTTCTAGGACTCTAGTCACAAGGCATCTGGTCCCATCACCTCATGGGAAATAGATGGGGAGACAGTGGAAACAGTGGCTGTCTTTATTTTTGGAGGCTCCAAAATCACTGCAGATGGTGACTGCAGCCATGAAATTAAAAGACGCTTACTCCTTGGAAGGAAAGTTATGACCAACCTAGATAGCATATTAAAAAGCAGAGACATTACTTTGCCAACAAAGGTCCGTCTGGTCAAGGCTATGGTTTTTCCAGTGGTCATGTATGGATATGAGAGTTGGACTGTGAAGAAAGCTGAGTGCCAAAAAATTGATGCTTTTGAACTGTGGTGTTGGAGAAGACTCTTGAGAGTCCCTTGGACTGCAAGGAGATCCAACCAGTCCATCCTAATGGAGATCCGTCCTGGGTGTTCATTGGAAGGACTGATGCTGAAGCTGAAACTCTGATACTTTGGCCACCTGATGCGAAGAGCTGACTCATTGGAAAAGACCCTGATGCTGGGAGGGATTGGGGGCAGGAGGAGAAGGGGACAACAAAGGATGAGATGGCTGGATGGCATCACCAACTCCATGGGCATGAGTTTGAGTAAACTCCAGGAGTTGGTGATGGACAGGGAGGCCTGGCGTGCTGCGATTCATGGGGTCGCAAAGAGTTGGACATGACTGAGCAACTGAACTGAACTGAACTGAACTGAATCACAAGGATCAGGAAATCGGTGCCACTAACTAGAAATTCCTAGGACAAAGAGAAAAGCAATACAGAAGAACCAGAGCAATGCAAGGGATGAGAGACACCCTATAAGAAACTGCCTTAAAGTGATAAAAGTATGCAAAGTATCCATAAAATGAGAACACTGAAAATATTATATTAAAAAAGGAATTGTTGTTGTTCAGTCCCTTGGTTGTGTCCAACTCTGCAAAGCAAAGAAACCGACTTTGCAGAGTGCAGCACACCAGGCTTCTCTGTCCCTCACTGACTCAGAATTCACCCAAAGTTCATGTCCATTGAATCAGTGATGCCATCCAACAATCTTGTCCTCTCCTAAGGCATTCAAATAATAAAACTCTTAGAAATTAAAAATACAGTAGCAGAGACAAAATAAAATAAAAAGATAGAAATATAAGATAAGGGAATCTTCCAAAAGGTATTACCAAAAAGCAAAATGGGAAAAAGATAAGAATAAGTATAACTTTTAAGTATAATTTATAAGTAGAACTCTAAAGTTCAGACAGGCAAATAATAGAGTCCCAGTAAAGCACAAAGAAGTTGAAATAAAGACAATTATACAAGAAGAATTAAGAAAACACCCAGGGCTTAAGTGTCTGGATTGATAGATTAAAAGGAGAAATCAGTATCTACCAAAATGGAGAAAGCTTTTCATGGCAAAGCACAGCACAGTAAAACTTCAGGAAAGTGAGATTCAGAGGAAACAGGCAATCACAATGATATCAGACTTCCGAACAGCAACTTTGAAGCTGAAAGAAAAAGGACTCTTGCCTCTGATATTCTATAAAAAATGACTTTCTGTCTAGATTTTGAACCCAGACAAACTTTCAGCCCGAGAAGAAAGGTAGGACAAAAGCAGTTTTATATCGACAAGTTCTTTAAAAATCGTCTCCCATACAATTCTCAAGAAACTACAGAAAGATGAACTTCATTAAAATCAAAGAATAATCAAGAAGCAGAAAACTTGGAATTCTGAGGGAAAGTCTAATAAAGGACAGAAGTGCACAAAACTCCCACAATGACAGCAGTTCTAGAGAATCTAGATCAGGGTTATGCAAAAGAGGTCCAGGGATGAAGCCCCCCAGAATGAAGCAAAATGGACAGATAATCTTTTTAATCAGTTGAAGGAGGAGTTAACCTTCTCTCCAGGGTCTGTAGATGAAACCTGGCAATAGGTGTAAAGAAAACTTAAGCCAAAATAAAACCATTACTAATTCCCAAGAAAAAAAAAGTTGCCCAAGAAAGAAGTAAACACAATGCCCTTATGTGACTCAGGTGTGAATACTATTCATATAAATGCAATAATGAAAATATTGAATGTTTATTTTACCAAAATGTCATATAATTACATTGACGTGATCAGAAAGAGATGAAAAGTAAAGAAAGTTAACATTTTAAAGAAATAGTTTTTATCTTTCAAAGGAACATATAAAAAGTTGTTAACTTTAAAAGATGGAGAATCACAAATAATAGTATTAATATACACCTTTTTAGAGACATGGAGGTAAATCTCAGAAGTAACAGATAAAATATTCAAAACTACTTCTTGGGACTGAACTCAAGTGTGAGAAAGAAATGTAGATATGATCCACTATTTTTTATTATAAACTTTGTAGAACTCCTTGAATGAATGAATGAATCCTATGGATTCATAAGAGGGGATGCATTTTAATAACCAGATTTATCCTCACAGTACTGGAGGTTGGAAGTCCAAGGTCACGGTGTTGGCAGATTCTATAAGCCCTTGAGTCTATGATGGCTTTGTTGTTTTGTCGCTATTGTTATGGAAGCCCAAACAGACAAAGACAGTGACAGTAAGTAGTATTCATTATGTTTAGATCTTTAAAAGATATAATCTTCTTGTGAACAACTAAACAAGAAGTTATGGAATGTGCTTTTAAAAAAATAGTGAATTTTCTCTTTCATAACTTCTTCCTTTTATCATAACTAAAAATTATGTTAGCACCAATAAAAATTGCTAAGCAGATCATCATCATCAGCATCATAAAAGAAAGGGGCAGATACAGATGCTATTGCAAAGAAGAATCAGAAGGTAAATGGGGTAGAACAAAATGACTAGACTTTGGAGCAAAGAAGGAGAAAGTTTAAATGACCCTATGGTTTCATGCCTTTGTGGCAGAAGATAATTTTGGATAAAATTGTATAAGAGAGGATTGAGATGTTTGGTGTGGTAGCAAATATACTGGACTGATTGGTAGTCAGACAATATGATTTTTAACCCACATTCCATTCCCAATTACTTTGTGAGCTTGATCAAGAAAATTTACTTCTAAAACTCACTTTCTCTAAGTTTGTCCATGTTGCTGCAAATGGCATTATTTCATTCTTTTTTATGGCTGCATAGTATTCTATTTCATATATATATACCACATTTTCTTTATCATATTAAGAAGTGTTGACAGTGAAAGGACCAAGTGCTCATGTACTATGACTGCCTAATGGGAACTAAGAAAGCTGTCAGGACTGGGGAGGCTTAGTGTAGAGATGTCTTCGTGGAGATCATTGAGGTTTGTACCAAGGTAGATATGGAAATGGGCTTCCCAGGTGGTGCTAGTGGTACAAAGCTCACCGGCCAATGCAGGAGACATAAGAGATGCAAGTTCCATCCCTGGGTTGGGAAGATCCCCTGGAGGAGGGGCAAGGCTAACCCACTCCAGTGTTCTTGCCTGGAGAATCCCATGGACAGAGGAGCCAGTCGGTGACAGTCCATAGGGTCACACAGAGTCAGACTTGACTGAAGCAATGCAGCAAGCACACACACAGATATGGAAATAGAAAGGTAAGAACACGACTAGAGAAAATGCCCACCCCAGGAGGAAAGAGAAAGAGGCAGTGAATGAGTGGTATGTAGACAAGCATCTCCAGTGGGAAAACTAGAACAGTGAATGTGTGAGGATCAAAAATAAAACAGGATGGTTCTATTCATCCTTGACATTACTTTGACAACAAAGGTCCATTCCATCAAGGCTATGGTTTTGCCAGTAGTCATGTATGGATGTGAGAGTTAGACTATAAAGAAAGCTAGTGCCAAAGAATTGATGCTTTTGAACTGTGGTGTTGGAGAAGACTGTTGTCTTCGTGGAGTCCAGGGGACTCCAAGGAGATCCAACAAGTTCATCCTAAAGGACATCAGTCCTGAGTGTTCATTGAAAGGACTGATGTTGAAGCTGAAACTCCAGTACTTTGGCCACCTGGTGTGATGAGCTGGCTCATTTGAAAAGATCCTGATGCTAGGAAAGATTGAAGGCAGGAGGAGAGGAGACAACAGAGGATGAGATGGTCTGATGGCATCACCGACTTAATGGAGATGAGTCTGAGTAAACTCCGGGAGTTGGTGATGGACAGGGAGGCCGGTCATGCTGTGGTCCATGGGGTCGCGAAGAGTCGGACACAACTGAGCAACTGAACTGAACTGATTCATCCCTGTGGCTTTAGTATCTTATGAAGAGTTAGTAGGTGTTACGTGGAGAAGGCAATGGCAACCCGCTCCAGTACTCTTGCCTGGAAAATCCCATGGACAGAGGAGCCTGGTAGGCTGCAGTCCATGGAGTCGCTAAGAGTTGGACACGACTGAGCGACTTCCCTTTCACTTTTCACTTTCATGCATTGGAGAAGGAAATGGCAACCCACTCCAGTGTTCTTGCATGGAGAATCCCAGGGACGGGGGAGTTTGGTGGGCTTTTGTCTATGGGGTCTCACAGAGTTGGACACAAGTGAAGTGACTTAGCAGCAGCAGTAGGTGTTATGAACTCAATAATGACTTCTGAATTTAAGCATAAAAATGTTTAGAGTAGAGCAAATTAAAGGTTTTAGAAATCACTAACAATGACCTTTCCCCCATCCTTTTTCATTTCATTATAGGCATCGTGGTATAGATGTTACCAACTGGGAGTATTCATGTGGACGAAGGTGGGCTCTTTATTTTTCACCTTTAGAAATGTAGTAATATTGAAATTTTGCCTGATGCCATGAATTTTTCATACTAGCCAGGTGGCTATTCAGCCCAGTGGTCTAAATCTGTACACCTCAGCTGTGGTCCAAGCAGAATGAAATGGAAATATGTGACAGTATTTCGCTAAACCCTGTCATGCATGGATATGCCACTTCCTTTATTTTTCATGCATATTATTCATTCATGCAGTGAAACAAATCAGTTGACACACACAGACATAAATTTGCTTTTCATTTATAAGTGGTAAAATCCTTTCTTAATTTATTGTTCTGCACTTTTATATAGTAACTACTGTATTTTATACTTTGAATTCCTCGTGCAATATGGTTGAGAGTATCATACAATTATGCAATCTGTATACTTTCAATTTAAAGGCAACATGATGACCCAACTTTATTACATGTATCTGTATATCTATATGGGTTTCTCTGATAGCTCAGTTGATAAAGAATACATATACATATGCATATATACATATATATTTACATACATACATGCATGCTAAGTAGCTTCAGTCATGTCCTACTCTTTGAGACCCCATGGACTGTAGCCCACAAGGCTTCTCTGTCCATGGGATTCTCCAGGCAAGAGTACTGGAGTGGGCTGCCGTGCCCTTCTCCATATATACATACACACATACATATATATGTATACACACACACACACACACACACACACACTTCTATAAGAATTTCTCAATTTTGGACATACGTTATGCTCTTAATTTCTAATTTTGTGTTGTTAATTATATTAGTTACTAGTATCTTTGTAAAAATGCTTACATTTATTTTAGTTTATATTTTCCCATTACTTTCTTAGATACTAATTGTATGTGATATGGCATTACTCGTCATAAGATGTGAAAATTTTGTATGATTCCATTAAGTACTTTTGGAGTGCTCCTATATCCAAAATACCATGCCAAATTACACTTTCACTGCTACAATTTTAATAACTTGGAATATAACTTCTCTTTTGAATTATCTTGTCGGTTATGGTGAGTCAACTTACACATGGAGAACACTGGAATTAACCTTAAGACAAGGTTGATGTTTTACCTAAACACTGGAAAACTGTCTACTCATAAATATTTAGTTCAGCACAATAATTAGAATATTAATTAGATATGGATTAACTAAATTTAAGCAGGAAAAGAAGTGTAATATGAATCACTAGAGGGCAGCAAAGATCAGAAAAAAGATACAAATTCAAATGCTGATTCTTAATGGAGTGAGGGGAGTATAAAAGACTGAAAGTTCCAAAGACATCCAAGGACAAGTTCTTTCTGCAAATGTTTCTGAGACTCCTACAGTCTTGGCCCTTACATAATCTTGGAATAGAAAGCTGCACCATCCTGCCATCTTTTAAAGGTTGACTGCCACTTTAATTTGGTCATCAGCGAACAATAAATGTTCTCAGGCATTCTTGAAAATCGAAAGCTACACTTTTACTGGGCCATTTCCCAAGGATTATGGTGGTTTCAAATTTTTTTTAAAGAAATAGTTATGAAATAGGTCAACTGAGATTTTCTGTGGGATTTCTGCTTCTTCAGAGACCAGATGTTTCCTAATGACTTCTGTTTCCCCATCTAGAGCAATAAAAACATTCCATTTTTGTTTATTAGCAGATATTGAATAAGGTTCCCTGTTTTATACAATAAATCCTTTTTGTTTATTTCGTATACAGTAGTGTGCTTCTGTTAACTCCCTGGTCTCAATTTAACCCCCGCTTCCCCCTCAGTAACCTTAAGTTTGGTTCCTGCGTCTATGGGTCTATTTTTATTTTGTAAATGAGTTCACTTCTTATTTTTCAGATTCCACATGTGAGTTATATCATATAATATTTGTAAAAACAAAAATATTACATAACTTGTGTCTATTACTATTAATAGAAAATATTTAAGTACTTTTAATAAGTTATATAAGAAAGTATAACAATAATACAACTTTTCTTTTTTGAATTCTCAATTTGTTGTATATATATATATATATATTCACAAATTTATTCAGTGAATATCCATGCTTTTAACATTAAAAGGGGATTCTATACTTATCACAAATTTTGCTTGTGAGTAGTATACCCTACTCTTATTCTACATTTCAAAATTCATATTAAAATGCACTAGTAGTCCTAATTCTTTAGCATTATCTCAGTATTTATTCTATTGCACTTTAAGATTGCAGAAAATGTAAAATTTTATAAAGGTTTCCTTGGGTATAAAACACACAAAGAAAGAGAATGCTACAGTTGTCAATTAACAAAATAAAACCATGTTTGTTTTATAACGTTACCCTTCTAATGTTGGCCTGGAGTGTTTATGTTGACTTTGCTTAATGCCTTTTGAAATCTTGGCATTACTGCAGTTCATTTCCTTGAAACTTAGAAATTAAAGGCGTAACAAAAGCTATTTATCAAATAAATAAATGTGCTTGGTACTTGTCCATTTGGAAATGGAGGAAGGCATAAAATTGAAAAACAAAGATCTCTGGATATCATTACAGACTTCGTATTTATCTACATGAGGGGGAAATGACACTGGTTTAAAGTCTTCCTAAGTAAGACACAAAATCGAACACAGAGAAAAAGTGGACAAGATGGATGAGAACGCATTTTCATCATGACTCTAAAACTTGACATTTCACCTAAGTGCTCATGACCCCCAGACCGATTTTCTAACCCGTATTTCTCCCTGTAACCACATTACTGCTGCACATTTCCACCCGGATTCAAGTCCTGGAAGCACCTCAAAGTCACTGTGCTCAAAGTTGAACCACCTTATCTCCTTAAAACCTGCTCCACCTCTTCCTCTCTCTACATCCTGCCTTGCTGCAATGCCCACCTCCTCATTCAAGACAGGCAAACAAAAGTTTCCTCCCTCGTGGCCCCAGACAACCAACCACTGAACCCTGCAACATTTGCATTGTAAATGTTTTCTGACTCTTTCCTTTTAAAAGACCTAATGATGTCACTTACAGTCACTTCCTAACAGTCCTCTCAAAAAACATTATCTACACTGTTATCAGAATACTTAGAGATTCATTATTTTACTCCACTGCTTAACTACCTACAAGTCTCCATTAATCTACAGAATACAGTCCAAATGCCTTAACGTGGCATGCAAGAGTACCTTCACTTTTGCATTTAAAGTTTATCCTTGATAAATACTTGTTGAACCAAAAAGAACTCAATGCCTAGTGTTCCTATGATGATACAGAATATTGATTTGAAAAAAGCAGAATTACAGCTGGGGGTTGTATCAAAGGATTGAAGGTGAAGAAATTAAAATATACATAATGTCAGTTTAATATATTTCTTAGCATTGGAGGAAAACCTAGTGAAAAACAAACAGAGCAGGCAGTAATGATGGCAAAAATTGATGAGGTCAATATTGCCCAAATTTGTGCCAAGGAAGAATAGAATGGTATTGGAGATTTATACATTTAAATCCAACAATATATTCCAAACACAGTATTTCTGCCTCTTAGCTACATTCCTTTTTTTTTTTTTTTTTCTTTACTCACATTTCCCTTTCAAAAAGCCATCATCAGCTCTGAAAAAGACTAACTCCTCGAGACTTTTATAAACAATGAACAGTCATGGCTGGGCATTTCCTGTGAAGAAAAGGTGGAAATCAAAACAAAGACGCTTTCATCTTCTGTTTGCTCTTGGTAAACTAGCAGTGTTAAGAAAGATCTTTCATTTGTTCATTCATCTCCTCATGTGTCCAAGGACTCACAGAAAGTGTTTACAGAGCAAAACAGCTCATTTCTTTACCCAGAAAATCAATACTTTGCAACTGGTCAAGATTAACTAAAACAGCATGGATGGAGAAGAAATAGTTTGTTAGACAGGATACAGACAAGGTCAAAGGATCAGTCCTTCACTAAATCTTAAAATGGTAAAAACACTTGTCTCTTGGTGGACCCTAGATTTTGAAGACATTTTCTTCTGCCTTGCTTGATTTTTGATTTCTATGAAAGCATATTTTCAATGATAGAATAGTCATTAGTTGGTACAACTGTAAAGAATATTTTCTTTCTGTTATTTATACATTTAAGATATTTAACTACGTAAGCCTATTTCTCTATTTCTGTTTGATCATTTGGTATTATATACACTATTAGATCCACAATACGTCTAAAATTTACTGATTTAACATGAATTTAGCATAGCTCTAAAAGATACTATTATGAATCAGTAAATAATATTTTAAAAATGATCAGTGTGAGAAACAACAAAGCAGAAAGAAGTCCCTGGTAAGTGAGGTTCAGAACCATCTAGAGAGAGAATTTGATGTTACCATTTCACAATACATATACCTACCAAACTATGCAAAGAAAAGGAAAATCATGCCAACAGCTTATTTTCTTAAAAAATGTACTGCCCACACAAATCAATGGGAAGATTATCAACAACCAAAATCTGTGTAAAGACATGAATTTAGAGGTTAAAAAACTGCAAAACATTTACAGTTTTGATGATCAACCTCAATCATAACAAAATGGATGTAGATTAGAATTTACATTTTAACTGCATCACTTAAACTTTTCGCACATTGGACAACTCCATCTGCTGTACAATATGGGGCCTGTAGTTAACACCATAGATTTGTGTACTTCAAAATTTGTTTAAGTGACTAGATCTGATGTCCAGTGTTATTACCATACACACACACATACACAAGGGGATACAAGGAGACTTTGGGAGGAGCTGGACATGTTTGTTACCTTGATTATGGTGATGGTATCGTGGCTGTTTGCATATGTCCAAACCGATGGAAATATACACCTTAAATATGTGAATTTCTTTATGTATTAATTAAGCCACAATAAAGTTAGTTTTTGCAAACCAAATAGAGACACAGATGTAGAGAATAAATGTATGGACACCAAGGGGGAAAAGAGGGAGAAGCATGAACTGGGAGATTGGGATTGACATATATCCAGCATATACGTGTGGGTTCAGTTGCTTCAGCCATGTTCAACTCTTTGCAATGCTATGGACTGTAGCCCACCAGGCTCCGCTGTCCATGGAATTCTCTAGGCAAGAATACTGGAGTAGATTGCTCTGCCCTCCTCCAATACAGCATATATACTATGTATAAAATAAATAGCTAATGAGAACCTACTGTACAGAACATGGAACTCTATTCAGTGGTCTGTGGTGGCCTAAATGGGAAGGAAATCCAAAAAAGAGGGGATGTATGTATGCATGTGGCTGATTTACTTTGATATACAGCAGAAACTGACACAAGACTATAAAGCAGCTATTCTCCAGTTTGGGTTTCTGTTTGTTTGTTTTTTTTAATGTGTTTGGATATCAAGTTTTCAATTAACACTTTCAGTGAAAAGGAAAAGTCCTCTAATCCATTGTATTAGCAAGGGCTTGTAAAACATCCATTCTTATTCTGTGTTGGTGTGGACACTAGTTGGTACAATCCTCTGGAAGACAATTTCAAACCATCTATCAAAACTGTAAGTGAACACACCCTTAGATTTGACAATCCCACTTTTAAAAGTTTATTCTAGAAACACAAACCATAGAAATATAATTATGAAGGCTTTCAGAGCAACATTTGTGTGACAGCAAGCTGAATAGTTATTCAAAGGAATGAGGCATAGCTGTGTCATTCCCATGAGATACTTCAGTGATCAATTATTAAGAGAAAAGGTACAGGGTGCTACAATTTGTGCAAAAATCAAGCAGAAAAATCACTTCAAGAAAGAGAAACCTATATATTGGAGATCACTTTGAACTGTTTGATGTTTGACACTGCTTGAATTTCTTACCTTGTCATGCATTGCCTTCTCAAAAAATATTATATTAAAAAATCTTTTTCGGGAAGACAAAAAAATGAAGGGGAAGTAGTAACATGATGACAGTGAGTGAGGATAATGATTCATAGAGTTGGTAAGAAGAGTACAGGAAACTCAATTAACATGGGGTCAAAGTTTTATTGTTTTTGTTGCGATTGTGTTTGCACTTTGAACCCAGATGGTTAGGAAACACTTTGAGAATCTGAGTATACCAGTCAGCATAAAGCAAGTGTAGAGGAGAAACCTTGATACATGGTGGGGGCTAATGGATGAGTCCTTAAGAAGGACCGAGGGATAGAATTCAGGTGAACAGAAGGGTTCATCTGTGATTAGACCAGAGGCATCTTAACAAGTAGAACTAAGAAAAGTGTTAGACTGTGTGTTAAAGTGGCAAAGTAAAGGTGGAGGAGCTGGCCTCATTGAAGAGGGATCCATCTCCCATTTTATTTATTTTTTTCCAATCTCCCGTTTTAGTGAGCTGGATGCAGCATCATAAGTACAACATGGCAACGTTTTTATATGTTTAGATGAGTCAAGAAGAGGTTTTGCTATCCTGCATCTAATTAATCCATGAATTATAAAGCTAAACCATCCTTTGAGAGTGGAGCTTGCCAGAGGAGGTGGGTTAACTTTGAGGAAAGAAGATCTAGGCCAGCAACATCCCAGGTGAGTTTGGGAAATTGAGTAGCGGTATCAGGCGGAGCTGAATGTGTTTGGGGGCTCATGGTTAACTTAGAGTGAAATTAGTTACACTTTTTCTATAATTAGCTATTGGGTTGTAAGTACGGTGTAGCTAGGTAGTTGGATTAATTGAGGTTAGGGTAGGCAATTATTACAAGAGAGTAAGGGAGAAATAAAACAGATGAATCTCTTACAAGGGAGTGAGTGTGATAAGTCACCTGCAAACTACACTCAGACCACAAGGTAAGTGATGGTAGGGAAGGTGGAAAATAATATAGTAGTAGGAGAAATGGATTGAAGGCCTATATTAATCAAACAATGGTCATCCTGGGGTGTAATAGAGAAACTGAACCAGAAAAATAAAATATAAAGGCACTGTGGGATGTCTGAAATGCGGACTAGTGACAACAGAGTACAGGGCAGAACCACAAAAGTAGGTGTTTTATGTGGACACAAGAAAGAGACTGGAATCAGAGGATTTTTCTAGTTCTAATTTTCCAAGAGCTTTGACAGTAGGAAGCACTGAATATGATCAAATATATATTTTAAGCTCTTCTGAATTGGGTGTCTTTTTTTCTTCCTGGGCATACAAATGTATCACACTACATGTTTCTAATATTTATATCTCTCATGGAATAAAATGACTTGAAAAGTGTCATATTCTTAATAGTCTGTTTCATGCAATCTGCTAGAGTTTTATTTTGAATTTTCACTTTTTACAATCATAGAATGATTGCTATCTGCTTTCAGAACACTAGTACCTTTGAAGCCTGAATTGGGTAACTTTCCATCTTTTTTTATACTCCTAACTACAAGATTTGGCATGAAAATGTTGAATTTGTTCCTTGTAAATTTGTAATGTCATCTGTTTCTATTTAGAGTTTTACATGGAAATAATTTTTTAATATGTATTTTTTTAATTTCCTATTTCTTGCTATACTTTTAGATGTTTATTATTTTCCACAAAATCATTTGTTTCACAGAAAATTTCAAATGCATTAGCATTGAACAATACACAGTAATGTCTTATAATTTCATTCTCTTATGCTGTTGTATTATTCCTTTCTCTTGAAAAATTAGTGTTTCTCGATTACTGTTGGCAGAAATTTAACTTTCCAACTTTTTTCCAAAGACCCAACTGTTATGTTTCCTTTGCAGTTCTGCTATATTTTCTTGTTTCCTTTAATTCACATATAATAGATCCTCCCTTCTTACTTTGTTCCCTTTTCTTCTCTCTCCAATTTTGGAGGAAGAGGCCAAGAGGATGTGGCTTTATGAGTTTTTTCTGGACTATTCTATGCTTAGTTTATTTTAGTGTTAATGCTTAATCATAGAATCCCATCTGAGTTTGGCTTTGAGTCATTTATATCACTTGTATTAATGCAGGGTTCCCATTTTTATTATTTTTCCAAAGATTTATAAAAGTTTATAAATGTTAATGACTTTTTAAATCTCAGAAGTCAAGTTGATGAGAGTTCAAATTTTGTTGATTTCTTTTGCTTTACAGACTGTTCACTTTTTGAATTTTGTCTTCATTGCATTGGAGTTTTAGTTTGATCTGTGTGTTAAAAGAATGACTTGGAAATCTTGTATGAAGAAAAACCTGAGAGTCATCACAATTATTCTGATGTCTTGGCACTGAAATGTCTTACTAGCATTATCCCTGCTCATGGATGGCCTCTAGTAGTTTTCCTTTTCTTTGAATTGTGCTTTTATCATGGTGTGCTTTTTTAAATATGCTGTTTGCTTTTTTAAAAATTTACTCAAAAATAAAAGTTCTGTGAGACGATGACTTATAATACATTGGCAAAAAGAACAAACGGTAGAAAAAATATTATCACCAAGGTAGACATTATCTTAGTAACAAGATTTAAAATATAGTAGTAATTGTTATGTATATATGCTGATGCTCTGAGAACAATACTGCTAATATCTGTACAATGCTTTGAATTTTATAACTGATACTTAACAAGTGCCAATTTTATGGCTGAAATTCCTGAACCAACAATGACATGATTTGCTCTTGCATGTCTGTAATTATAGTCAAACCATGAGAACATAGCTCACTATATGCCTAAGAATTAGGCCATAAAACATATGACATGACTTCATACCATCTTCCTGAGAAGCTGCAGGACAGACCACAAAACCTGAATTTCACTGAGGTTCTCTACTTAGGTGGTGGCCCTGGTTACATCAATATGCAGGATCTAATTCAAAGAGATGAATTCTAAAATCAGAAATAACAGAAGAATAGCAAATTTCTTTATGATACATGTGTTTCTTGTTAGGAAACAAAAGTAAATGACAAAATCAGAGTGTTTCCAAATGTTATTTGTAATGTTAAATGTTCATGTTACAGTATGTTCTGAACATTAGACTCATATGGGCATCCTGTGATGACAAATTATCTAATCTTCATAGAACTTTCCCCCAAATAAGAACAGATTACTTTTACTCAGTTCCTGTCTTTAAAGTTGTTTTTATTTTCAAATAAAATTATGTGCTCTTGTGTTTTATTGCTAATCCAAACCTATTTCCTTCCTATAAAAAAATTCCATTTCTCATTTATTTGTTCAGAGTCATGCACAACCAAGAGTGCATTTAAAAATTACTTCATCATATAAACATTCAATTTTCCTGAGAGTACCAGTCCATGTCCTGCTCTAACGAAGTCACAAGACAAACATTTACTCCAGTCTCCTTATCCACTTTTACTGCTGTTTGTCAATCTCCTTTATCATCACTTCTTCCTCTGCCCTTAAACGTTTTGTCCTCTTTCCATCACTATTTTCTGTCCAAACAAGTCCATCATTCTGGCACAATTACCTGCCCCCACCCACCCCACTTCTCTATACCTACACAGTATCTGCCTGAGGGAGGAGACAGTGGGCCTCTGGGTTGGACCCCTGGTATTTGTCAAGTGGAATAAAATTCAAGCTTTGTTCTCACCCAGACTCCAAGGGCAAAGCTCGTGATAAGAGCTGAGTTCCGCAGAAACAAAGAGATAACGTGCCCACTACTGAGATCAAGGAAGACTTCCCCGTCTGCACTTGCACAGGAAGGTCTTTTGGGGGTCGAAAAGGGAGGGGGAGGGGACCCCACCCCATAATGAGTGTGGCCATGCACCCATAGGCCTCTGCAGAGGGATCCATCTTAGAAAAAAGCTGCACATGCATCTTGGGGAGGATCCATGGACAAGTCAGGTGTGAAGGAAGTAACAGGATAATTAGCCAAAAGTAAACGAAGACCTAGAAGGACTGTTCTATACAAGTGATTTACATCACCCCTTTACGGCCCTCCTCCTCACTCAGGACACCCGCATTTCTTTCTTTCTTTTTTTTTTTCCCCTTCTTTTTTTTTTTTTATCCATTTATTTTTATTAGTTGGAGGCTAATTACTTTACAATATTGTAGTGGGTTTTGTCATACATTGACATGAATCAGCCATGGATTTACATGTGTTCCCCATCCCGATCCCCCCTCCCACCTCCCTCTCCACCCGATCCCTCTGGGTCTTCCCAGTGCACCAGGCCGGAGCACTTGTCTCGTGCATCCCACCTGGGCTGGTGATCTGTTTCACCCTAGACAATATACACGTTTCGATGCTGTTCTCTCGAAACATCCCACCCTCGCCTTCTCCCACAGAGTCCAAAAGTCTGTTCTGTACATCTGTGTCTCTTTTTCTGTTTTGCGTATAGGGTTATCATTACCATCTTTCTAAATTCCATATATATGTGTTAGTATGCTGTAATGTTCTTTATCTTTCTGGCTTACTTCACTCTGTATAATGGGCTCCAGTTTCATCCATCTCATTAGAACTGATTCAAATGAGTTCTTTTTAATGGCTGAGTAATATTCCATGGTGTATATGTACCACAGCTTCCTTATCCATTCATCTGCTGATGGGCATCTAGGTTGCTTCCATGTCCTGGCTATTATAAATAGTGTTGCAATGAACATTGGGATGTACGTGTCTCTTTCAGATCTGGATTCCTCAGTGTGTATGCCCAGAAGTGGGATTGCTGGGTCATATGGCAGTTCTATTTCCAGTTTTTAAAGAAATCTCCACACTGTTCTCCATAGCGGCTGTACTAGTTTGCATTCCCAACAGTGTAAGAGGGTTCCCTTTTCTTCACACCCTCTCCAGCATTTATTGCTTGTAGACTTTTGGATAGCAGCCATCCTGACTGGAGTGTAATGGTACCTCATTGTGGTTTTGATTTGCATTTCTCTGATAATGAGTGATGTTGAGCATCTTTTCATGTATTTGTTAGCCATCTGTATGTCTTCTTTGGAGAAATGTCTGTTTAGTTCTTTGGCCCATTTTTTGATTGGGTCATTTATTTTTCTGGAATTGAGCTGCAGGAGTTGCTTGTATATTTTTGAGATCAATCCGTTGTTGTTGCTATATTCTCCCAATCTGAGGGCTGTCTTTTCACCTTGCTTATAGTTTCCTTTGTAGTGCAAAAGCTTTTAAGTTTAATTGCGTCCCATTTGTTTATTTTTGCTTTTATTTCCAATATTCTGCAAGGTGGGTCATAGAGGATCCTGCTATGATTTATGTCGGAGAGTGTTTTGCCTATGTTCTCCTCTAGGAGTTTTATAGTTTCTGGTCTTACATTTAGATCTTTAATCCATTTTGAGCTTATTTTTGTGTATGGTGTTAGAAGGTGTTCTAGTTTCATTCTTTTACAAGTGGTTGACCAGTTTTCCCAGCACCACTTGTTAAAGAGGTTGTCTTTTTTCCACTGTTTATTCTTGCCTCCTTTGTCGAAGATAAGGAGGACACCCGCATTTCTGTATGTGTGTGTATCTCTACCCAGCTTCTGAGTTGGATAAGTTATCCTATGTGCTATCCCATACACTGTGCTATGTCTCTAATAATAAACTTTGTGCCTGTTTTTACAGTTTTTGTCTCCTTGAAACATTCTTGCTTTCAAACCGGGGCAAGAGCCAGGGCCATTTTGCTTCCAGCCTCTAGCCCCAGGTGGTCTGGTGGCCAGGACTCTTGGTTTTCATCCAGGTTACCCAGGCTTAATTCCTGAGCAGGGAACTAAGATCTCATCTCTCTCTAGGACCACTCACTGCTCTCCCTCTGAGATCATGACTATCTTTTTAAAACAGATCATGTTTTTCAACAACCTGATGTTTTTTTTTAACAACCAACTACTACATTGCAGGCACAATGCTAGAATGAAGAAAATAAAATCACAAAATATTTGTCTTCAGAACCAAAGAGTTAGAGATCCACTGGTTCGTAGCAGTTGCCTACTTCTAGAAATCTAGTGAGACTCCATTCCTGTAAAATACGTCCAGATTTTCAAGGCCTCCATGGATTATAGCCCACTCTGCAATGAAAACTTTGTGTTTCCTGTCTCTCTGGTAGCAATACTCTGGACTCTTTAGGAAATCAACCCCTTCTCACTCAGTACAGCCACTTTTTAAGAATAGGAGCATGTGACTCAGAATCAGACAATCATCTGCACACACCCCCCTGCATTCAACACCACCAGGGGTGAGTAAACCACCTAAGCCACCCCTTCAGACTGACCCCTGGATCCATGCCTACCATCACCCCATATAAGGAACCAGCCCATCCCTCCACAGGGAGTGAGCAAGGGCACCTATTACTTGTTCTCATTACCCCCTTCTGCATCACAGGACCCAGTAGAGCCTTGCCTGAATTTGTTGTCTGGCCTCTGATCAACTTCTATTGATTGGGGAAGGCCAAGAACCCTGGCCAATAATCATGATAGTGTGGTCACTCACCTAGAGTCAGACACGCTGAAGTGTAAAGTCAAGTGGGCCTAGGAAGCATTACTACAAATAAAGCTAGTGGAGGTGATGGAATTCTAGCTGAGCTATTTCAAATCCTAAAAGGTGATACTGTTAAAGTGCTGCATTCAATACGCCAGCAAATTTGGAAAACTCAGCAGTGGCCACAGGACTGGAAAAGGTCAGTTTTCTTTCCAATCCCAAAGAAAAGCAATGACTAAGAATGTTCAAATTACCATACAATTGCACTCATTTCACATGCCAGCAAGATTATGCTCAAAATCTTTCAAGCTAGGCTTCAGCAGTATACGAACTTAGAACTTCCAGATGTACAAGGTAGATTTAGAAAAGACAGAGGAACCAGATATCAAATTGCCAACATAAGCTGGGTCATAGAAAAATCAAAGTAATTCCAAAAAAAAACATTTACTTCTGTATCATTGACTACTCTAAAGACTTTGACTGTGTGGATCATAACAAATTGTGGAATATTCTTAATGAGATGGGAATACCAGACCACATTACCTGCCTCCTGAGAAACCTGTATGCAGGACAATAGGCAACAGGAAGAAGTGAAAAAGTAACAATGGACTGGTTCCAAATTGGGAAAGGAGTGTGTCAAGGCTGTATATTGTCACCCTGCTTATTTAACTTATACTCAGAGTATATCATGTGAAATGCCAGGCTGGATGAAGCACAAGCTGGAATCAATACTGCTGGGAGAAATATCAACAACCTCAGATATGCAGATGATACCACTTTAATGGCAGGAAGTGAAGAGGATCTAAAGAGCCCCTTGAAGGTGAAAGAGGAGACTGAAAAAGCTCACTAAAAATTCAAAATTCAAAAAACTAACATCATGGCATCCACTCTTACCACTTTATGGCAAATAGCTGGGGAAAATGTGGAAAGAGTGCCATTTCATTTTCTTGGACTCCAAAATCACTGCAGATGGTGACTGCAGCCATGAAATTAGAAGACTCTTGCTCCTTGGAAGAAAAGTTATGAACAACCTAGACAGTGTATTAAAAGGCAGAGACATTACCTTGCTGACAAAGGTCTGTATAGTCAAAGCTATGGTTTTTCCAGTAGTCATGTGTGGGTGTGAGAGTTGGACTATAAAGAAAGCTGAGTGCTGAAGAGTTGATGGTTTTGAACTGTGGTGTTGGAGAGACCATTGGACTACAGGGAGACCAAATCACTCAATCCTAAAGGAAATCAACCCTGAATATTCATTTTGAGGACAGGTGCTGAAGCTGAAGCTCCAATACTTTGGCCACCTGATGTGAAGAGCTGACTCACTGGGAAAGACCCTGATGCTGGGAAAGATTTAGGGCAGGAGGAGAAGGGGATGACAGAGGATGAAACGGTTGGATGGCATCATCCACTCAATGGACATGAGTTTGAGCAAACTCTGGGAGACATGGAAGAACAGGGAAGCCTGGTGTGCTGCAGTCCATGGGGTCACAAAGAGTTGGACATAACTAAGCAATTGAAAAACAACAACCTGTCACTTTGTGTCTCACTGAATTCTTTCTGAGCTGAGACATCAAGGACCTGAGTTTCATTCAATATTGAGATCAGGTATGTGATCTTAGTTAAAAGACCATAGATTCAAGTCCCAGTCTAGGTTACACAGTTTCACAGGCCCTGGATTTTTCAGCTGCAAGTCAATGCTCTCCTTTTGTTGTTAAATACTTTGGATTGTGTTTTCTCTCACTTGCCAATGGGAGATAAAAAAAAAACTGGCCGTAAGAAAGGAACATTATAAATGACAGACACCAAGTTCATAATTAAAGAGAGAGGAGGGCTCTCACACCTCTGTGTTGGGGGCACAGTAATATTTGTAATTTGGTTACAAAGGTTAGAAATAGATAAATTTGCATCTGTTTTAGCTTGGTTTTCAGAACTTATACTTAATAATACAACAGCATTCCTTGTCTTGATATGAAAAATGTAGGATTTTGGAGCATGATCCTTGTTCTTATGGTTCTCTGTAAGCTTTATAATAAAAAAGACTGGCTTATGTTGGAATTGGTTCATCTGCATGCAGTCAGGAAAAAGACTGTGGCTTAGCTAAGAAATACCTTTCTTGCCTGAAGCCCATTCAAGGTCACTGAAAAATCTGAAAGATTAGAAAGCTAAAGTCTCTCCTCCAAACTAAAACTATTGCCAAGAAAAGCAGTGATGTGAGAAAAATCGCAGGAAATAATATTAAATAAAACCTGTGGGAAGCCATTTTCATCAGGCTCCTCCAAAGAAGCTCTTATTTTAAACTACTTAGAAAAGAATGGATAATGCCTAACAGATAAGGCGTTGGCCTCCTAAGCTAAGGGTTGTGGGTTCTTGTCCCATCCGGGGTGGCTATATTTTAGGAGGATTCCTGGTGGCTCAGACAGTAAAGAATCTGCCTGCAGTATGGGAGACCTGGGTTCAATCCCTGTGTTGGGAAGATCCCCTGGAGGAATGCATGGCAACCCACTCCAGTATTCTTGCCTGGAGAATCCCCATGGACAGAGGCGCCTGGCAGGCTATAGTCCATGGGTCACAAAGAGTTGGACATGACTGAACAACTAACACTTTTACGTTTAGTAAAGAAGGATAACTTGACCTCAAAGATGCCACACTCGTGTACCTGGGAACTAGAGTCAAAGTTGTCTAACTGCTCCTGTCAATGTTAATGTGTTAAATTGCCCCAAGGAGAAGCAAAGTTTAGAAAATAAAACTGAGCAGGACCTTGTAAGGCTCCTGGACACAAAAGCCTTTCTGTGTCCCTCATTTCTTGATTATAGGAAATAGACTTCATTTAGCCTCCAGGGCCTTTCCTGGAGAGATTCAAATAGTTGCATTCAGGGAAGGGAGAGGATGCAGAGAAAAAGGAGAAGCAGTCAAGAGACAGTAGTGAAGCCTTGGGGCAGGGTCCTGGTTCCCCCTCAAGAGATACACACAACAATATCTTTGAGCTGTTTTGCAGATACTGAAATCTTCACCAGGTGAGACCAGTTAACTATATACTACCCACAAACTCATACACCTGAGATGGATCAGATGATGCTACATCTCAGTTGCCTCACCACCAACCAGTCAGAAGATTGTCCATGAATTGATTGCTCCCTCTTTGACGCATTACTATATAACTCCTCACTACCCACTCCAGGTTGGGACACACAGTTTTGAAGACATTAGCCAACTGTGGCCCCTTTTGCCTGGCAAAGCAACAAAGCTATTCTTTTCTGTTTCACCCAAAACTCTGAGATTTAATTCTGTATTGGGATACAGAGGCTGGATTCAACTTCAATAACTTGGATAAAGGGGATGGACAGAGCACACTGGTCAGAGGGCAACAGGAGAAAAATAGGAGGTCTTGTTCTAATGCAAATGCTGGTTTGAGGAGACATCTGGTTTTTAGATCTAGACCACAGAACCATCTGGAACACACAGATTGAAAACCCAGTTGAATTTTAAGAAAGTTGTCCCATCAACATTGGAACACAATAGGTTACAACTACAATCACTAAAACATATCCCAAATTCCTAATCCTATCACAACAGGAAGGGATGGGATACACCCTACATGTCTGAGTATGACCACTCAGGACAAAAAAAGAAGAGAAACCGTCCAGAGGGACAAAACCAGGACAATGAATTCAGATCTGCTGACAAAAGAACTCTTTCTAGCACCAGAAAAAAACAAGGCAAAAAATGCTGTTACTTTTTGAGCCAATTATTATATGTGGTGTGGACTCTTGGCCACTGTATTTTATTTCCCATGTGTCCCATCCAATAGAAGTTTTACTGCAAATATTTTTATTCTCTATAATTGTGTCTTGCATATGGTGAGTTATTGAAAGAAGTTAAACACTTTCTTTCGGCTTGCTGGACTGCGAGGAACTGCATCTAGACCTGATGGATGAATTGATGTTAAACAGAGGTGGAGACTTAGACCAGATATGTAACAGGGAAGAACAAATCGGACTCCATATTTGTTTCTTTTGCTTTAACCTTTGTGTTCTAATATTTTTGCTATCAGTTAATCACTAAATTGATGTTGCCAGTTGCTGAAAGTGTGCACAATGGTCTGTCTTCATCTCTAGGACCCTGCTTCCCATGCCTTAGTGTTAAACTAAAATACCTTTAAGTTCACAGGAAACATCCTGACTAGGCCCTCCTGTGAATGACTGCAGGAAAGAAGAAATTAACACATTCCCTCCTAGAGTCTGGCCAGAACCAGGAAATATTTGCATCTGCCTGTAATGCAGGAGATCCAGGTTCAATCCCTGAGTCAGAATGATCCCCCGGAGAAGGGAATGGCAACCCACTCCAGTATTCTTGCCTGGAGAATTCCCTGGACAGAGAAGCCTGATGGGCTACAGCCCATGGGTTCTCAAAGAATGGGACACAATGAACGACTAACACACACACTATCACCTTGATTACCTTACCTCATCACCTCTGCTACTTTGTTTTACAAAAGAAATTAGCACCCAAATCCAGGGAAGACGGTTCTTTGTGGCTCCAGTTCACCATCTTCTCCATCTGGTGGCTTTCCAAACAAAATCACTATCCCTTGTCCCCACACGCTGTCTCTCAATTGGTTTTCCTGTTGGGAGGCGAGCAGTATGAGCTTGGGCTTGGTGACTGGGAATAAGGAATTTAAGAATGACAGGTTCATACATTAGGTGGCCAAAGGGACAGACTAGAGAGGATCTTTGTTGTTTCATAACTGCCGTGACCCACACTCACTGCGTTCTTCCAGTGGAGCACCCCCCACCGCTCGCCCCCGAGCTGTGGGAGTGCAGGAGAACCAAACTCTTGTACACGGTACTGAGCACTGTGGGGTCAGGAAGGGGTGACTGGCCAAACCTGCAACCTAGCCAGAAGGAATTTCAAGTCAAGCTCAGACGTGGCCAGAGGGAGCTTCGCCCTCCTTTTTTTCAGACTTGAAACAGGAAGGACTTGGGGTAGAAAGCCCACTCAGGATAAGAAGAGCATATAGTGAAGCATTGACCCAGTGGAGAAGAAGCAGAGCTGAGCAAAGCAGGTGAGAAACAGCCCTGGCTGATGAAGAAAGGCCAGGAATCGAGGAGAAACAGGAAGCACCCTTTATCTAACACTAGATTTTCAATCACATAAGCCAGTGTTTATCTACCCTAGATTTTCATATCTTTCAGTTAAAGGTTCTTGAGATGGAATTTGCTTTCACTTTTAACAGGGAAATAAACCTCAACTAATCTTTTTTTTTTTTTTCATTTATTTTTATTAGTTGGAGGCTAATTACTTTACAATATTATAGTGGTTTTTGTCATACATTGACATGAATCAGCCATGGATTTACACGTATTCCCCATCCCGATCCCCCCTCCCACCTCCCTCTCCACCCCATTCCTCTGGGTCTTCCCAGTGCACCAGGCCCGAGCACTTGTCTCATGCATGTATATATATATATGGAATTTATAAAGATGGTAATGATAACCCTATATGCAAAACAGAAAAAGAGACACAGATGTACAGAACAGAATTTTGGACTCTGTGAGAGAAGGCGAGGGTGGGATGTTTCGAGAGAACAGCATCAAAACATGTATATTATCAACTAATCTTTTCAACATACTTCTTCATCCCTAATCCTCTTCATCCCTAATCCACAGCTTTGTACCACAGTCACACAAAGCATGACCCGGATCTCATATTCTGAAGACTCAACTCTTGCAGAGATTTGGACTGAAGTGTCCATCTCCCTTTTCTGTCTGGAAAATTTCCATTTAACCACTAAGTTTCACCTACCTGTTCTCACCTTTGTAAAATCCTCCTCCACATCCCCAAAGGACTAATGTGTTTCCAAAACCATTACTATTTCTAGGATGAGCACTCAAACAACTGGTCTGTTGTATGTATCTCTTACGTATAATAAAAATTGTTTGTTAATTAATTGGTAAGTTTCTGTTTTTCACACCCTATTTGTTGTTTTGACTTCCTACGGAAAATTACTAGATAGGATTTAAGTGATTTGTAACAAAATTCTGGTAGTAACAGTTCCCTTGTCATTTCCAAAAAGTGTATTCCTTGTGTAAAATCCCTTTTAAAAACTGCCACTTCTTTTTTCCCCCCAAAGGTATAAATAATTATTTCTTTAAATATCTTGTTTTAAATTTATATTTTATTCTGGAGCATAGGTGATTAACAAGGCCACTTCTTTTCTAAGTGGGAAAGTGATCATTCTTGACTAACGTTGTGCTTACTTGTAATATTTCTGCACAGAGCAGAAATGAGAGTTGGCACCTAATTATGTTCAAATTTTGCGCACTTTTCTTTGTCAGGTGCCTCCAGAATGTTTTCTTTTTATTTACTCTCATTTCAGTAAGTACTTGAGTTGGCTGAAAATATTACCTTTCCAAAGGCCCATAAGCAAGAGTATTTCAAGGCTGACAACACTCTATTGTGAGGGCTTATGTTTTAAATGCCTTATTTTATGTGATGCAGTTCTATCTGATGCCCCTGAGGAAAAGTGATACAATCAGAGACCACCATCCTCAAGACTATTTTTAAGTGTTATCCTATTGCCCAAAACAGAAACATCTATTTTTAAGTTGGAATGTAACCAAACAATATCACATCCTCTGTTTATTTAGATCAACAAGTTCCAGATTGGTGTCTTATAAGCTATTTTTCATATGTGTGGCACAATGCTAAGTGCTTTTATTCAGAAGTGGCCTGCTGGCCGAGTGCCCATCCATTGTATGACAAGATTTTCCCTCAGCTGTGTCAGAACAACAAGTCAAGAAGTTCACACTTCCTCATTAACTCTGGAAAACCCATACCCTGGATAGCATAGCATGAACCTTTTTATGTCTTGACAATTGCTGGAAGTGTTTTATTTTATAACAGAACTCTAGACTATCCAAATTAAATAGCCAACAGTGGTTATACTAGAAATTGCATCTCGGAGTATCACAAGTGTCTAAAAGAATAACCATTGTCCTGCAAAACCATATGAGTTTGGTACTTAGAACTTGTAAGCCTGTTGTTTACTTTGTCACTGATTCTCATTTGTGAATATATTATTCAATTAGGGACTATGAAAGATAATACAGAGGGTCAATTTTAGAGTCTTGATATTTGCCTACAATTTATGGGAAGAATTCCAATCCCTCAAGTCTTAAAGGTAAAACTTTAAGCATGCGCATCTCAGCATCCACCTGAGACTGTTTAGTCATGTTGAAGACAGAAATAGCATCAAGAGAAGGAAAAGTGTGGATTAACAGAAAACAGAGTTTTAGCTTAAGCATATTTCAGTTCTCATCCATTTTGTTTTACATGTTCTTTCCTATTATTAGTAAATTTATTTTTGTACATTAAATTTTAGAGTACAGTGTAAAAGAATGATCTTGGTCCCTGGGCACAAAATAATCTGTGTTTGATTTCTGACCTCCTGTTTATATCTTATGTCAATTAATTTAATTTCTCTAAACCTCAATTCCATTGACTATAAGATGAGAAACTGACATTGCTTACAAGTTTGTAAATGCAATATTATATGATTATAATATAAATGGAAAGAAAGCACATAAATTTTGTTTTAAAATCGTGGTTAAGACACAACAAAGAGTAGGCGTTCATTATAGACTCTCAACTAACAACATCCACAATGGCCGTGTTTGTCAACTGTGGGTACTTCCTTCGGGCCGACATCCTTACAAATGCTTACTATCAGATGAGAACCAGGAATCATGGAGAAGGAAATGGCAATCCACTCCAGTATTCTTGCTTGGGAAATCCCATGGACAGAGGAGCCTGGTGGGCTACAGTCCATGGGGTTGCAAAAGAGTCAGACACTGAGGCTTAGCAACCAAACAACAATTGCAAGCCTAAACCTTAAAAAAAAAAAAACTTTATAAATTGGGGTTGTATTTAATTAAAGTTAAGGAAGATCTTTATAAAAACTGAGATACATACTGTTTGTCAAAATTTATTTTTTTAATTAAAAAAAATGTTTTTGGCTGTGCTGGGTCTTCGTTGCTTTGCAGGGGCTTTCTCTAGTTTTGGCACTACTCTTCACTGCGGTGCAAGGGCTTCTCATTGCGGTAGCTTCTCTTGTTGCAAAGCATAGTCTGTAGGGAAGCCGTGCAGTAGTTGCAGCGTGCGGCTCAGTAGTTACGGCACGTGGGCTTATATGCTCCAAGGCATGTGGAATCTTCCTGGACCAGGGATCAAATCCGTGTCCCCCATATTGGCAGGCAGATTCCTATCCACTGTGCCACCAGATAAGTCAAAATTGAAAGTGCACATAAGTCCTCCAATTTAAAAAAAGATCCAGTCCACCTGCTGAGTATAAAAATAATAATAAAATGCCCATGAGAGACCCAAAAACTTCACTTAAAGGAATTTATTTAAAAGATAAATTTTCACATTAGGAAAAGTCTAAGCACAAGGATATGAATAGTATCTTTATTTGTAAAAGACTGAAAATAAACTCAATGTCTATTAAAAAAAAAAAAAGAACCAGGAATCAATATTGCCTTATTGTTGTTACTGTTTTATTTTGTCATTACTGCCCCAAGTTTGCAAACATAATATACTCTACTAAGTTAAATTCTTAGATTGGGAGAAAATGTCACTGATATTCTGGAAAGAAAAAAATGACAACAGAATTTAAAAGGAGCACATACAACCTCTCCCTGCCACTCAGACCCGAACTCTCCAGCTCATACACAGCTGCATTGAAACATGTATATTACCATATGTAAAATAGGTGACCAGTGAAAGTTTGATGCATGAAGCAGGGCAATCAAAATGAGTGCTCTGGGACAACCCAGAGGGTTAGGGTCGGGTGGGGGGTGGGGGGTGGGTGGGAAGGGGATTCAGGATGGGGAAACAGCTGTATACTTATGGCTGATTAATGTTGATGTATGGCAAAAACCATCACAATGTTGTAAAGTAATTATCCTCCAATTAAAATAAAGTAAGAAAATAATAGTGTTAAAAAAGAAAGAATAGCCCAGTGTCTCTTTGTCTTCACTAAACCTCTTCCTTGTCCCTTTCAAATCTAATGAAGCCACCCCTGCCTGATATGTCCAACAGATGAGAATCAGTATTAGTTGTTCCAGACATGTTTATTAGTTTGGGTGGAGAAAACTTCAAATTGACCATTAACCAAAGATGATGAAGAGATCCATGCGCCCTCTCAGGGCAAGCAGCTGTGGGCTTTGGGTGAGGTCTGTCCAGTTGGTTTGCTATTTTCATCCATCACCCCCATCTATTTACTGCTGACCTACACGGGCACATAGCCATGTCAGAGGTGCCAAGAGAGATATTTATCTTCCAAGACCAACAAAAGAAATCAGAGAACCCTTTTATTTTGAAATTGATGAGACCCATTGTGGGTTCATCAGTTTTAGACTTGACACAGCAGAGAAACAGAACAGTGAGTGATCCCATTTGTCAGCTGGAGCCCTGCCCCTTCCCAACCAGAGGGCAAATCCATCTGCCTGCAGACAGAGCTTGAGCTCGGATCCCTCTATCCATGCAGAAAGTTCTGAAGGTTCTCAGAGAATCTTTGGGACCCCAGGCATTAATCCTCACATGTTTTTACAGCATGATCCTAAATGCATGCCAGTGACCTTGTCTGTAGGGAAATTATAAAACAGTGAGTCTGTGAATGTAAGTACATGTGTGCATGCTAAATACCTTCAGTCATGTCTGACTCTTTGTAGCCCTTTGGACAGTAGCTCGCCAGGCTCCTCTGTCCATGGGATTCTCCAGGCAAGAATACTGGAGTCACTTCCCATACCCTCCTCCAGTGATCAAACCTAGGTCTTTTATGTCTTCTGCATTGGCAGCAGGGTTGTTTACCACTAATGCCATCAGGGAATCCCTGATTGTAAGTACACATAAAGCCAAATTAAATAAATAACCATTCAAATGTATAAAGTCTAAAGAATAAGTTTGTCTAAATTTGAAAAAGGGACAGGTTTATACTGTTGCTAAGACAAGTTAGTAAAGTCACATAGTCCTCACTCTGAGAGTTTGGGCAAGTTACTTCACTTTTTGTGTCTCATTATGCATCTTACAGGGAGAGTTATACTCAGAAATTTGTTTTGAGAATTCACTTTACTGATACGAGCTTAGAATATTTTTTGGAAAGCATTCAATAACTGCTAGCCAATTTTACCTTTACAATAATATTTTATACCAATTTATGTTGTCCAAATTCAGAAATTTTAAAAAAAGCATTTATAAATTTTAACAATGCACAGCATTTGATTATAGATAATACAAACCAAATGTTTAGATAAATGCAGAAATTATCTTTGGCATTTGCATTTGAATATGTTAAAATAGGACAATGTATTCAGTCTTCCAGTGATGCATTCAAATAAACATGTTTTAATATGCTCACATGCTGAATTTCTTTCTGTTTTTCATCTCTACAAAGCTTGTTCCCAATTCAGAATTTCAGTAGCCAGCTTTTTCCATAATTCAGTTGTTGACTCAGATTTTACCTCCTCAGAATGGCCTTGATTATACTATCTATTTTAGGCCCTTGCTCCCAAGAAATTCTCTATAACAGTGCTCTGTCTTTGTAACCTTAATTACAATCAGAATACACCTGGATTATCTGCAACTTGCTTCAAACTGTCTCCCTTGCTATGTTTGTTTACCACTTATCACCAGTGCCCAGAATAGTGCCAAACAAGTAATAGTAATAATAATAATATCTTCCATTTATGCATTTTGTGATAGCTTACTTTGTGCAAATAACATGTATTGACAACTTAATCCTCACAACAATCTGGCCAGGTAGCTGCTACATTATATTCATTTTACAGATAAGACAAAAGGAGGCGAAGACTGGGAAAGAAAGTGCCCATAATTACATACCTGTGGTGCTGCAGTCCATGGGGTCACAAAGAGTCGGACACAACTGAGCAACTAAACTGAATGAACTGAAAGGAGTCCTTAAAACAAACTCTAGTTTACCCCGCAGAGGCACTTAACACAGAGTCATTAAATAAATGACTAGATGCTAGGTTTGGGGCAAGGAGCTGAATGTACAAAAGTAAATGAGACCTAAAGTCCCAATGCATAGGCCACATGAGTCTATGTGAAGTAAATGATATATTAAGTGAATGCATGTCAATTACATCTCAATAAAACTGGGAAAAAATAAGCAAGAGGCACAAATTCCATAAATCATTAGAGATGCTTTGATATATGCTTTAACAGGACACTCTGAGAATATGAATGAGAACCTAGCATTTCCTTTGGTGCTGAGGTCCAGTTTTCTTAGAAGATGATGGCTCATGTCTGTTTGGAGGGGAAAGAGTAAACATGAAGGATTTAAATGGTGCAAACTTGAGAAGCTCTAAGTGAAGCATTAGTAACACATTAGAAAATGCCTGAAAGATAATAAACTAGCTTGACAACACCAGAACTCGTTGCAAGGTTTATTTATATCGTGGCATCTCAATGGATGTAGCTTAACATGGTTCCCATGCAAGCCAAGCTGTTACCATGGATACATGAACAAATGATCCAAGGGAGGCAAAGTCTGTAACCATAGCTAAACTCCTACAATCAGTGCTAACGAGCATTCCTTCACTGTAAGTGATTCTATATTTACAAAAATTCAGCATAGGTAATGGCAAATCTATTTCAAGAAAAGTAGTAAACGTAAAAATCACAACCATTGGTCACTGCTGTTAGTGGATAAAAGAATTTAAAATGTTTATTCACTGATATTAAAGCCTGCATAGTAACCATCAGCTATAGCTTAAATGTTCTTGTTTTAAAAATGCGGGACTTGGTTTTGATCACCTTAAATGGCATTAATAAATTATCAAATTTTTACAGGGTAATTCATCATAGAAAAATGAGTCTATTCAGTTTGGGAACACTGAGATATTAACATATACCAATCATTCAAGGAAAAACTAAGAAGAAATATCAGCTGGATATTTGTTAAATTTGTATCCCCTACAAACATGGACTTTTAGTGAAGAGAGGGAATGTGCAGGCTTCACTGGCCTCATATAATGCATTTCTGTATATCAGATAATTTTGTAAGCAACTGAAATTTTATTTTAAAATTTTATTTTCACCTATTCTTTAAATTAAGTCTTAAGCTCAATTTGGATCAAATTATTTAAGAATATTATTCTTAATTACTCAAGAGAACTTACTTTGGTTATTTATAAAGGACTCTGCTCACAGATTTATGGTCCCTCTCTATTTCTTTAAGGGACTGAAAGCCTAGAGAGCTTTCATGCATCCTGGGAGCTTCATACTTGAAGCCACAGATAGCATGTGTTTTAAATAGTTAGATTATGCTTTGGCAGGTATAAAGGTGGTGTTCAAAATGCCCAACCATACATGTGCAGTGCTGCGCTTAGTTGCTTGGTTGTGTCCTACTCTTTGTGACCCCATGGACTGTAACCCACCAGGCTCCTCTGTCCACAGGGATTCTCCAGGCCAGAATACTGGAGTGGATTGCCATGTCCTTCTTCAGGGGATCTTCCCAACCTAGGGGTTGAACCCAGGTCTCCCGCATTGCAGGTGGATTCTTTACTATCTGAGCCACCAGGGAAGCCCAAGAATACTGGAATGGGTAGCCTATCGCTTCTCCAGGGAATCTTCCTGATCCAGGAATCGAACCGGAGTCTCCTGCATTGCAGGTGGATTCTTTACCAGCTGAGTTACCAAGGAAGCCCCCATATATACATAGATGCAAATATGAATTTAACATGATTGGCTTGTGGAGCTCTTGAGAAACACTGAAGTAATCTTTAATAGATGAGCCTTAAGATGGTTTGTGGGAAGAGATGTTTTTCTCCTATGACTATCATTGCCTTCCTGTCATTAGTAATTAGTGCAATAGCTCCATAATGTTTTCATCTAATACATTCCTAGAAATTTTTCATTCCCTAACCAATCAAACAAAAGAAATTCTTCAGAGTGGAAGGATGGGTTCTTTCTTTTTTGACATATATGGCTCAGAGGGTAAAGAATCTGCCTGCAATGCACGAAACACAGGAGATGTGGGTTTGATCGCTGGGTGGCAAGATCCCCTGGAGTTATGGGCTTCCCTTGTGATTTAGCTGGTAAAGAATCCACTTGCAATCCAGGAGACCTGGGTTTGATCTCTGGGTTGGGAAGATCCCCTGGAGAAGGGAAAGGCTACCCACTCCAGTATTCTGGCCTGGAGAATTCCATGGACTGTATAGTCCATGGGGTCACAAAGAGTCGGACATGACTGAGCAGCTTTCACTTTCACTTTCAAAGTGACACAGAGGTTAGACTCTCATACTGTGCTTGTCAAGTTCGAGGGAAGATTTTTTGAAATGTATTTTTTCTGCTGGAAATTCTCCAGGTTAACATTAGGATAAAGGAGTAAATGGCCTTTAGAATGGATTTCCAATGAGTTCTAAGATTTATATTATATGAATAAAAAATTCTTCAGAAAAAATCAAATATTAAGAACACACATCATATCCTAAAAATATGCTGAAAAATCCTCATTTTAATTTCTTTAAAAAATTAATTATCTCCCTTATTATGGTGTTTGGAGAGGCAGAAAAGTCAGAATAAAGAACATATGAAATATAAACAGAGGAAATTAAAAGACCTGTCATAACTCTTCTGAAAATGGGGATACCAAATTCGAAGGATATTTGATATTCATATCAAGAAGAGATAAGAAAGGATAGGAAAGGAAGAGGCGAGCACAGTAACCCATCCCCAGTACTCTCTCCTGGAGAATCCCATGGACAGATGAACCTGGCGGGCTGCTATTCATGGTGTCGCAAACAGTAGGACATGACTGAAGCAATCTAGCATTCACGCACACGCAGAAAAGGAAACAATGTTCTCAATAAATAGGGATCAAAAAGAAAAATGACTTGATTTGTATTCTGTAAAAAAATGAATTAAATTTTTGTTCATCTTCTTCATTAAAATTTGTTTAATGGGCCTGATCTAGCCTTTAGAATGAGACAATTTCATTCACTCACTTTAGAAAACAAAAATGTTTTTCTTCTCATTCTTTAATTCTTCTTATTCTTTAAAGAATTCTTTAATTCTTTAACTGACCTAGCCTTTAGAATGAGACAATTTCATTCACTCACTTTAGAAAAAAATTGTTTTTCTTCTTATTCTTTAATTCTTTAATCAAAATATATTTTAATATTTTAATCGATGCTATATTTTTCCTGTCAAATACATTTTATTTATCTCACCTTTTCACACACACAAAATTCTTTTACCTTTTGTTATTTTTTTTTTCCTTTACAAATTGAACTAATTTCTTTTCTACTGTAACACATGCAGAAGGCTTGAAAACTCCATGTGCAATCAGTACCTGCTTGACTCACTGATACCATTGTTCAGAGATAATTAGTTGAAGCTCTTTTTATTTTTCCTTAGCTGCACTGGTGGTTCGGGCTTCCCCAGTGGCTCAGCAGTAAAGAATCCACCTGCAATGCAGGAGACATGAGTTTGATCCCTGAACAGGAAGATCCCCTGGAGAAGGAAATAAATGACAACCCACTTCAGTATTCTTGCCTGAGAAATCCCATAGACAGAGAAGACTGGCAGGCTACAGTCCATAGGGTCACAAAAGAGTCGGACATGATTGAGCGACTAAACAACAACACCGGTGGTTACACAGATTACCTTTCTGATAGACGTGGAAGTCAAGAAAAATTGTTACAACACTCTAGGGAATTGTTAGGGCAATGCTGTTTGAGTCATATCTAAAATACCACCCTCAACATTTTGAAATTTGTGTTTCATTCATTTAACAAATACATATTCTCAGGCATTTTGCTTCCAGAACATTGAATAACAAAACATTATTGTTTCCTTGGTGCCTGGAATAGCTGCCTATTATTCCTATTTATTGCCATGCTCTTTGTAATGAGGAAAACTTAAAACATAATTAATAAATCATTTATCATCTATCTCATAGTAAAACCACTAGGAAGAGTCCTAAATTGTGAATTATTTATTTTGATAGGTAAAAAAATTTCTTTTAAGTTGAAACACACAAAATTTATGAAAAGAGAAGAATTATTAATTTTGTATTGTTTTCAGTATTTATATATTTAATTCCTCTGTCTTTGACTAAATTTTTTAATTCCTGAGAACTAGCTTTGAAAAGCATAAAATAAACAATGCAATACATATTCATTTAATTATTGAATTTAATTATAATCAGAAAATATTAGCATTAAAAAATGTTAAACTGTTGTCTCACAGTATACTCAATAATCATGCCTTTATTTTCATTTGAATTTCTTTTTTAAAAGTTACAACTTTTCACATGTCACTCAGTCAACAATTGACAAATAAAATAAAATTCAGATCTCCTGCTTTCAGAATAATCCTATTTATTGAAAACTTTTTTCTTCTATCAAGGCTTTTGGTTGAAAATTTGTCCATAGTGCCCACATATATAATATAATTGTCACTATATTTTAGATTTAAATTAATGAGAATAAACAAAGTGAGGTTGACTGCTGGGCAAACAGTATTGCTAGTATCATTTTAAACTATTTACTCATAATACAACTTTTCTTCTAAAAGATTACCGTTAGCAAGAGATGGCTATTTCTTTGCCAAAGATTCTGGGCAAATTTGAGTACGTCTGTGTCCAGAAAAGCGGGGTTGTTCCAAGAATGGGCTACCCTCACCAGCTTACATCCAGGTGGGATCACATGACTGAGTCTGGCCAAGAGGGTGTGAGCAGAAATAATATGAACTAGAACTCCTCAAACTTGAGCTTGCATTAAAATCACCTGAAGAGCTGGTTAGAATATGTATCGCTGAGCTTTACCTATGGAGTTTCTACCTCAGTGGGTCTGTAATAAGTCCTGGGAATGTGCGTTTTTAGCCAGTTACTAAGTGATGCTGACGCTGCCCATATCTTGAAAAAAAAGATGGTCTTTCAATTAAAATAATTTTTTTCTGTCATGAACAAATAAAATGGTAATTTCAAGTTTAGTTGTAGAAATTTATAAATTTAGCTTTTAATGTGACTATTTCAGAGCAGAAAAATCCTGTTCAACCAGTGGATATACATGCAAAAAGATATAGGAGGCAGAGGATGAGGAAGATCTATGAATTTAAGGCATTATTTGTCATCTCCAAGTTATTCCAAAGTAAGCACAGCCAGAAGAAAGAAAAACACAAATAAAGTGAAAAAAATACAAGCACAGATTTTATGGACTCAAGAAGACCTATCCTGATTACCACAATGATGCAAATTACTTTCTAACATTAACTAGGACATTGAGGGCATCGCCAGGACGCTTATCATGAGTTCCAGAAAATCACACACATGTGAAACACAGATAAACATCTTGAATGCAGACTCCCATTTTCAGACTCCCTAAAAACAACAAGATAGTCTTCCGGAATGTTGGGGAAAACTCTTTGGCTCAGGAAAGTCTCCTCCTGGAGGCATAGTTACTCCTTTCCCTTTCAGCCCACTTTTTAGTGTCTTCAAAACTTCATCTTTTCATCTCTGGCACCACGTGCAAATAGCTTCTCCAATGCATCATTGTTTCCAGGGTTTCACCCCATTATTTCAACATCCTTAGGAAAACAAGAACACCAAGGGCAAAAGTTTCTTTTACAAAAGCCTGCTGTTCCTGATCCTCTATATCTGCTTCAACCTGTAACCTTTCAAATCAGGTTATTTTGAGGTCGTCCTCCCTTATTAACTTGAGATCATGGATTAGTCTCTTCATTGTAATAATTATTCAATGTGGACAAAAGAGGGTTGTTTGTCTTCCTTGCCCTACCGCAGAGCTGAGAGCTGTACCAAAACTTGTCATCATTTTCTCCCACAACTGTGGTAGGCATTACCATCATTTCATAATAGATGACATACTTGATATAAAAAGTAGATGCAACTTGCTGAATAGCATAGTCAACATTTTTAGTAAAGGTTAGAATCAGAGTCTCCCAAAGCCAATGAATGCATATTTGAAGGTACTGAACCTGATAGTAATAGTTATGATATAAAAATTAAAACGGACCCAGAGCCCCCAGACTTGTGGTTGCCATGGATGGAAAATGGATCAAAGACTTGTATTTAATAATCTTTCTAGATTCTACCTCCCATGTGGCAGACACTTGTGTGATCCTTCATCATGATGATATCAGGATCTGATGATACCTTGAAATGAGAAGGCAACTGACAATTATTAGTTGAATCAATGTTGGAAATATTCAATAAAAAATCATAAAATATGCTTTAAAATCTCATTTATTCCTGGCTTTTTTGTTTTTGTTTGTTTAGTTAATGTGGATATTAAGAGGATGAAAGGCTAGCTTTTGGAATAAGCCTATGCATCCATTCTGATTAAGTTACCTCTTTGTGGCTCAGTTTCTCTACCTGGAAGATGTTAGAACACAATCACCTAACTTGTGAATATCCTACATCCATGCTGAACATATTGCAATCACCTTATCAGTAACTGCACATTTTTATGGGACTTTCCATTTGATATTGATAAATAGCTGATTTTTAGATCACTGACTCAGTTTTGGACATGAATTTGAGCAAACTCCAGGAGATAGTGTAGGACAGAGGAGTAAGGCGTGCTGTAGTCAATGGGGTCACAGAGTCGGACAAAACTTAGTGACTGAAAAATTGTAATAAACACAAAGAGATATCTGTAACATTGTCCAACACACTTGTCATCCTGTTAAGGGCATTGATAGGTACATGGATTTTCTCATTCTGTTTTTTTGCTTTAAGACAGAAAAAGAAATATATACCATATTTCAAGATTGCATGATCCCCAAGGAAACTACCTGAATTCAGCCTCAGTCCTCTGAACAACACAGTAGGCCAGGTGAGATCATTCATTCAATTGCTGCCACTGAGTGTAAATTCCACGTACTGCTCACATGTAACCTTCTGGCTGCGCTGTACCTCCTTTTTCCCTCTCTTACTTTCTCCCCTCAACTTCATCAGCTCTTCGATTGTAATTCCTTTTGTGGGGTTTATTTTTGCTGTTATTGGTTGTGGGTTTTTGAAGAAATTGCACTTCTCTTACTATTTTTTTTTTTACTTCTCTCTCTCTCCTTAACTTGAGAAATAGAAGTACTCAATAATATACAAGAGCATTGCTTTGCTAGCAGAATTTGGGATGTAAAAGATATGACCTCTGTAATTAGTTGTTCTACAGGAGGCTTCTTTAAAGACCCACTTAGGTCCAAGCCAATGCTTTCAGACATTCTCTGGTGACTGGGAGCATTTGCCACCCACATTTAAATGGGTAGTTGCCCTGTTAAAGATATAGTCTCCCAGATAATTATATACAATGAAACATTATTTATTTTTTCCAACAATACATTAGAATCATACTAGACAAATCATGCACTGGGGTATGAAATGCCGGTGAGATAAATGAACATGAGGATTTAGGGTGGCATGCCCTGGGAAGTAGAAGTACTTGTGATTTAACACAGTGACCTCACTCATTCAGGAGCTGACACTGGGTTCTATCATTGGGAAGTAGCATCGTAATAATACAAAGGATAAATATGCACCCACCCCCATTGAGGTTTCCTGTTTAAGAGTGTGGTCACTTACTTGGAGAGCTTTGGATCACTCTCCGGATACAGATAGTTTAAACAATGGCTAACAATAAGTTAAGTTTTCCCAGATCATTCTTCCCGACATGTTAAAGATAAAAAAGACATATAAGCCACCAGGTTGGCTCAGGTAAATATCATGTTCCAGATAATAAATATCATGTTCCAGATAACACCAGATAACACTGGTGTCAAGGAATAGTATGGAGAAGGCTCTTCTCAAAAGATGGGATGGGGAGCTTTTGAAAATAGGGCTTAGGAATAATTCTTTATGCCATGAGATATGTTCACATTAAAGTAACAGATGCATCCATGGCTGATTCATGTCAGTGTATGGCAAAAACCACTACAATACTGTAAAGTAATTAGCCTCCAAACTAATAAAAATAAATGAAAAAAAATAAAGTAACAGATGCAATAAGTAGGATACAAATTTGATTCATAATCACTATCATATTATCATAATTATGTATATAAATCCTACACACAGGAAAGAAAT
Source organism: Dama dama (assembly GCF_033118175.1). NCBI lineage: Eukaryota > Metazoa > Chordata > Mammalia > Artiodactyla > Cervidae > Dama > Dama dama. The sequence goes on from NC_083685.1 coordinate 31,221,040, forward strand.
ACAAATAACAAGTGTTCTGCTTCTTAAGAAATCTCCACACTGTTCTCCATAGCGGCTGTACTAGTTTGTATTCCCACCAACAGTGTAAGAGGGTTCCCTTTTCTCCACACCCTCTCCAGCATTTATTGCTTGTAGACTTTTGGATAGCAGCCATCCTGACTGGCATGTAATGGTACCACATTGTGGTTTTGATTTGCATTTCTCTGATAATGAGTGATGTTGAGCATCTTTTCATGTGTTTGTTAGCCATCTGTATGTCTTCTTTGGAGAAATGCCTGTTTAGTTCTTTGGCCCATTTTTTGATTGGGTCATTTATTTTTCTGGAATTGAGCTGCAGGTGTTGCTTGTATATTTTTGAGACTAATCCTTTGTCTGTTTCTTCGTTTACTATTATTTTCTCCTATTCTGAAGGCTGTCTTTTCACCTTGCTTATAGTTTCCTTTGTTGTGCAAAAGCTTTTAAGTTTAATTAGGTCCCTGGAAATAGAACTGCCATATTACCCAACAATCCCACTCCTGGGCATACACACTAAGAAAACCAGATCTAAAAGAGACACGTGCACCCCAATGTTCATCGCAGCACTGTTTACAAAAGCCAGGACATGGAAGCAACCTAGAAGCCCATCAGAAGATGAATGGATAAGAAAGCTATGGTACATATACACAATGGAATATTACTCAGCCATTAAAAAGAACATATTTGAATCAGTTCTAATGAGATGGATGAAACTGGAGCCCATTTTACAGAGTGAAGTAAGCCAGAAAGATAAACACCAATACAGTATACTAATGCATATATATGGAATTTAAAAAGATAGTAATGATAACCCTATATGCAAGACAGAAAAAGAGACACAGATGTACAGGATAAACTTTTGGACTCTGTGGGAGAAGGCGAGGGTGGGATGATCTGAGAGAATAGCATTGAAACATGTATATTATCAAGTGTGAAACAGATTACCAGCTCAGGTTGGATGCATGAGACAAGTGCTCAGGGCTGGTGCACTGGGAAGACCCAGAGGGATGGGATGGGGAGGGAGGTGGGAGGGGGGATCAGGATGGGGAACACATGTAAATCCAAGGCTGATTCATGTCAATGTATGGCAAAAACCACTACAATATTGTAAAGTAATTAGCCTCCAACTAATAAAAATAAATGGAAAAACAACAACAACAACAACAAATGATTCAGCTCTTTGCTTCAGGTGGCCAAAGTATTGGAGTTTCAGCTTCACCATCAGTCCTTCCAATGAACACCCAGGAATGATCTCTCTTAGGATGGACTGGTTGGCTCTCCTTGCAGTCCAAGGGACTCTCAAGAGTCTTCTCCAACACCACAGTTCAAAAGCATCAATTCTTCTGCTCTCAGCTTGTTTATAGTCCAACTCTCACATCCACACATGACCACTGGAAAAACCATAGCTTTGACTAGATGGACCTTTGTTGGCAAAGTAATGCCTCTGCTTTTTAATATGCTGTCTAGGTTGGTCATAACTTTCCTTCCAAGGAGTAAGCGTCTTTTAATTTCATGGCTGCAGCCACCATCTGCAGTGAGTTTGGAGCCCAAAAAAATAAAGTCAGCCACTGTTTCCACTGTTTCCCCATCTATCTGGCATGAAGTGATGGGACCAGATGACATGATCTTAGTTTTCTGAATGTTGAGCTGTACTAGTATTAATCAAGCAATTAATATAGCAAACATTAAAAACAACAATAGCAACAAAAACAAAAAAAACAAGTGTTCTCTTTGGATAATGAGATCAATTATTGATGACTTTTTTCTTTTTCTTTTTTATACTTACAAATGTTCTACAGTGACTATTAATTTTTTATTTGAAAATATAAAAATAATGTTTCACCCCATGATGAAAGAGAACTGCCAGTCCTGCTACTACCAGGTCCTAGTTCCTATCATGATGCTTAACACCTTGTAGGGATTCTATCCATATTTGTTGGATACATAAAAATAATAAGAATATTATAGTCATAGGCCTATGCCTAAAAATAAAGTCTCATATTTGAATATAAAAGTCAATTACCTGCAAATGTCAAAGATACCCTCTTTTTGCTCAGAACAGCTAGAAAATGCTTCAGTTGAATGGTTTTTGTGGGGTCGTGCACTATTGTTTATATATTTCAAACGAGATTCTGTTTTTCTTTAGTGACCTTCCATCTTTCTTGATACAAACTTTATGTTGACCCTAAGGAAAGAGTTGTGTTTTCTGAATGGGATCAACATCTGTTTCCCATCTGACTTTTCTTGGTGTTGCTCTCCACCTCCATATACTTAAGGACAATAGAAGCCTCTCTGTGCCTCGGGAAACACATCACACTGAGAAGCTCTTCTGGCCTGTCCCCTGACTGAGTACCAGTAAGACCATTGCTTGAGAATAACTTGACAAACCATCAAAGCACAAAAGATACTAATGGCTGGCCCCAAATGGTCTAGCATTGCAAATGGTTCCAAGAATCCAAGGATATGTTTTTTTCATTCCATGCACTTGATGTTTAGGGGCATGTGTGAAGTATATGCTATCTTTTTTTCTTAAGGAGATAATTTATAACTGGGTATGACAGTAGGTTTGAAGCCCAAATGTGACTGTTAAGCATACTTAATACTTCTTCATAAACTGTATTTTTATAGCATTAAGTGTGTGGTGAAAAAAAAAAAAAAAAAGAGTATGCTATCTTAACCCTTGGATCAAGTTCAGACTGTTGAGATCTTTACAGTTCTGATTTAGTACAATCACAGGATGTGGGAGAGCCTTTCAAAATACTGAAGTAGGTCTACAAGCCTGAGACTGGAAATGAATCACAGGACCATTTTTCATCTTGTCAGTTGCCAACATCATGCTTAAGGAATTCTTACAGCAAAACATATGTCTGTTCAGAGTATTAGCCCTTGTTTCCTGACACCCAATCAAAGCAGTAGTCCCTACAAAGGAAGTTTGAAAAGACACAATTGTCACTTCTAGGGACTATACATGTGTAAAATTCATCATTAATCAGGGTGTTCATATCTCACAAAGATGGTCCTACAATGACAAATTTAACAACCCACACATCCTGGGCCAACGAGACATTAACCCAGGCTTTAACAATGTTAAGATTATAAAGATATTATCTATCTGGATTTCATATAGCATAAAAGTAACTGTAAACATAAACAGAGTGATTTTGATATATTATTGCTGATTTCCAGATATGCTGAGGAAAAGCCATAAGATTTCATGGTAGACAAGACTTTATTTACCACATCGAGTCTGGTATTTCTTCAGCTGGGGCTGCACTTCAGGGTTTGCTGAGAGACATTTATAAATCTCTATACCTGCATCAAACTCTAAACCAATTGAGAACACTCAGTGTGGGAAACCAGGAATCCATATTTTTAATAGTTTTACAAATTTCCCTACCCAAAGACAAGGTAAGAAGCACTGTTCTGCTGAAGTGACCAAGAGGGTAGGAGCTATATCTGGGCAGCTAAGTGACTAAGGCAGTGTTCACTATTAATATGCTGGCACTTTTTAAATAGCTTTACCCACAGTAACATTCAGTCCAACTTCATGGGAAGTTATTATTATCACCACCATTTTACAGATGAGCACTCTGGGAGATATCACACATCTAGGAATGACAGAATGAGGTTACAGATTCAGGTATTTGATGACACAATTCTATTTATTTAACAAACGCTTTCAAGTTCACATAATAGACCAAGAACAGGGGCAAATTACTTCAACTATAATGCAATATACAGGAGATGTGGTCTACCAATAAACATCTAGTGATCAGAAACTGTCTTACCACATGGTCTCAAATTAAACATGTAAATGTAATAATGTGGCCCTCAATAGTATCCTGGAAAACCTGTTGATATTAACCAAAATAATAGATAAAACTAACTAAAGAGGATCAAAATTCTGTATCCATTGACATATATCTGGCTTTCAGTAGACATACTTTGCTGGCTGGTCAGCAAAGTAGAATCACAGCCACTATTTCCAACAACTTTGAGCCAGACATTCTTTTAGCAGGGGTATCCCCAAGGACAGGGTGGATACAGTTAAAATGATCTAATTTATATGCATTACAAGAAATGCATTTCTCCTTATCCTACATACTATGCTGACTTCTTGTTTGCACAAAAAGGAGCCATAACAATTCATTGAGGACTTAAAATACATTTTACACCATTGCATATATGAAGAATATTTCCTGTTTCAGAAAATCCCATAGGTTGAAAAGCAATAGTCTGAAGATATCAAATCCATTCTCTCTTTTATCTGTAAATGAATAAACCAATTTAGACCCAAATCTGGGTACAAGTCATCTTCTGTAAGTAAATATCAGTGAATGTGAATTTGAAGCAAACAAATTAATGTACCCAGTGATCATGTGCAAGTGTTATTTCAGGGCCATTAAAAAGAACCAATACCAGGGGGCAGTCCTAAGATGGCAGAGGAATAGGATGGGGAGACCACTTTCTCCCCCACAGATTCATCAAAAGATCATTTGAATGCTGAGCAACTTCCACAAAACAACTTCTGGATGCTGGCAGAGGACGCCAGGCAACCAGAAAAGCAGCCCATTCTCTTCAAAAGGAGTGTTGTATGGATGGAGCAGTCTTGAGGCTACAGTAAGAATAAGACTGAAAGCCAGAGGCAGGAGGCTTAAATCTGAAACTTTACAACACCAGAGAACTCCTGACTCCAGGGAACATTAATCAAAAAGAGCTCATCCAAAAGCCTCCATACCTACACAGAAACCAAGCTCCACCCAAGAGCCAACAAATTCCAGATCATGGCATGCCACACTAATTCTCCAGCAACACAGGAATGTAGCCCTGAGCATTAAAATACAGGCTGCCCAAAGTCACACCTAACCCATAGACATGTCAAAACTTACTACTGGACACTTTATTGCACTCCAGAGAGAAGAGATCCAGCTCCACCCACCAGAACACTGACACAAGCTTCCCTAACCAGGACACCTTGACAAGCCACTAGTCCAACCCCACCCACAGGGAGCAACCTCCACAACAAAGAACAACCACAAAATTCCAGCATACAGAAAGGCCACCCCAAACACAGCAATCTAAACAAAATGAAAAGGCAGAGAAATATCCAGCAGGTAAAGGCACATGATAAATGCCCACCAAACCAAACAAAAGAGGAGGAGATAGGGAGTCTACCTGAAAAAGAATTTAGAATAATGAGAGTAAAGATGATACAAAACCTTGAAAACAAAATGGAGTTACAGATAAATAGACTAGAGGCAAGGATTGAGAAGATGCAAGAAATGTTTAACAAGGACCTAGAAGAAATAAAAAAGAGTCAATCAATAATGAATAATGCAATAACTGAGATCAAAAGTACTCTGGAGGGAACAACAGTAGAATAACTGAGGCAGAAGATAGGATAAGTGAGGTGGAATATAGAATGGTGGAAACAAATGAAGCAGAGAGGAAAAAAGAAAAAAGAATGAAAAGAAATGAGGTCAACCTCAGAGACCTCTAGGACAATGTTAAAAGCCCCAACATTCGAATCATAGGAGTCCCAGAGAAAAAAGACAAAAGAAAGGCCATGAGAAAATACTTGAGGAGATAATAGTTGAAAACTTCCATAAAATGGGGAAGGAAAATAGCCACCCAAGTTCAAGAAATCCAGAGGATCCCAAATAGGATAAACCCAAGGCAAAACACCCCAAGACATATATTAATCAAATTAATGAAGATCAAACACAAAGAGAAAATATTAAAAACAGCAAGGGAAAAACAACAAATAACACACAAGGGGATTCCCATAAGGATAACAGCTGATCTTTCAATAGAAACTCTTCAGGCCAGAAGGGAATAGCAGGACATACTTAAAGTGATGAAAGAGAAAAACCTACAACCCAGATTATTATGCCCAGCAAGGACCTCATTCAAATATGAAGGAGAAATCAAAAGCTTTACAGACAAACAAAAGCTGAGAGAATTCAGCACCACCAAACAAGCTCTTCAACAAATACTAAAGGATCTTCTCTAGACAGGAAACACAGAAAAGGTGTACAAACTCGAACCCAAAACAACAAAGTCAATGGCAACAAGATCATACTTATTAATAATTACCCTAAGTGTATACGGGTTGAATAACCCAACCAAAAGACAAAGACTGGCTGAATGGATATAAAAACAAGACCCTTATATATACTGTCTACAAGAGACACACCTCAAAACAAGGGACACATACAGACTGAAAGTGAAGGGCTGAAAAAAGTTATTTCATTCGAATGGAGACCAAAGGAAAGTAGGTGAAGCAATACTCAAATCAGACAAAATAGACTTTTAAATAAAGGCCATGAAAAGAGACAAAGAAGGACATAACATAATGATCAAAGGAACAATCCAAGAAGGAGATATAACAATTATAGACATATATGCATCCAACATAGGAGCCACAATATGTAAGACAAATGCTAACAAGTATGAAAGGGGAAATTAACAATAACACAATAGTGGGAGACTTTAATATCCCACGCACACCTATGGATAGATCAACTGAACAGAAAATTAGCAAGGAAACACAAACTTTGAATGATACAATGGACCAGTTAGACCTAATTGATATCTATAGGACATTTCACCCCAAAACAATGAATTTCACCTTTTTCTCAAGTGCACACACAAGGAACATTCTCCAGGATAGATCACATCCTGGGCCATAAATCTAGCCTTGGTAAATTCAAAAAAAATGAAATCATTTCAAGCATCTTTTCTGATCACAATGTGGTAAGATTAGATGTCACCTACAGGGAAAAAAAAAACTATTAAAAATACAAACATATGGAGGCTAAACAACTCACTTCTGAATAACCAACAAATCACAGAAGAAATAAAACAATAAATCAAAATATGCACAGAAATGAATGAAAATGAAAACATGACAACCCAAAACCTATGGGATTCAGTAAAAGCAGTGCTAAGGGGAAGATTCATAGCAATACAAGCCTACTTCAAGAAACAAGAGAAAAATTAAATAAATAACCTAACTTTACACCTAAAGCAACTAGAAAAATAAGAAATGAAGAATCCCAGGTTTAGTAGAAGGAAAGAAATTATAAAAATTAGGGCAGAAACAAATGAAAAAGAAACAAAGGAGATTATAGCAAAAATCAACAAAAGTAAAAGCTGGTTCTTTGAGAAGATAAATAAAATAGACAAACCATTAGCCAGACTCATCAAGGAAGGAAGGGAGAAGAATCAAATCAACAAAATTAGAAATGAAAATGGAGAAATCATAACAGAAAACACAGAAATACAAAGGATCATAAGACACTACTATCAGCAACTATATGCCAATAAAATGGACAACTTGGAAGAAATGGACAAATTCTTAGAAAAGTATAACCTTCCAAAACTGAACCAGGAAGAAATAGAAAATCTTAACAGACAAATCACAAGCATGGAAATTGAAACTGTAATACAAAAATTTCCAACAAACAAAAGCCCAGGACCAGATGGCTTCACAGATGAATTCTACCAAAAATTTAGAGAGGAGCTAACGCCTATCCTACTCAAACTCTTCCAGAAAATTGCAAAGGAAGGTAAACCACCAAACTAATTCTATGAGGCCACCATCACCCTAACACCAAAACCAGACAAAGATGCCACAAAAAAAAGAAAAGAAAACCAGAGGCAGCAAAATTCCTTAATAAAATTCTAGCAAACAGAATCCAACAACACATTAAAAAGATAATACGTCATGACCAAGTGGACTTTATCCCAGGGATGCAAGGATTCTTCAATATTTGCAAATCAATCAATGTGATACACCACATTAACAAATTGAAAGATAAAAACCATATGGTTATCTCAGTAGATGCAGAGAAAACCTTTGACAAAATTCAACATTCATTTATGATTAAAAAAAAAAAAAACCCTCCAGAAAGTAGGCATAGAAGGAACATACCTCAACATAATAAAAGCCAAATATGATAAACCCACAACAAACATTATCCTCAATGGTGAAAAATTGAAAGTATTTCCCCTAAAGTCAGGAACAAGACAAGGGAACCCACTCTCACCACTACTATTCAACATAGTTTTGGAAGTTTTGGGCACAGCAATCAGAGAAGAAAAAGAAATAAAAGGAATCAAGATAGGAAAAGAAGAAGTAAAATTCTCACTGTTTGCAGATGACATGATCTTCTACATAGACGACCATAAAGATACCAACAGAAAATTATTAAAGCTAATCAATGAATATAGTAAAGTTACAGGATATAAAATTAATATACAGAAATCTCTTGCATTCCTATACACTAATAATGAGAAAACAGAAAGAGAAATTAAGGAAACAATTCCATTCACCATTGCAATGAAAAGAATAAAATACATGGAATAAATCTACCTAAAGAAACAAAAGACCTATATATAGAAAACTATAAAACACTGATGAAAGAAATCCAAGATGACACAAACAGATAGAGAAATATACCATGTTCATGAATTGGATGAATCAATATAGTGAAAATGACTATACTACCCAAAGTAATGTATAGATTCAATGAAATCCCTCTCAAGGTACCAACGGTATTTTTCAGAGAACTAGAAAAATATTTTCACAGTTTGTATGGAAATACAAAAAACCTCGAATAGCCAAAGCAATCTTGAAAAAGAAAAACAGAACTAACTAACAATGAAAAAACAGACAGAGAAATTAAGGAAACAATACCATTCACCATTGCAACAAAAAGAATAAAATACTTAGGAGTATATCTACCTAAAGAAACAAAGGACCTATACATAGAAAACTATAAAACACTGATGAAAGAAATCAAAGAGGACACAAACAGATGGAGAAACATACCGTGTTCATGGATTGGAAGAATTAATATTGTCAAAATGGCTATTCTACCCAAAGCAGTCTATAGATTCAATGCAATCCCTATCAAGCTACCAACGGTATTTTTCACAGAACTAGACCAAAGAATTTCACAATTTGTATGGAAATACAAAAAACCTCGAATAGCCAAAGTAATCTTGAGAAAGAAGAATGGAACTGGAGGAATCAACCTGCCTGACTTCAGACTCTACTACAAAGCCACAGTCATCAAGACAGTATGGTACTGGCACAAAGACAGAAATATAGATCAATGGAACAGAATAGAAAGCCCAGAGATAAATCCACGAACCTATGGACACCTTATCTTTGACAAAAGAGGCAAGGATATACAATGGAAAAAAGACAACCTCTTTAACAAGTGGTGCTGGGAAAACTGGTCAACCACTTCTAAAAGAATGAAACTAGAACACTTTCTAACAACATACACAAAAATAAAGTCAAAATGGATTAAAGATCTAAATGTAAGACCAGAAACTATAAAACTCCTAGAGGAGAACATAGGCAAAACACTCTCCGACATAAATCAAAGCAAGATCCTCTATGACCCACCTCCTAGAATATTGGAAATAAAAACAAAACTAAACAAATGGGACCTAATGAAACTTAAAAGCTTTTGCACTACAAAGGAAACTATAAGTAAGGTGAAAAGACAGCCCTCAGATTGGGAGAAAATAATAGCAAATGAAGAAACAGACAAAGGATTAATCTCAAAAATATACAAGCAACTCCTGCAGCTCAATTCCAGAAAAATAAATGACCCAATCAAAAAATGGGCCAAAGAACTAAACAGACATTTCTCCAAAGAAGACATACAGATGGCTAACAAACACATGAAAAGATGCTCAACATCACTCATTATCAGAGAAATGCAAATCAAAACCACAATGAGGTACCATTACACTCCAGTCAGGATGGCTGCTATCCACAAGTCTACAAGCAATAAATGCTGGAGAGGGTGTGGAGAAAAGGGAACCCTCTTACACTGTTGGTGGGAATGCAAACTAGTACAGCTGCTATGGAAAACAGTGTGGAGATTTCTTAAAAAACTGGAAATAGAACTGCCATATGACCCAGCAATCCCACTTCTGGGCATACACACTGAGGAAACCAGATCTGAAAGAGACACGTGCACCCCAATGTTCATCGCAGCACTGTTTATAATAGCCAGGACATGGAAGCAACCTAGATGCCCATCAGCAGATGAATGGATAAGGAAGCTGTGGTACATATACACCATGGAATATTACTCAGCCATTAAAAAGAATTCATTTGAACCAGTCCTAATGAGATGGATGAAGCTGGAGCCCATTATACAGAGTGAAGTAAACCAGAAAGATAAAGAACATTACAGCATACTGACACATGTATATGGAATTTAGAAAGGTGATAACGATAACCCTATATGCAGAACAGAAAAAGAGACACAGAAATACAGAACAGACTTTTGGACTCTGTGGGAGAATGTGAGGGTGGGATATTTCAAAAGAACAGCATGTATACTATCTATGGTGAAACAGATCACCAGCCCAGGTGGGATGCATGAGACAAGTGCTCCGGCCTGGTGCACTGGGAAGACCCAGAGGAATCGGGTGGAGAGGGAGGTGGGAGGGGGCATCGGGATTGGGAATACATGTAAATCCATGGCTGATTCATATCAATGTATGACAAAACCCACTGGAAAAAAAATAATAATAATAATAAAAATAAATAAATAAAAAAAAAAAAGAAAGAAAAACAGAACTAGAGGAACCAACCTGCTAGACTATACTACAAAACTACAGTCATTATGACAGTAGGTTCTGGCACAAAGAAAGAAATATAGATCAATGGAACAAAATAGAAAGCCCAGAGATAAATCCATGCATCTATGGACACCTTATTTTTGACAAAGGAGGCAAGAATATACAATGGAGAAAAGACAATCTCTTTAACAAGTGATGCTGGGAAAACTGGTCAACCACTTGTAAAAGAATGAAACTAGAACAATTTCTAATGCCATACACAAAAATAAACTCAAAATGGATAAAGATCTAAATGTAAGACCAGAAATTATAAAACTCCTAGAGGAAAACATAGGCAAAACACTCTCCAACATAAATCACAGTAGGATCCTCTATGACCCACCTCCCAGAGTAACGGAAATAAAAGCAAAAATAAACAAATGGAACCTAATGAAACTTAAAAGCATTTGCACAATGAAGGAAACTATAAGAAAGGTGAAAAGACAGCCCTCAGATTGGGAGAAAATAATAGCAAATGAAGAAACAGACAAAGGATTAATCTTAAAAATATACAAGCAGCTCCTGCAGCTCAATTCCAGAAAAATAAATGACCCAATCAAAAATGGGCCAAAGAATGAAACAAACATTTCTCCAAAGAAGACATACAGATGGCTAACAAACACATGAAAAGATGCTCAACATCAGAGAAATACAAATCAAAACCACAATGAGGTACCATCTCACACTGGTCAGAATGGCTGGTATCAAAAAGTCTACAAGCAATAAATGCTGGAGAGGGTGCAGAGAAAAGGGAACCCTCTTATACTGTTGGTGGGAATGCAAACTAGTATAGCCACTATGGAGAACAGTGTGGAGATTCCTTTAAAACTGGAAATAAGACTGCCATATGACCCAGCAATCCCACTGCTGGGCATACACACCAAGGAAACCAGAATTGAAAGAGACACATGTGTCCCAGTGTTCATCACAGCACTGTTTATAATAGCCAGGACGTGGAAGCAACCTAGATGCCCATCAGCAGTCGAATGGATAAGAAAGCTGTGGTACATATACACAATGGAATACTACTCAGCTATTAAAAAGAACACATTTGAATCAGTTCTAATGAGGTGGATGAAACTGAAGCCCATTATACAGAGTGAAGTAAGTCAGAAAGAAAAACACCAATACAGTATACTAACACATATATATGGCATTTAGAAAGATGGCAACAAAGCCCCTATATATGAGACAAGAAAAGAGACACAGTTGTATAGAACAGAATTTTGGACTTTGTGGGAGAAGGCAAGAGTGGGATAATTTGAGAGAACAGCATTGATCATGTATATTACCATATGTGAAATAGATTGCCAGTCCTGTTCAATGACAGGGTGCTCAGGGCCAGTGCACTGAGATGACCCTGAGGGATGGGATGGAAAGGAAGGTGGGAGGGGGGTTCAGGATGGGGACACATGTACTCCCATGGCTGATTCATGTCAATGTATGGCAAAAACCACTACAATATTGTAAAGTAATTAGCCTCCAAGTAAAATAAATTAATTAATTAAAAAAAACACAATACCACCTTCAAAAATATTCACAATCCGCTGATAATTCTACAGAGGTCTTTATTATTTTAGCTGTTCTCCCATTAAGGATAGTATTTATGAAAGAATTAAATGTTGCCATTAATAGTCATTTACAGTTCAGTGTGAATTAATGATTTAAGAGTAAGCTTTTCTATGACTTTAGGAGAGACAGCATTTAGGTTCTGAGGCCTGGGAGGCATGCAGGAGGAGCTGACATCCACAATGGGAGAAAGAGAAAATGTAACCAAAAGTGGGGTCCAGCTGCTCCCTGCTCAAAAAGCCAATGAGGAGGCAAGGTTGGTGGAAAGGAAAGTTTGTTTTATTTTGGATGCTGGCAGCTGGTGAGGGGAAGGTGGACACCTGTCCAAAGGCAAATCCCCATTCCCCCCACCAGCCATTGACATCAGTGGGCAAGAACTTTTATAGACAGAGGGAGGGGGCTACATACAGAAACATCACAATCAGCTCCAACAGTTATCGTAAAGTTGGTCACTGGTGATCTGACCACTGTCATCTTGTTTGATTTAGGTATAGTTAACCTTCAGTTCCTGGGTTGGCGTGTTTCCATCTCTGGAGACCATTTCTAGGAACTGTGGCTGCTTATGTAATGGCTATATTCTGGTCATCATGTGGTTAACGTCTTCCACCTGGTGGGGGTTTTAGCATCTTCAAGACAGCTCACAGGATATGACTCAGAATATTATCTACCAGTCCTTGAGGAGGAACTAAAGGTCCTTGACTTTGCTTAATGGATAGACTATTATTATTTGCTCTTCTTTCATAGTTTCCCTTCATTTCTGCATGCTCTCACTTCTCTGATTAAACTTATTCTTTGTGAAGTTTTTCCACAGACAAAAAGCAGGCTGAGGACATGATGGGGAAGAACCAGATAGTTCTGCTCCAGTTCAAAAAGGATTATGCCCTGGGAATGCCAAAAACCCTTTCATAAATTCATCCTGCAACCATTTTTTTATACTGAAGCAGGGGACACCTGAGTAACTAGAAAAATCTTCTTTCATTTCTGATGATACACATTTCCTAAGACTCATTTAGACAATAGATTTTATAATATACAAAGAGAATAAAGATATTTTAATTACAGGTGACTCCTAAGCAGAACTGGAAAACAAGGAATTGAAATCTTCAAAATAGAACAAGGAAAAGAAGAAAAGAAAAAAAGAAGAATTCACATCATTATCACACTCATAAACATCATCATCATCATAATTTGGCTCAATAAGTAACCATGGAGACTAGGTGCTCTAAGAAGTTTGGCCAAATGAGGTAAGATTGCAAACAAGAGTTCTATTAGCATAAGTGAAAAATCCACTGGCTATACTAAAATGCAGAGAAATCACACTGCAAAATACATGAAGACACAACCATATACAGTGAGGTCAAATCAAAACTAGATCAAAATAATGGAGTTTACTGATCATCTCCAAGTGATAGAAATATTGAAATGCTTTTAAAATACATCCTGATGGTATAAACATAACTTTAAATAATCTTTTGCTGAGTGAAGGTATTGTTGATTCTAGTAACTGATCCAGAAAGTAATGCATCCTTCTCTTCCTGTCACTCTCATTTATGAAATTCAGATTCATTTCTCCCAAAAGAGATAGAAATAAGGAAGAAAGGGGGAAAGTGAGTTCCATAACCCTCACAGATCAAAGAAATTAAGTTTCTATGAGGTGAAAAATAATGTCAACTTGAAAAATTAAATATCTCATTCTGAAGACAATAAGTGTAATATAACAACAAATGTAACCTTTCCATTTACTGAGAAAACCTTTTAAGCAATAAATTTGAGAAAAGATGAAAACATCATTATATCAGTTACTAACACTGCAAAACAAATCTCCACAAAACTTGGCATCATAAAACAGTAATAATGGTGTTATTTCTCATGATTTTTATCTGTTAGGAATCCATAAAGAAATTGGTTAGGCGGATGAGACTCAGAGTCCCCCATGAAGTTGCAGGCAGATTGTAGGTGAAAAGGAGGCAGCTGGAGGCTGGTCATCCATCTCTCTCCTCATATAGTCTCATAGCTTTCCCATGACATCTTTTTCTGGACTTCCTGACAGCATGGGGACCTCATGGCAATGGAACTATTTATGTTACAGGTCAGGATTCCAGAGGGAGGGTGTCAGTGAGCAATGTGGAGGTTGAATCTCCTCTATGACCTAGCCTTGGAGGTCATCAAACAGCACTTGGGTCTCATTTGACTAGTCAAAAGCCTCAGCAGTCTTTTCTGTCTCAAACGCATGGGATATAAATCTAACCTCTCAACAGAAAGAGTGTGAAAGACAACACTGTCAGAAGATCGTGTGGCTTGACTATCTTGGGAAAGAACAATTTTTCATATTGTACCTCCCAACCCACATGGTCTGAAAATATATCTTTCACACTTCTTTCACTGAGAGGCGAAATATCACATGCAAGCCTATTTTTCATTAGAATATGGCAATAACAAAGATAACACTGTGTCTCACTTAATCCCATCATTACTTCCATTTTATACTTGCAAAATTTGAGCTACATAGAGTACTGAGATACAGAGTGAAGTAAGTCAGAGAGAGAGAAACAAACATCGTGCATTAATGCATATATGTGGAGTCTAGAAAAATGTTGCAGAGGATACTATTTGCAAAGCAGAAATAGAAATGCGGAGGTAGAGAGAAAATGTATGGATGCCAAGAGGGGAGAGGAGGGAAGGGAGGAATTGGGAGATTGGGGTTGACATATATGCACAACTGATATTATGTATAAAATAGATAATGAATGAGAACCTACTGTATAGCACAGGGAACTTTACTCAGTGCTCTGTGGTGACTTAAATGGGAAGGAAAAAAAAAAAAAAATGAGGATATGTGTGTATACATTGGAGAAGAAAATGGCAACTCACTCCAGTAATTTTGCCTGGAGAATCCCATGGACAGAGGAACCTGGAGGGTTACTGTCCATGGGGTCACAAAGAGTGGACACAACCAAGTGACTAACACATACACACACACACACGTGTGAATACATACAGTTGATTCACTTCGCTGTACATCAGAAAATAGTATAATGCTGTCATGTGTTATTTAAAGCAACAAAGCAACTATACTCCAATAAAAACTAATTTTAAAAAAAGATAGCAGTGAAAATATTACTGCCAACATATAAACATAGTTTGACCCATTTCAAATGGCAGTTGCTTTCCATTACACTGTCATTGTATAATTATTTTAATACAAACCTAACCAATCACCCTCATAGTGCCAGTTCATCAATGAATATTTTATTTATCATAAAGACCTACTTCTCAATAGCACTCAAGTGGAAACTCAGCACCAGACTCTACAATATATTTAACTTTACTTACATCACTCGCTCATTCCATATCTGTTGTCACAGTTTTATTCTTAATTTATTTGATCTAAATTCCTAGCAGATAGCAAAGTCTCCAATTGAAAGAAGAAAATATTGTGAGGAATTAATTTCTTCAAATTCCCTTCCCTCCCCATCAAAATTATCTTGAATCCTGTTTGTCTCTTTTCATTCTGTTCCTAGTTGAGTCCAAAGCTAATTCTTTCCCCTTTATTTTGAATCTCCTCCCTTCCTGTCTGCTCTGAGAATTTTCCTTCTTAATTATGTCCACTTATTTTACCTTCAACCTCCCTTCAGTCTTGGCTCTTTCTCTTCCTTTTAAAAACAAACTCACATTTCTTATCCTGGAAAAAATAACCCTTCTCAAGTCTGTTCCTCTCTCTGTTAAGCCACTTCCCTTCCTGGTTTCCTGTCAAGTCTAAATTGCTTATCAGTACGGTTTATGTTAGATGGATTCATTTTATTAGCTCTTGCTCTGTGACTAATTTTGTTCTGGTTTCAGCCTCTTGTTTCTTTAAGCAATTCTTTCAAGTGACACAGCTTTAGTCCAACTCCATGAGGAGGGTACAAGAGTTGAATCTGCATCCTTTTATAGTAAATATCCTTCTCCTAACCTTCATTCAAGGTTCAATGTTTGCCGTGGATAAAGATTTTGATTGATGGATTTTATCAGCTTCTTGTTAAAAGTATTTACTCCTTTTCCTTAATGTAGATAGTGAGAAGTGGGATACCTGGATCATATGGTTGTCCTAATTTTAATTTCTTAGGCAAACTTCATACTGTTTTCTGTAGCAGCTGCACCAATTTAAATTCCCACCAACTGAGCACAAGACTTTCCTTTACCTCACATCCTCAATGCTGCTTGTTATTACTGTCTTTTCAATGATACCCCTTCTGACAGGTATGAGGTGATAACTCCCTGTGGTTTCAATTTACATTTTCATGATGATCAGTGACATTACGCACCTTTTCATGTACCTGCTGGCCATGTGTGTGTTCTTTAGAAAAATGTCTATTCAGCTCCTCCACATGTTTTTCAACTGGGCTATTTGTAGGTATTGTATATTAAGTTGTATGAGTTTCTAGCATATTTTGGGTATTTTCTTTCTATTGGTGATTTGCTTTGTTGTGCAAAAGCTTTTTAGTTTGACGTAGTCTCATTTGTTTATTATCGTTTCCTTTGCGGTTGCTGTCAAATAAAACAATTATTGCCAAAACCTCTATCAGTTAAGGAGCTTATGCTTTATGTTTTCTTTTTTATAGTTTCAGGTCTTATGTTCAAGTTCTTTTGTCCATTTGGGTTAATTTTTGTGTATGGTGTTAAGTAGTGGTCCAATTTCATTCTTCCATGAGTAGCTGTCCAATTTTCCCAAAACCATTCACTGAACAGACTATTTTTTTTCACATTATATATCCTTGGCTCCTTTGTCAAAATTAATTGACCATAATATGCATGGTTTATTTCTGGGCTCTCTTCTGCTATATCTATTTTTTATGTCAATATCATATTGTGTTAGTTATTGTATCTTTCTAATATAGTTTGAAATCAGGATGTGTGATGCCTCCAGCCTTGTTGTTCTTTCTAGAGATTATTTTATTATTCATAATCTTTCATATAAATTTTAGGATTTTTTTTTTCCTTTTCTAGATATCTATTCAAATGAAATAAATTCATTATTATAAAATATTCTATGCTCTCACATAGTCGCATTATTGATAGCAGTCAGGGTATGGAAAAAATCTAAATTAAATGTCCATTGATAAAAGTGTTAAAAGTGTGAATTCTTTTTCTTTCACAAATATTATTCAGCCTTAAAAAAGAAGGAAATCCTGTCATTTGCCACAGCATGAATGAAACTGAAGGATGTTGTGTTCAGTGAAATAAGCTAGACAGAGAAAGACAAATGCCTCATGATCTCACTTATATCTAGAACCTAAAAATAAAATCCAACCCACAGAAGCAGAGTGTAGAAAAGTGGTTGTCAGTTCAGTTCAATTCAGTCGCTCAGTCGTGTCTGACTCTTTGCAACCCCATGAATCACAGCATGCCAGGCCTCCCTGTCCATCACCAACTCCTGGAGTTTACTCAAAGAGTGGTTACCAGAGGCCAAAAGATGGGGGAGATAAAGAGTGATTGGTAAAACACTATGAACTTTCAGCTATCAGATGAATAAGATCTGAGGATTTGATGTATACTAGGGTGACTCTTATTGATAACACTGTATTATAAAATTGAGATTTGCTAAAAGAATAGAACTTAAGTGTTTTCACCCAAAAAAGCAGAAAAATAACAGGTAATTACATGAGGTGATGAGTGTGTTAATTATCAGTGGAAGGAATCCTTTTACATTGTATGTGTATGTCAAATTAACACATTACATACTTTAAATATCTTACAATTTTATTATCAATTATAAGTCCGTAAAGAAAAAAAAAACTCCAGTAAAATGCCAATAGCTTGGAAACTCAGGACAAAAATGTTTTCACTTCTCTATTTCTCTCAAGCCTAATGGTTGTCAGAGTACAAGTATCAATTATAATTAATATTCAGATGCTTCTCATGGTTTAGTGCTTACCTTCTAAAGTCTAGCATGACAACTTCAGCCAGAAAGCTAGGAAATGCTATATTTGGGTGTTTTATCACCCCTGTCCTGATAGGCAGGGCTGGCCAGTGTTTTTGTCTGCTCATGCAGTCATAATAAAAACCTAGACTGGATGGATTATAGAACAGAACTTTTTCCCAGTGTTGGAGTTTTGGAGGCTCAACCTCGGAGTGCTGGCAGACTTGATTCCAAGAGAGAGTTTTCTTCCTGGATTTTAGCTGCCTTCTCCCTGTGTCCTCACATGGCCTTTCTTCAGTGTGTGCACATAAAGAGGGAGAGACAGATTTCTCTTTCTTCTTCTTCTTATAAGGCCACTAATCCCAACATGCAGAGCCCACCCTCATGACCTAATCTAACTCTAAGCCCACCCTCATGACCTAATCAACTCCCAAAGACCTCACATCTATATACCATAACATTGGGAGTTAAGGTTTCAATATAGCAATATTGGAAGGACACAAGTAGTCCATCCACAATAGCTGTCCTATAATTGGTTCCAAAATTAGCAAAACTAAAAATTGATTTTAAGGTTGTAATTCAATCCAGAATTATAAACTTCCTCATGAGCTCTGAATTTGACTGGAGTCATAAATGGTCATTTCTTCTTCCATGGTTATTGTGGAAGCCATCATATTCCCCAGCAGATATAAATAAGTCTCTGATGTCACTGCAATCTTGGGTCATGATGAATCATTATTAGTCTTGAATATTTCTGTGGACTCCAGATTAGGACATAAGTCAAGAATAGCAGCCAAAGAGGCAGATGGCCAGGTAAAGACAATGGATTGAATGTACATATCTAAATTTGGCCCATCCTGAAATTGCATTAAAACAACAATTAAAAGGTTGATTCATGTTGAGGTTTGACAGAAAACAGCAAAATTCTGTAAAGCAATTATCCTTCAACAAAAAATAAATTATTTTTTAAGTGAAAAAAAAAAAAAAGGCACATACCAGAGGATGTAAACAGGAAAAGAATATATCAACAATATTTTTGAACCTGGAAAGCATAAGGATCACAGATCCAATCTAACCCTCACTTTAAAAATCATCATTTGGCTAGAGTCCCTACAGGACCAAATGCCTCTGTAACGTGGAGCAAAGGGAAAACTGAAATACAGAAAATGTGCTCAAAGCTGTTTGGTAAATAGCTAGACACCTAGATTCTCTTTCCACCTCACCCCTCCAGAGGAACAGTCAGTCCCCAAGTCTAGGAAGACTACTACATGGTTGTTATATGGACAAGAAGGAAAAAAAAAAAAAGAAATAGAGGATCCATAGATCCAGAGAAATCCGTTGAGAGGATGAACACAAACCAAAAATAGGGGGAATAAATGAACATAGGAAAACTAAATGATAAATTCTGAAACTCTATCATTTCCCCATCTGGGTTCTCAGAACACTGAAAGCTAGGAATTCACTCCAGGAAGTGGAAATTCCCAGAACCTGAACTCTGAGCAGCCCTAGAGGGAAAGACCTAAAGAAGTTATCGCCAACAGAGACTCAGCCAGGTGATACAACAGAGAGACATGAAAGAAACAGATGACATGAAAGAGTGATTTCATATCCGTAGATCTGAGAGATATGACTCTTAACTATGATTCTAGGAATTCCTTAAGTTTACTCAGATCCTTTCAAGATTGAAAGAACTGGAGTCAAGAGAGACCAAATTCGGGTTCTGTGTAAGGCTGGGAACGAATGAAAAATATGGGTCATCACAGAAAAAATCTCATTTGGCACCTATGGTTCATAGATCATGCTGTAAAAGAAATACAATTCAAGCTCTGATGAGGGTTACAAATCGGCAACTGATAAAAGCACATAGATAACTACTACAGAGAGCAGTCAGGACCTGATAAAGCTAGATTTCAAAGCAAGATGAGGGTGTTTCAAGGTTTCAACTCCACTGTGGGCAACCTGGCATCTTGCAGCCCCAAGGCCTCTGCTTATTTCCAAGGGTAACACAAAGAAATAATGTTCCTGGTGGGACAGCTAAGAGAAGACTTGGACATTTGCTCCTGCACTTCACTTAGTCTGTTAATCCTCTCTCTGAGACTAAAAGTGTGTGGGTCTCAATTCATATCAAAAATTAGGTCAAGTCAGATCTATATGGAGCTCAGCATTATCTGCCATTCAGCACATGAGTTAGTTTACTAGTTTTGTGGCATGAAATAGGAAGGTTTTGAACCTGACACTCGATTATCTCTTCAGAGCAGGATGCAGAAAGTGGGGGTACAGACTCAACTAATTTCTAAGAGGTACACCAGCAATGAGAGAGTAGTAGACAAAGGATAGACCATCAGAGAAACAGATCAACACAGAAGATGAGTTACCAGTCATATCAAGGCTAACACCTAGAATGAACTAACACTAGGAAAGTCAAGTTACAGGGAAGATAAAGAAGCTTTATGAATTATTCTCTGAACAAGAAAAAATTGGAGGCTTAGGTCGAATGCTCGGGGGTGAATTGTCTATCTGACCTAAACGATGAAAAAGCAAGCTGACAACAGATTGAAAAAGAAAGAATCAGAGAGACAATTGTGAATTTCAAATACTTAAATGTTTGTTTTGTGAAAGAGGAATTAGAATTCTTTTTGGACCTCTTATTTTTAAAGCTGAGTATACCCCTACTGAATCTGTGCTGCAATCAGTTAAAGGCAGGATGGATCCCACTCAAAAAATGTGGTTCAGATGTGGAGGGGTTGCATCACTACACACACACATAAGAGGGTATGAAAAGGTTTATTGCTGACATAACGAGGCTTTCTGGGAATGCAGTGCAGGCTCCCACACAGGTCTGAAAATGGATTCAGAAATTGCAGGGAAAGGAGACGGGCTTAGCTTTTATGGTAATTAGGCAGTGGGGCTGGAGTGAACAGTCCTGCTGGCTGATCAGGACTTGCAGTGTCCAGATTTATTGCTGGTGCCAAAACAGGAATAATTGCATTTTCTTATCAGCTTGCTCAGATGTAGGGCAAAATGGGAAGGCAAGTGATGGACTTGAAAGCTCTTGGCAGTCAAACATCAATAGCACAGTCAGAGTCTTTATTACAATCTAACATACCAAGCTTTGAAATGGCAAGAATTATTCTCAGGAAGGAAAATCTCATTTTTGGAGATTAGATGGCAAAGAATTTACATAGGGCTAACTAGTGTCTTCTTGAGATCTGTGACTCTTATTCTTGCATGATAGGTGAAACAACTTAGAAACATCTAATTATCTAAATTCCTAGATCAAACAAAGATTGTCTCAAATGTAGAAGTTTGGAGGTATATTATAATGTGCTTCATACAGCAGCTAATACAACTTTAATGTTATAAGAGCTAAATAATCACTGAAGGAGTTGAATGTTTTTTACCACTATTTTAGTTCCAAATCAGAGAAATTCACAATGACTTGGAAGAAGATGGACATGTGAACTTGGTTTCAATCTGGTTAATTTAAGAAATGCATTTGATTTAACGATATCTCTGACAGTTCACAGATGTCAGTTTTATATTACCTTTTAATACTTATTTAATAATGTTTTCTAAATTACTGCTCATTTTAACATAATATTCCATGTACAAAAGAAAATATACATTAGTTTTGTCATTATAATGTGGTTGGCTAAAAGTTCTATGTTAAGGATTACCAGTCAGGGACCAGTGTTTTTTCTGAATTAAAAAAAAAGGGAATTAACACAAGCATGTCCGGAATAACACCTGCTAAATGTTCAAATAGAGGCACAATAAATAAATTGGCATGTTTGCTACTTTTCTTGTAAAGATATATATCTATATAAAATAAGTTTGAAAAAGTGTTTTAAATTTAAATATTATGGCTAAATAAATGTTAACCTATGACTGCTTGAAATCCTAGAATTAAAAGAGACTGAAGTGAAATTTGCCAATACTACAAAAGTATGTACTTAGACCCAGTTATTAGGATGGTCTTCTGTATTTCCCCATATTTTGAGAGAAGGATTAAGTCAGGCATGTGTGTGCTGTCTCGGCAAAACTATTTGGTACCCCTGTCCACCTCCCCAATCTTTGTGGTAGATAAAAATTAGGTAGGCAGAGGGCCTGACTAGGCTGATCTATCATTTCCAGGGTTATCTCACAGTTGGTTCCCAGGTGAGTTGAGTCTCAGGCTGTTTCTGTTTGGGACTGACCAGAAAATCTAGTGTGCTATCCTGAAGTAATCATTCAGTCCAACAACTCAGGGCTAATAAAGCTGTATTCCTGAACCCAAACACTGCACATTGGAATGGCCCTAACACAATTTCTGACCGGTTTTTATTTTAACAAAATGAAAATTCTCAGCACATCAACACTTTGGCTAGTTGATTCCATAATAATGAAGATCTCTACTTAATTTTCAATGCACAGTTTTAGTAAAAGGAACATTTAAAGATT
The DNA here is from genome assembly GCF_033118175.1 of Dama dama. Lineage (NCBI taxonomy): Eukaryota > Metazoa > Chordata > Mammalia > Artiodactyla > Cervidae > Dama > Dama dama. Next base: position 31,243,616 of record NC_083685.1, read on the forward strand.
TAAACCTCTGTATTTCATCACAATACATGTACCTAGTATGGGTTTTTTGTGATTGCTGCTTATTATTATTTTTATATTTGAAAAAAAATTCTCCACTTTTTAGCAGTATGGAAACTTAAACATTATGGAGGAACACAGAGACATTTTTCTTTCCACCTTCATGTGTGATGCATCAAGTTTGGAAGTAATCAATAGGAAAGAAGCACAGAGATAGAAAGCTAGATGTGTGAATCTAGACTAATCCTTGAAAGTCTATACTGTAAAGTTGAGTCAATGAAGACATTATTGGCTTATCTGATTATCCTGCAAAAATGACTGATGATGAACTAAAATCAGAGATAAATAAGAAATATAATAATCTCCCCTACTAAAAATTTATAGTTAAAAATTGACATATATATTAAGTGAAAAATATGTAAAATATAAAGACAAGATTTAAATAATATAATCCTATTACATAGTAATATCTACTGTTAAAATTAGTTTTATGTATATGTGAGAATATGTTCCTTAAAATATTGCTTCATGCTTTGTGTCTACATATAGAGATAAACATGCAAATAGAAATATGCTGAGAACTTTTACTTTACATGATGTTATGCTATGTTTTTCCATGCTTCTAAATTTCCTTCAAAATTACCAATTTTATATGACTGCATAATCACCCACATTATCAATATGCTGCAATTGATGTAAATTTTAACCCTATAATTGGACATTTAGCTTGTGTCTAGAGAGAAGGTTGAATGTCTTTGTCTTAAATAATACTTCAGTGACCATGTTGTGGTTGTTTAGTAGCTCATTCATGTCCAGGTCTTTGTGACACCATGGACTGTAGCCCACGAGGCTACAGAAAATCCCATGTCCATGGGGATTTTCAGGCAAGCATACTGGAATGGGTTGTCATTTCCTTCTCCAGGGGATCTTCCCAGTCCAGGGATCTAACCAGCATCTGCTACAAGTTTCTCGAATAGCAGGCAGATTCTTTATTGCTGAGCCAGCAGGGAAGCCCTTACTTGTGTATAAAAATTTGTACTAATGTCTAAGTATTTCCTTTGGACATGAAAACTGCTTTATTGGGTCATAGTATTTTGCCATTACATTCTTATCCAAATTTTTTTATAAATGGTTGCATCCTTTCAGCAGTCTATACTAATGCCTTTTGCATCACATCTGGCCATGCAGTAGATGGAATAAATGTGGATTCAACACCTGGATTGGGAAGATCCCCTGGAGGAGGAAATGGCAACCCACCCCAGTATTCTTGCCTGGAAAATTCCATGGACAGAGGAGCAAGCCTGGTGGGCTACAGTCCCTGGGGCCACAAAGAGTTGGATGTGACTGAGCATCATCAGCATCATTGCTGTCATAAATACTGTCTTTTGAATCAATAACTTCAATATTATACAGGGACATGAGATACCATTGCAAGGTTATATTCGATTTTTATGATTGTAGGCCAGATACATTTCCCTTTCGTGAATCTTACCTCTAAGTTCTTTTCACATTTTCTTTTTAAGTTACTAAAACATTTTTAATTACTATTATTCATTTGTAAGCACAGGTTTAAAATTTTTTCTTAACTATTATTGTTTTCTTTGTCCATTTTTCAAACTTAAATAAGCTTGTTTCAAATAAGCAAGAGTAATTCCCCAATATTTATAAATAAGCATAAGATTTGACATAGAAAAAAAATCAAAAATACATTTATTGCTTTCTTCTTTCACAGGGACCTCTAGGCATTTTTTTTTTATGTTTATATCTTTAACTTGAGAAGAAAACATACAAGTTGTATGAGATTGGAGTTGTCATTATTCTCCGACATCCTCTTCCTGTTTCTGAGCCTTCACTGTGCATAATGAATGTACACATTTACACAGGGACAATGAAATGTGATGAATTGTGGAAAAGCCTTCTTTTGTGGAAAAAGAGTGCCACACATGTCTTTGGAATGGAAGGAATTTGACCCTAAGCAGACAGGAGTCACATTCTCTATCAATTGGGCTCTATGGTAGCAACTTTCATCAACTGCAACCATTATGTTCATTTTAAGGAATAACAAAAGAATTGCTAAAGTTTTCATAAGTTTCATTAAAGGGCAGGAGGATGTTCAAGAAGCAGGAACTGGTGTTGAAATTACAAATGTGACATTGTGTCAGGAATGCCATGTCCAGAATCTGCCCTTTGACAACAAGACAGTTCTTGATCTTTGACTTTTAACAAATTGTGGTTAAGTTTAAACACTCTGGAAATCTAGTTCACATCTGCATGATATTGCAACTATGGTAAGAAAAGAAAATGAAAATACAAAAATATGAGTATCATTTCAATTGTGTTAAATGGTATAAGATACATATTATAATGATAAGCTCTTTTAAAAAATTCACTAGCCATTCAAAGACAGACTAAAAAGATAAAAACACAAGAACAATGAAGACCTGAACAATACATTTTTTAAAGTAAGTCTGATGCATGTATGCAAATATGTTTGTCAGTAACTGGCACAAGGGTCCACGTCAGTTACATAAAACAAGATCATATACTAGGTCATAAAAGTGTGAAAGTCGCTCAGTTGTGTCCAACTCTTTGTGACCCCTATGGACTATATAGTCCATGGAATTCTCCAGGCCAGAATGCTGGAGTAGGTAGCTGTTCCATTCTCCAGGGGATCTTCCTAACCCAGTGATCGAACTTAGATCTCCAGCATTGCAGGTGGATTCTTTACCTGCTGAGCCACCAGGGAAGGCCAGTCAAAAAAAAAAACCTCATAAATTAAAAAATGTAGAAGTAATACAAAAAACACTCCCTAATCATAATATAATGAAGCCAGAAATTAAAACAAAATTAGAAACAAAAATCCTTCCACTTGGAAATAATTTTAAGTTTTGAAAGTTGAAATCTTGTCATAAAAAAACTTTTAGATCAAAGAGCTATAAACTAAAACTTCAAAAATATTCAGAAAGTAATGATAATGAAGATACTATATATTTCATATATAACATAAAGAATAAGAAATGAATAAATATAGAAATAAAAGCAAAAATGAATGTGGTGGAAAATGAAAAATGGGAGCAGATTAGAATCAATAGTAAGCTTAACTAACTAATTAAAATAAACAATAAATTAATCAAAAGGAAAAATCTTGTTATTTTTAAATCAGTAAAGTGAGTTAAATCTTAGCTATTAATATTATAATCAAGAAAAACAGAAGGAAGATAGTTACATGCAAACACACAAAAGAAATCTAAAGAAATAAGTTTAGAAACAGTAATTTTAAATTATTGAAAGACTACTTTCCCAGCTGTACATGTATCAAATTTTATATCTGGATAAAATGAATATTTTTCAGGAAAAATATAACTTACCAAAGTTGGCTATAGAATTTACATAAATCCTAAAAAACCTCACCAAAACCTAAAACTTAGATATAAAAGAACTATCTACCAAAATACAAAACAGTACACTCTGACAGCTTCAGGGGATTTTCCTAAATTTTAAAGCAAATAAATTAAGCTATTCTAAGTGTTAGTTGCTCAGTGGTGTCTGACTCTTTGCGACCCCATGGACTGCAGGCTGTCAGGTTCCTCTGTCCATGGAATGCTCCGGGCCAGAATACTGAAGTGGGTGGTGATTCCCTTCTCCAGGGGATCTTCTCTACCCAGGGATCGAACCCAGGTCTTTCACACTGTAGGCGGATTCTTTACCAGCTGAGCCACCAGGAAAGTTCAAAAATACTGGAGTGGGTACCCTATGCCCTCTCCAGCAGATTTTACTGACTCAGGAGTCGAACTGGGATCTCCTGAATTGCAGACGGATTCTTTACCAGCTGAGCTACCAGGGAAGCTATTCTACAGCACATTAACAATTAAGATCGAAAACTATTTTAATAAAGCATGAGTTATATTGACATTAAATCAAAAAAGTCACAGTCTGTCAGGGGACGTTCAACTTTAAGGGATCAGCAAAAAAAATAAAATAAAATTATAGAAATCCATATAACAGAACATTAAAATAACCATGCATCAAAAATAATCACCATCAAAAATAAATCTCCCAAATATGCCTGGGACTTATTCCAGGCATAAAAAGATAGTTGAATATTAAAAATACCTTTTATTATATTTAATTCTGTTTATATCTAAGGTGAGAAAATGTCACATGATCCCTTTTCTGAATGCTGAAATGGTGTTTGATAGTTTTATACTCATTTTTACTTACAAAGGAAAGATGCCCCAAAATGAAAGTCAGTGAAACATTCACTAGCATACATATGAGGGCACAGGTGCCCACAAACAGGTCAAGCCCAGAATCCAGCGCCATGTGAGAAAGAACACTGGAAGCAGAAAGAGGGGAAAACTCACGACCTCCATGACTAATGAACAAGGTGCTAGAGGCACTGGCCACTGCAATTATGGAAGAAATGTGTTTTTATCAGAAGTGTAAAATTACAGCAGAGTGAAGTAAAATCAATACTCTGCAGATAATACAGTTACAATAGGAAAATCCAAGATAGTTATCAATAGAACAAAAATCAAAAACTGCAAAGCCTGAAACCATAAAATTATTAAAAATAAACATGGATGCGTTTTTTATAAATTAGGGTGGAGAATGAAGGCATATCTAGAAAGTGAAAGTAAAAGTCACTCAGTCTTAGCAACCCCATGAACTATACAGTTCAAGGAATTCTCCAGGCCAGAATACTAGAGTGGATAGCCTATCTGTCACTCAACATGCAGAAATCTTTAAAGTGAGTGACTATCAGAGTTTTTTTTGTTGTTTTTTTTTTTAAATGCCACTATATTTAATGCCTATATATTATTAAATTATATATTTATTAAATGCCACTATATTTAAATGCCACTATAAGAAAAGCTAATCGCAAAGTCATCATAAGCTGAAGAAAGATAAGCGGCAAAGCTAAAAAGAAAATTTGGGGGGAATTCCTTAGCTCTCCAGTGGTGAAGATTCTGCTCTTCCTCTGTAGGGGATGAGGCTTCCATCCCTGGTCAAAGAACTAAGATGCCATGTGACTCAAAGCTTTGTTGGAGGCAAAGTGCAATTTCCCAAATATGCAAATACTTAGAAATCAAGAAAAAAGTCAACAACTCATCAGAAAACTAAGCAAAGACATGAGGAGTTCTTTGAAAATCAAATAAAAATATTTTCTGAGAAATAAAAATGTGCCTCATTCATCGCAAATGAAATCTCATTTAAAATACTAAATTTAATAAAACCTAACAAAATTTAAAATGCTTTTATCCAGCAATTTTTTTATGGGAACATTGTTTTTGTTATTCAGTCACTCAGTCATGTCCGACTCTTTGCAACCCCATGGACTGCAGCATGCCAGGCTTCCCTGTCCTTCACCATCTCCCAGAAGTTGCTCAAATTCATGTCCATTGAGTCATAACGCCATCGAACGATCTCGTGCTCTGTCAACCCCTTATTCTTCTGCCTTTCATCTTTCCCAACATCAGGGCCTTTTCTAATGAGTCAGCTCTTTGTATTAGGTGGCCCAAGTATTGAAGCTTCAGCTTCTGCATCAGTCCTTCTGATGACTATTCAAGATCTCCTTTAGGATGGACTGGTTGGATCTCCTTGCAGTCCAAGGGACTCTCAAGTCTTCTCCAACACCACAGTTTGGAAGCACCAGTTCTTCAGTGCTCAGCCTGCTCTCTGGTCCAACTCTCACATCCATACATGACTACTGGAAAAACCATAGCTTTGACTATATGAACATTTGTCATCAAAGTAATGTGTCTGCTTTTCAATATGCTGTCTAGGTGTGTCTACATTTGCTTTTCTTCCAAGGTGCAAGCATCTTTTAATTTCATGGCTACAGTCACCACCCGTAGTGATTTTGGAGCCCAAGAAAATAAAAAGCCTGTCACTCTTTCCATTTTTTCCCTATCTATTTGCCATGAAGTAATGTAAAGTAATGCTCAAAATTCTCCAAGCCAGGCTTCAGCAATACGTGAACTGAGAACTTCCAGATGTTCAAGCTGGTTTTAGAAAAGGCAGAGGAACCAGAGATCAAATTGTCAATATCCGCTGGATCATCAAAAAGCAAGAGAGTTCCAGAAAAAACATCTATTTTTGCTTTATTGACTATGCCAAAGCATTCGACTGTGTGAATCACAAAAAACTGTGGAAAATTCTGAAAGAGATGGGAATACCAGACCACCTGACCTGCCTCTTGAGAAACCTGTATGCAGGTCAGGAAGCAACAGTTAGAATTGGACATGGAACAACAGACTGGTTCCAAATAGGAAAAGGAGTACGTCAAGGCTGTATATTGTCACTCTGCTTATTTAACTTATATGCAGAGGACATCATGAGAAACGCTGGACTGGAAGAAGCACAAGCTGGAATCAAGATTGCCAGGAGAAATATCAATAACCTCAGATATGCAGATGACACCACCCCTATGGCAGAGAGTGAAGAGGAACTGAAAAGCCTCTTGATGAAAGTGAAAGAGTAGAGTGAAAAAGTTGGCTTAAAGTTTAACATTCAGAAAACTGAGATCATGGCATCTGGTCCCATCACTTCATGGGAAATAGATGGGGAGACAGTGGAAATAGTGTCAGACTTTATTTTTTGGGGCTCCAAAATCACTGCAGATGGTGACTGCAGCCATGAAATTAAAAGACACTTACTCCTTGGAAGGAAAGTTATGACCAACCTAGACAGCATATTAAAAAACAAAGACATTACTTTGCCAACAGAAGTCCGTCTACTCAAGGCTATGGTTTTTCCAGTGGTCATGTATGGATGTGAGAGTTGGACTGTGAAGAAAGCTGAGCACCGAAAAAGTGATGCTTTTGAACTGTGGTTTTGGAGAAGACTCTTGAGAGTCCCTTGGACTGCAAGGAGATCCAACCAGTTCATCCTGAAGGAGATCAGACCTGGGTGTTCATTGAAAGGACTGATGCTGAAGCTGACACTCCAATCCTTTGGCCACTTCATGTGAAGAGTTGACTCATTGGAAAAGACCCTAATGTTGGGAATGATTGAAGACGGGAGGAGAAGGGGATGACAGAGGATGAGATGGCTGGATGGCATCACCGACTCGATGGGCATGAATTTGAGTAAACTCCGGGAATTTGTGATGGACAGGGAGGCCTGGAGCCCTGCAATTCATGGGGTCGCAAAGAGTCAGACGTGACTGAGAGACTGAACTGAACTGAACTGAACTGAATGTGACCAGATGCCATGATCCTAGTTTTTCAAATTCTGAGTTTTAAGCCAGGTTTTTCACTCCCCTCTTTCACCTTAATTAAGAGGTTCTTTAGTTCCTCTGTACTTTCTTCCATAAGGATAGTGTATATACCCTGCAGAATGTACCCTGCAGAAACACATGAAATGATTTTTACATAGGAAATTATTTTCTTGCTATACTTTTCTGTTAGCAAATAATCCAGTGACAACTAGGCATACCTATCTAAAGGAAACAGATTAAATATACTATAGGATAATTACACATGTGAAGATTTTTTTAACTGAAGATTTTTAATACCCTGATATGGAAAATTCTCCAAGATACATAGATAAGCAAAAGGAAAAAAACAAAAACATAGTAAAGATACACGACAGTATCATATACTTTATTTAGGGACATAATGAAATACATTTACGTTTGCCTATATTTGCATAGAGAGACACTAGAAAGTTACACAGGTACATATAAAACATGTTTCCTAAAGGAGTTCAATTGAACAAGTTGTTCAGTGCAGGGCAGTCAGGGACAGGAGTGATGAATACCTACATGTATATCTTTGGTATATCATTTGGATTTTTTAATTCCATGAATGTACTACAAACTTTAAAATTTTTTTATTTCAATGTGTATAAAATATTTTCTCAAACCTTAGAATATTATAGGATTAGTACACAGCAAGTACTTAATGAATACTTGTTGAGTACATTAGAATAAAAACGGTCTGTTCCATAAACAAATGGAAGGAAGAAAAGAAAGGTTAAGGAGAAGTAGATAAGCGAGAGAGGGAGGGAGGAACAAATTCCACTTGACTTTTGTGTTCACACTTTCTATTTTTATTTGAGGTTAATTTTAAACATAACATTTGTTGTCTTATCAGTAAGCATTTCATCTGAGGGCCAACAAAGTTTGTTTAAGCAATGCTGTATCAAACCAAGACACATTATATCCTTTTATGAATACATATTGTGAATGTATGAGATCCTGCTCAATATATATACCCACTATGCATATACATACATTAAGTGCTTCATTAAAAAGAAAATTTAAGGTGGCATGCACTATTCCTTAATTTGGAATTTTCCATCAGAATAAAACTTGACTGAAATTTTCCAAATTGGTTTCCAAGAGTTGTATTTCTGTTCATCTTGGCTGCATGTTTGATTTATCTCAGCCTCATTTTTCATGTAATGCCTTAAGAGCATGTTCAAAATGCGTTTCATTTTTCAGATTGGCACTATGTATGTATGTATGTATGTAGAGAGCAGAATAATTGTATTGTTATTACTAATACTAAAAATGTTACCAATGATACAAAAAGTACATTTCAGACAGTATAATACAGTTTGAGAGATTCAAACAGTGAAAAATTAGGCATTTTGGAGAAGATAGGGAATTTCATGTGTATCTGATCCCAGTTGTGAATCTTTGCTCAGGGTTAGTTTCAGTAAGTAGTTCCTGACTGAGCTGTAATCACACATTTTCAAATAACTGTTAACTGTATCCAGCCACGGATTTGGAAGGCTCTGAGTACAAAGGGTAGAAGTCTGTTCTACAGATAACACCCTGCCCAGAGAATATGCACGGAATGGTTCTAAGTATGGCAAGCAGTTAACATTCTGACCCAGAGCATGAGTGTGATGGGGCAGGATGGTGGTGGGCTCTTGATATATTGTCCTACAGGATGTCATCATCATGTAGACAGGTTGACTGTGTGACTTCCTTTCTTCTCCTTTCCCACCAGGAGTGTTTACTGTGGTGTCTTGGACCTGACCAGTTATTGTATATTGGATATATGCAAGGCAAATAGCTTTTATTTTCATATGTCTTTGCATTTAGAGATGCCACACCAGGACTTCACAGACACACCCCCGGCATCACCCCGTGAAGTAGAGACAAAGCACCTCACCAGAGACCTGAGCTTGATGCAGTGTCTGGCTCTGGCTGGTTTCCCTGAGAAATGCTAGATTATTTTTTGTTAGAGTATAAATGATTTACAGTGTCATGTCCGTTTCTTCTGTACAGTGAAGTGAACCAGCTAAGTGTGTATGAGTCGTCGCTAAGTCATGTCCGACTCTTTGCAACCCCATGGGCTGTAGCCCGCCAGGCTCCTCTGTCCATGGAATTTCCCAGGCAAGAACAGTGGAGTGGGCCATTGCCTCCTCCAGGGATCTACCAGGCTCAGAGATGGATCCTGTGTCTCCTGCATCTCCCACGTTGGCAGGCATCTCCCGCATTAATCAGTGGTAATCTTTACCGCTGAGTCACCTGAGAATCAGCTATACCTATACATATAACACACCCCCTCCCTCTTGAGCATCCCACCCACGTCTCTAAGTCATCACAGTGCACCAAGCTAAGCGATTTGTACTATATAACAGCTTCCCACTAGCTATCTATTTTACACTTGCTAGTGTACATATGTCAATGCTACTCTCTCCATTCACCCCACCTTCTCTTCCTCCCACTGGGTCCACATGCCCTTTCTCTTGTCTATATCTCTATTCCTGAGAAATGTTAGATTTTTAATATTGATCTTTACTAATGAGCAAATGAGGAAAAGGTACCAAGGTCAGACTATTATTTTTCACTTAAATATCATATGATGACACTGTGGTCCCTTATACCTTGAGGTGTCATCATGGTGGTGATACCAAGGAAAGCTAGGTATTGTTAAAATGTCCTACCTATGCAAGTTTCAGTCTGTATCTGAAAAGGAATGGAGAACAGTGCATTTTCCCTGTTTATATCCAGTAGAGACAGCTATCTGCCTCCCTTTTTGAAAAAGGGAGAAAAAATATATAACTTCTACTCCTTTGAGAAGTGATGGCAAGGATTCTGGATTCTTACCCTGAACTTTTGAAATGTAAATACATCTTTCCAAGGTCAGATAAACACTGAATGTCTCCTGCTTTCATGACCTAGAGATGTTGCCAAGTTCTGGACTTCATAGGTTTTGGAATGTAAATAGCTAGAGAGAGAGAGCTCACCAGTCTTTCTGGCACCTTGGGACTTAACCTAGAATCCTAATCCAAATTGCCACCAATCTAACTCTAATATGTGAGGAGTCAAATGCTTCCAGGAAAAATAAAAGCAAACAGTTGCTATCTTTGTGTCCTATATGTTTCCTTGTCTCAGAAGGCTAGGGCTATTTTATGGAAGCACTGAGAAATCTAGGAAGTTGTTTTCCCTCATAAGAAGGAGAATGTTTATTTTTAAACAGGACGGAAAATATACACTCAAAATATTTGACACCAATATTCCAGGCAGGCATAATCATCAGTATTGCTCACTAATATTTTTATTACTATTTCTGCTCTCTTCTTTCAGGCATGTGGTAAAATTGTGCTTAATTGACCTTTGAAGTTGGAATAGTTGTGTCAGCCAATAATATAAGAGTGAGAGATTTTGTATCTTTCGCAGGTGGAAAGCTTAAAAAAATCACTCTTCCCTAAATGAGAGACTCTCTGATACCCACATTCCTTAGTGAAGATGATGTGGCACAGAGCCCAAAGCATATATGTAATGAACATAAAACTAAACCCTGATTTTTAGGTCGTTGATATTTGGTGGTTGCTTGTTACACAGCATCTATGGAACTACCCTTTCTGATATGCACACATATAAAGTAATTGAAAAACACCATTGATCTAAAATTCTAGAAGTTGATGTGCTTTGAGCTGTTTTCCTCTCTGAGATATGTCACTCCCTCCCTGTAAAAGGCATGAAACGCTCAAGAATTCAATGTTACAGAGAATATAACTCTGGTGTCAGCAACAACCCATGAACTCTGATTCATCTTCTATCAAAATATAGTAGATATTAAAGTTAACAGGATTGAATTCTGCGAGATCCTTATGCCCATTAATTTCCATGTATACATGTATATAGTAAATGTTAACTTCTCTGTTAAGAAATCTGCTTAGCTTAAGAAAGTAAACATTAATTCATCTACATGAAAAATGTGGTAACACGTATCTTTAATTTTTTAGATACAATAGAAACTGAATTCAATATACCAGAGATTGAATTTGAAGAACCCAAAGAATATTTTCATGTTTTTTTTAATGTTCCTCAAACAAGATCATTCCAAAAGAACTGTCTAAACATTTTTTAGATAAAAAAATTGTTTTCTATAGTTTATTTAGTGAAGACTCTGTTTTCCACATTAATCCTTAGAATTCGTATGGGTGAGTTTTATTTACTGTCTTATGAGGTCCTACAGGAAATTAATCAAAAGAATCCTCTTGAGTAGCAAAATCCTCTTGAGTAGCTGGAATCCACAGACTATCAGGGCAATTGAAGAATAGTGCTATATTAATAAATTGTATTCATGATACACTCTAACTGGAAGCCAGGAAATAAATTGAGTGATAAGTTTAACTTCTTATTCCCTAATCTCAGATTTTAAAACAAGTATCTTTCATTTTAAGAAACAGTTTCACTAAAGAGAACAACAGGTAATCATCCATTATACATCTGAATTTGCAGTGGAAAGAAACAGAGCTATTGCCTCTAAAATTATGCTTATTAAAGGTTTTAAGATAAAAAATGCACACAAAGTAGGCAATTATTTATATAATTCAGCACACAAAAAAAGATATTTCAATAGAGATACCCAGTACCCGAATTTGAGGTTTCTCTCTTTACAATATCACTATCAACCATTATTGTGCCTTTTTTTCTTTGAAATGAAAGAAACCGTATCTTCTTCTTGACGGTATCAACAAAGTAAGTAAGTTTTGTCACTTTTACCTCCATCCAGTAATAAAAATTTCTATGTGAGATTTTGTATGCTGTAATTTTTGGTTAAATTACTCTTTTTCAGAATCATTATTTTTATATTTTTAAATTTTTTCTGAATGCATATTAATACACAGTGCCTAAAAATAACTTTATTAAAATTAATGACACACACAAAAAATAAATTTTTCTACTTAAAATTGCTACCAAGTCCAAGTTCATACTGCTTGCCACAGGAAAGTGTAGAAACTCACTCAGTTGTGTTCAACTCTTTGAGACCCCATGGACTATACTATGGAATTCTCCAGGCCAGAATACTGGAGTGGAGAGCCGTTCCTTTCTCCAGGGGATCTTCCCAACCCAGGGATCAAACCCAGGTCTCCTGCATTGCAGGCAGATTCTTTACCATCTGAGTCACCAGGAAAGCCCAGTTGCCGTAGGACAGGCCAATACATAGATGAATTGTCAGGGCAAGGAACAGTGACTTCATTCAGGGGCCCGGAAGGCTGGAGAGATGGCAGACTCATGTCCCAAAAAACCATCTTGCCTGACTTAGAATTCAGACTTTTCTTATACTAACAAGGAGTAGGCAGTGTGACTGGCTATTACAAACTTCTTGGCAACAGAATCCTTTGTTCTTGCAACCATCCACATAGTTCAGGTCACCCATTCCTGTAAAACTCCAACAAGGCAAATGTTATTCTCTGTTCTGCAACTTGTTATCTCTATATCGATGGGAAAATGTATACTTTTAAAGATCAAATTTGGGAGACAGAGTCTTGAGAATGAGCCATGTGGTGTATTTCAGGCTATAAGAAACATTCTTTCACAAAGATGCAGAGCCAGCAGGACTAAACACAGGCAACAGAACACAAGAGTTAGAAGTAAAGGAATGGATCCAATATGGAGTCAGACTTGTTCTCTTGTTATAAAACAACTTTTAATAAGAATTATGATGTTTTCTAAAAGTGTTGATATATCAATTCAATAGTTTTCAGGTTTGGTTTTGGTTTGTGAATGAAGTCGCTCATTCATGCCTGACTCTTTGCAACCCCATGGACTGTAGCCTACCAGGCTCCTCCATCCATGGGATTTTCCAGGCAAGAATACTGGGGTGGGCTGCTATTTCCTTCTCCAGGAGATCTTCCCAACCCAGGGATTGAATCAGAGTCTCCTGCATTGTAGGCAGATACATTACCATCTGAGCCACCAGGTTTTGGTTTAAGTTGGCCTTTTTTATTAATCTAGGGATTAAAGAATTTCTCTCCTCAAGAAGAGGAAAAGTAGATTTAAAAAAAAAAAATGAAAAAATACACTTGGTCAAAGACATATCTATTATTAGAGATGCAAATTTGGAGAAATTTTTGATTTTTGTCTTCAATATACTGTTTATTACAATCTTTAAAATCTTTATTTTAATGCAAGTCAAGACCAATTTTTCTTAACAGATACATTTAGAGGTAAAATAAGATTTAGGAATATTAATGCATTAAGTTTTTTCAGTATTTATTTCCACTTTTATTTAATCACCATGAAAACCATGTCCTGGATTAATTGAATAAAAGAGTGACATGACTGTTTATGTCTATGTGAGTAGTATCCCCTTGGTTCAGTGCTCTAAGACATCTTTACTCAGATCTAACTGGACCTGCTCTCATGCAATAGAAAGGACAGCCTGCTGAAGAGGTGCTGGGTGTTGACAATTAAAAAATCATAATGTATCAAATCACATAAATATGCTCCATATGTAAAAGCTATTGAATTTGGGAGTAACAAAGACAATCCGGATATTAGCATGAACCTCATCTTTAATTTTTAACTAGTCTAGCTCAGACCAAAAATATAGAAGGAGGAATTTGGTGTTTGCTATGGAAAGATGAGGGACCTTGTACAGCAAGGATGACTGGAGAGGGACAAATGAGATCCTCCCTAAAACAGCTGATCCTTCCAAATCAACTTGGCTGTTTTAAAAAAGGAAGAGAAAAAATAAAACTTTCACCTTTCAGCCTGAGGCTGAGACTGACAGAAGGAAGTGGCTGCCACCCTAGAAAACTCTGTTATATAGCTGTCAAAACCTAAAAAACAGCTGTTTAAACTCTAAATCATCCTCAAGAATGAGAAGGCTTGGCTAGATATATATTTAGCCATTCCAAATATGTAATTTGCAAACATTTATTTAGCCTCTTGAGGCCTCTGTTACATGATCAGAGATTAAACCAAAAAATTGATAGTACTTTAATTCTCTAAGTAGGTGTTTGGACAAAATACTCTATTAAATTTCTTCCTTAAATGAGAATTTTGATTTATAAAGCATGAGGAAGCAAAGGAGTTTGGGTTTTGCTTTTCTTTAGTATCTAAGCTGGACTTTTCTTTTTTGAGTCTCAGGAAAACGGGTGAGGACAGACATCAGTTTGAGTCCCAACTTGCCCAACTGTGGTTCCCACAGGCCCTTTTGAGGAAGAATTTCATCCCTCGTCTGGATGCTCAGTGAGTCAACTCCACCAAGAGCCCTGGGATTCTAGAGGAAGTTTTGCAATGATTCTCTGAGGTTTTGGCCCTGAAGAAGAAATCAGGAATTTTAAGAGTTTTGACATATTATGTATCATTTTGTCCCCATTCAACCAGAAATTAAAAAAAAAAAAAAAAAAAAGGCTGTTCAGAAGAAATTTTTCCCAAATACCCGGCACTGAATGCAGCACGGAGACCTCATAAGGGACTTTTTAAAACAGTGGCTATGCAGAGACCCATCCCTAAAATGAGCTCACAATATCTCAATTAAGTAAAATAAATGACCAGTGTGAGTTCGATGCATGAAGCAGGTCACCCAAAGCCGGTGCTCTGGGACAAACCAGAGGGATAGGGTGGGAAGGGAGGTAGAAGGGGATTCAGGATTAGGGGGATGCACGTATTCCTATGGCCAATTCATGTTGATGTGTGGCAAAAATCATTACAATATTCAATTATCCTCCAATTAAAATTAATTAATTAGTTTAAAGAAACTCAGGGGGAGGGGAGAATTTTAAGGTCATCCAACACTTTCACATTCCAGGCACCTGGGACCCCATTTCCTCATAACAAAACTGTACCCTCAACTTTCTCAGGAACTTTATATATTTTAAGTCATTCCTGGTGACATCATCCACACAGAATAGAAGGTTTATAATAAGAAAAGAGAATAAATCTGTCCTCTCATCAATCTTCTCCTCACTATTCCCTGAACCAACAAAAAAACAATTTGGGTGATATTTCAGAAAAGGAATCTGACAAGGCCTGTTTCATTTTAAAACAGTAGCTATTGAAGCTATTTCCTCATACTTAAGCATCATGATGCTATGTTGCTTTCCTTTCAAAGAAGAGAGGCTAACATTGCTTGTTTGTATTTTTAATCTACCAAGTCATAAGTCTGGAAAAAAAAAAAAAAACTATTGAAATAATGGATGTAAAAATATCTGAAATGCTGCCTGGCACTTAGAAGCCAGTGAATAAGTGTATTTTATAAAGAATAACTGACATGATTAAATTTACTTGTAAAGACAGAAACCTTTATTTAACCAATTTATACATCTTAAACTGTTGTGCTTCCCAAACCTGGGGTTACAGCAAAGTCATCTGGAGACTTAAAAAACAGTACCATGTTTTGCTTAAAGCAAATGACCTTTGCCCTCATCTTCAAAGTCAACTCTGACTTCCGCATGGCTGGGAAGACCAGCTGCTGAGAGTCAAGGCTTTGTAATATCATCGGAACTTTACATACACTTCCATAAAAGAATATGAAAAAAAATGACATATTTTGCTTCTAATCTAGATGGTAAAATTATATATAACTTTTACGGTAACTCTTTCCTAAGAATTGTCTTCAAATCCTGTAGAAAATTAAAATATTTTCAAACACATTCCTCCTTATTCCACAATTTTTTAATCTTAAGTACAATTGCAATAAATTAAATGTGTTTCTATTTCCAATAATTTGTTCAGGAACAAACTACAAGTTTGCATAAAGACCTTATGAGACCCCAGCATTATTATAAACATGAACCCTAAATTATTCAGTCATTCACCTGTGAAATCTAATCTCTGAGGATGATGTTCCAAGTTCAAGTATAACTCAATGAATAAGAAAATAAAATATAGCCTACCCTGAATTATATTTCATAAACTGACTACTCATCAACATTAACAATTTCACTAAGATAAATAATTATATAGAGAGGACAAAGGACATGCAATAAAAATATCTGGCATACTGGGCTTCTACTTCTCTATTAGCTTCTATATTTTTCTATGACAGAAAGTCTTCCTGTGTTATTTCAGAGACGGTCAGATGCCAGAGAGGGCTCTATGTGCTGACTGGTTTTAAGGCCACCAAACAATGATCTGTGTGATGTGATTCAAGTAGGCCAAACAGTCCGGGATGCCCTTCCAAAAATCTCACATGTGCTGACTGATGCTAGACTCTCTGGAATGTTTTATCCCCTAGATAAGAACTTCTTAGCTGGGGTGTCTTTCAGTGTTTTAAAATACTCTATTTAAAAATACAGATGTCCAGGCCCCATCCAGAAGTACTGAATCCAAATATTGGGGGGTTGTGAAAACTTTGATCTGTACTAAATACCAAACCCTCTGTCCCTCTGACCCATGTCCTCAGCAGAACTCTCACCTAAAATCATTTTCAAGAATCTGTATTTTGGTTTGAATTACCTGGAAGCATGTCTTGAGGAGGTAAAGAAGAGAAGCATCCATCAGTACTACTGTAGGAAGACTATGATACAAATTTCAGAAAAACGTAGACTGATCTCATGTGTTAGATCTAGCAGAAACTTACAAGAAAATGAAACACTACCAGAGTTAACAAGGCCTCAGATTATCAATTTTTTACAAAGAAACTATAAAACAATAAATTTCCATAATAGTTTGAAAAACTTAAAAAAATTGCACACCATAGGAAAAATAAAGAGTCAGTCAAAAAATTAGGAAAAGGCCCCTTGCCCAGAAATGGACAAGAATTAATATATAGAGAGATAAATATTTTACAATGCTTTGAACATTTATGAAGTACTTTCACATATTTTATATCATTTGCACATCAAAACAACCTTATTGTTTGTATAACTGGGTTTAAGTAGATCATGATTTACACTATATTAGGGATGAATAGCAGGAGCAGTAGTAATATGTGTGTGCTCAGTCAAGTCCAACTCTTTGGAGACCCCATGAACTATAGCCTGCCAGGTTTCTCTGTCCATGAAATTTTCCAGGCAAGAATACTGAAGTGGGTTGTCATTTCCTTCTCCGAGGAATCTTCCCGACCTAGGGATTGAACCCACATCTTTTGCATTTCCTGCATTGGCAGGAAGTTTTTTGTTTTTGTTTTTCTTAACCAACTATACCACCTGGGAAGCTCATATTTCAGATATGGAAACTTAAAGAGGTTAACTGGGTTTGCCAAGGTCCTATCACCAGGATCTAAGAGTCTCTGCTTGAATCTGTTCACCTAAAAGCTGAGTGCCAAACAATTGATGCTTTTGAACTATGGTGTTGGAGAAGACTCTTGAGTGTCCCTTGGACTGCAAGGAGATCCAACCAGTCCATCCTGAAGGAGATCAGTCCTGGGTGTTCATTGGAAGGACTGATGTTGAAGCTGAAACTCCAATACTTTGGCCACCTGATGCAAAGAGCTGACTCATTTGAAAAGATCCTGATGCTGGGAAAGATTGAGGGTGGGAGGAGAAGGGGACGACAGAGATGAGATGGTTGGATGGCATCACCGACTTGGTGGACTTGAGTTTGGGTGAACTCCGGGAGTTGGTGATGGATAGGGAGGCCTGGCGTGCTGTGGTTCATGGGGTCACAAAGAGTCAGACACGACTGAGCAACTGAACTGAACTGAGTGAATCACAGCATTCCCTGGAAAATAAGTAAAATTTGATCAATTAAGATAATTTTCCTGTCACTGCAATCTAACAAAATATATGAGCTATGTCTTTCTCAAAGAAAAAACATTTTTCTTGGGTCTCTCATCAAACCCAGAGGATCATCTTACTAAGTGTTTCTTAGTTAAGTTCCCAACTTTTGTTAGTGGCATCGAGAATTTTGGATTCTCTTCTGAAATTCTTTGCTATTCAAAGAACTCCCCCAGGAGTCTGAGGGTTATGTCAAACCCCCTCCTACTGCTTCCACATCATTACAGCATAAGAAACACCTATTTGACTAATGTCATCCAGTGTCCCAAATTTATCTAGGAGTTCCTTTATGTGCAATCTGTGTCTGGCAGAGGTGAGATCAAGGTCAATGTACAACATTCGACATTCTTCTTTATTTTCTGGTTTCTCTCTCTCCATCTTTTGTTCTCATCAGTCTAGTAAAATATCTATTGACTGTGTTCTCTTTACAAAGAACTTTTTGTTTAATTGATTTCCTCTAAAGTTTTTCTCTTTTGTCGATTTCTACCTTGATGTTATTATTTCCATCTTCCTCTTATTGGCACTGGATTGGCTGCTCTTAGCTTTCTAACTTCTTAAGGTGAAAGCTGAGACTGTTGATCTTAGCTCTTTCTCCCTTTTTACTATGTGTTTAAAGTACAAATTTTCCTCTAAGCACAGACTTTTTTCTGTTGTTTATTTCCAATTTAATTCATCCATTTAAAGTTATTAAAAATTGTTTTATGACCTAGCCTGAGGTCTACCCTGGAGGATGAGTCATATGCAGTGAAACTGTACTGTTGAGTGAAAGTCCTCTATAAGTTAGGTCAAGTTGAATGACAGGGTCATTTTAGTCTTCTGTATCCTTATTGCTTTTTTTTTCTGGTTGCCTTGTGATTACTACAAGAGGAGTATTGAAATCTCCAGCTAAGATTTTTGAGTTGTCTATTTCTCTTATGAATATATAAGATTTTTCTCAATTTATTTAGTGACTCCATTTAAATGCATTTACAGTTGTTAAATCTTCATGGCATATTGGCTACTTTATCAATAGGAAATGTCCCTTTCTGTCTTTAGCAATATTTCTTAAAGCCAGTGTTGATACTAATATAGCTACTTCAGATTATTTATAGTTGCAGTTTGAATGGTATATCAATTTGCCATCATTTGCTTTCATTTATTTATTTCTTTGGCTATAAATAAAATATTTATTTTATAGAAAGCTTTCTTATTCACTTTAGCAATCCCTGCCTTTTGATTGAAATGTTTAGTCTATTTAAATTTAAAATGATTATTGTTAGGGTTGGATTTACATTTTGCTATTTTTTTTACACATTTCATATCTTTTTTGTTTCTCTTTATCTGCCTTCCTTTGTGATAAACAAGCATGATTAGTTTACCATATTTACTTTCTCTATTGATTTTTAGCTTTATATGTAAACACACACAGAATATTTATTCATTGACTCTATTTTTCTTCATCAACACTTTGAATATGTCATTCTATCCTGCCATTGTCTCTCATAAGCAGTCAGTTCTTAATCATATTATTGACAACCATTTGTTTTATGGCTTTCAAGATTTTCTCTTTGCCTTTGTCTTTCAGCAATTTGACAATGTTTAATTGTGGTTTCTTGTGTTTATATTACTTAGGCTTATATTACTTAGGTTTCATGAGTATCTATGACCTCTTGGATTCTATTTTTCACCAAATTTGGCAAGTTTTAGCCATTACTTCTTCATTTTTTTTTTCTTTTTTCTGTTTCTTTTACTATCTCCTAGTTGGAAACAGGAGACAGCTGGGATTCATAGCTGGAATGTGTCATATTGTCTCTTCACTATTCTTCAGTCTGTTTTCTATTGTCAAAATTGGCTATTTTTAATTGATCTAATTTATGTTCACAGTGATTCCTTATTCCACCAACTCAAATCTGTTCTTGATTTTCTCATTCCATTTGTTGTAATAATTGACTCTAGATTTTATTTTCTCTATTGATATTTTACATTTACTAACTTGTTATCCTAATTTATTTTTACTCTTCAAATTGTCTCCTTTAATTCTTTGAACATATTTTAATGGCTGAATTGAAGTCTTTGCTAAATCCATCAAATGGACCCCTTCAGAAGCAGTTTCTATGGACAGCTTCTGCTTCTGGAACTGAGTATAAGCCTTACTACTTCTTTGTATGTCCCATAGTTTTGTTTGACATCATACATTTTAGACGATTTATTGTATCAGCTCTATAGAAATTCCCTTTTTATTTTATGAGGGTTATTGTCTGGATTTAACCTCAGAATCTACCTGCTCCATGGTACACAATCAGATATCTCTGCTCAGGTCTTCCATCCAATGTTTGTTTTTCAACTTTTCCCGATGTTGCCTCCTGTACCTACATAACTAAGAACTGAGTTAATGCTCTCAACAAAACTTTTACTCGAATACCTCAAACACACATGGTTTCTACCCTTAGCCTGTGGTTTAGGAAATACATTCAAATTCACAGCTTGTTCTCAAGTCTCTCCAAGCTTACTTTTGTGTGCTAGCTTGCCTTTTGTGTGTTTAATAGTTCTATTTTGTTTTGTTCTGTTAGATCTCTTCTGCACACACATAGCTCCCACTCAGCCAGTGGACATGGGAATTGCTTATTTTAGCACTTCCAAGACTCCTTCATTTCCAGAATCTACCCATGAAATGTCTGGCTGGGATGTATTTCCTGCCCATTCCCACTTGAGTCTATCACCACTATTAATCAGCAAAGCAGGGGATTTTACCTCCAACTCTGAATTGAAATTGAGTCAGTCTGCCACAGGTTTTTTCACCCAGTCACCTCTTGTGAAACTAGAGCTCTTGCTATCGAAACACAGGCTGGGGGATGGGTGAGGGGGTGAGCAGTCCAGTGATTGCCAGAGACTCCCAATGTCCTTACCCAAAGCTCTCACTGACTTTTAGCAATTAATACTTCTCAAAATGTTATCTGCTTTTGATCAATTTCCAGTGCCTTTATTGTTTTTGACAATTTAGTATGGTTTTATAATCTGTTTGTGGAGGTGAATTGCCAAGCTATTCATACAGCTATTATCCCATTGATGTATCAATCTGCAAAAGGCAAAATCATAGAGACAAAAAATAAGTCAGTGACTTCCAGGCACTGGAGTGGGATGGAGAAAATTCCTGACTACAAAGGAGGTGCCATGTAAGCTATTGGGGTGATGGAAAGGTTCTAGATCTTCATTTTTATGTTGGTCACATGCTACATGCATTTGTCAAAACTCATAATACTGCACAATGAATTTTGCTAAAGGTAATTTATGCCTTAAGAAACTTGGTTTTACAATAACAATAATACGGTCTGTGGAGTCACACAACCCAGGTTCAATTCCCAACTCTGCCTGTGAATATGTATATATATATATATATATATATATAGTGTTGGCCAAAAAGTTCCTTTGGCTTTTAAATAAAAATAAACAGCATATTGTTCATTTTCACCAAGAACTTTATTGAACAATGTATTCACTGTTTTGTCCCACTACCTTCTGCTATTTTTTCAGGCAACTTTGTAATTTCATCTTCCCAAAAATTTCTATCTTTTTAAACACAGTTCCAGCTGCCTTTAACAGTCTTCCAGGGAGTTGAAATGTTTTTCCACTAAGTGAATTTTGTAAAGACCAAAATAAATGTAAATTCTAATGTGCCATGTCTGGTGAATACAGCAGATGAATCAGAACTTCCCAGCCAAGCAATAGCAAGTTTTGCCTGGTCATCAAAGAAACATGTGGTCTTGCATTATTCTGATGGAACATTATATGCTTTCTGTTGACTAACGGGTCACTTTTCAAGTGCTGCTTTCAGTTTGTCTAAATGGGAGCAGTACTTGTTAGAATTAATTGCTTGGTTTTCCAGCAGGAGCTCATAATAGAGGACTCCCTTCCAATCCACGCACATAGCGTCACCTTCTTTGGGTGAAAATCTGCCTTTAGTGTTTTGGTGGTGGTTCATTTCACTTGCTCCGTGATCTGTTCCATTGAACATTGTGGTATAGTATCCACTTTCATCCCATCACAATTTGGTTTAAATGCAGAATGCTTTTTTTTCATGGTACATTCTCCATACACTCCACAAAATTTTTCTTTTTGTATTTCAATTGAATTTTTATCTTTCTTGATATAATAAAGCATATTATGCTGAAAATGTTGCTTTTTTATTCCATGTTCAAGATTAAAATGGCTACATGAAATTCACCAATTTTGATGTCTTTTTTTTTTTTTTTTTTTTTTTGGTGGTTTCCTCTCTATTGATGTGCCTCCTACCTTCCCCCACAATTTCAGTCCCTTCCATCTACCCCCCAAAAAGAAGGTAGTGAAAAGAAAGGATTGTTGGGGCTCTGAGCCCCTTGGGCAGTTAGAAAGGGAACAGAAACCAAAACAATCACCAGATGTGACAGAGATTGACAACTAAGAAGTCTAAAGCAGAATGGGAAAAGTGGTAAAGAAAGGGGAAGAAAGAAAGGAGAGGTATTAGAGGCCATCTCCCCCATTAACCCTTGTGTTAAGAGGGTCTGTAGGAGAGTCTCAAACATTAGGAAGTGCAGGTCCTAAAGAAGGGAGGTGGTGTTTTAACCTCAAGGAGGAGTAGGTCAAGGAAGGGGGGCCACCTCTCTCTTTGTAGAATGGGACCCCCCATCTTAGGGGCAGCAGCTTCACAGACCGTAGACACTTTCATCACTGTAGGCAATGTATAGAAAGAAGTCTTCTTCATGGTGTTCCTGGTACAGCTGACCCATCGTGGCACTGGTGGGTGGAATGACGCTGTTGACGAAGAAAAACAAGGCATCCTCTGCTCGGAGATGAATTCGCTTCCGGATTAAGAAGTAAAACTGACCAACTGTAAGATCAGAAGGCACCAGGTATTTCTTTTTGTCCAGGTCTCCTATCCGAGCTTTGGGAGCCTTTTCTACTATCACCGGGACCCGGTCCGGGTATTTCTTTCGGATCTTCTCGCCCTCAGAGCGGCGCTTCCCGAACGGATGCTCCTCTTTATACACGAACTTCATCCTCTCGGGAACCGGGTTGGACCGGGCTGGGCTGAGGGAACCCGGTGGGGGGGGGGGGGGCCGGGACGGGGGGCGGCGGCGACGGCGTGATAAGTCTTTTTTAATGCATGCTGATATGACAACTGTCACATTTGAATCATTGTGCAGTACACTTGAAAGTAGCAAGACATTGTAAATCAGCTATGCTTCAATAAAATAAAATTCAGAAAGAAAGAAGACTGGTGGTTACGCTGGGCCCACTGAATTTTCCAGTATAATGTCCTTAATTTAAGAGCTGATTAATATCATTAATTCCACCTAAAACCATGCCTCTTGCCATGTAATATTTCATGTAACACAACATATTCACAGGTTCTGGGGATTGAGAACTGGACAACCTTGGGATGCCTACTGTAGTAATAGTACCTACCTCCTGGGTTTGTTGTGAAGATGAAGTGAGTTGTAAATGAAAACATCTAGAACCAAACCAGCACATAACAAATACTCAGTAATCATCAACTCTATTATTACCATTGTCACTATCCAGCTCCCGATGTTGGTGCTGGGCATGGAGTAAGCAGAGACTGTGAGAAGAGGTGGGGATGCACAGATCCACACAATCCCGCCATGCACTCAGCAGAACTGAATGTGGAAAGTCAATATAGTAACTTTCATCTCAAGGCAAGAGTAGCTATTTAGCCTGCATTCCTCTTGCCTTCTGTCCTCATGTCAGACCTATACACGAGCAGATCCCAGTACAATTTAGCTCACTGAGTGTATGAGGAAGAGAAAATTTTAAATCCTATCTAATTTCCAGATCTTCAGGCCAAGGTGAGTAAATTGCGTATCATGAAAAATTAACTGATTCTCAGAATTCCATAAAACTCAATGTAAATGCTGTTAATGGATCCAAAGACACAAACCCACTCTCAGGCCCTGTGAAGTCCTGTGTTAGACCCAGCAGATTGCATCATTCTCAAGCTTGTGGAGACTTGCAAACTGAAACAGGAGGAAGCTAGCTATATTTCTCAAATTTCTAAGAGGGTGGTTAGAATAAAAACATTATTCTCTGTTTTCATGTGTGCTCAGTCACTTCAGTCATGTCCAGCTCTTTGTGACCTATGGACTGTAGACCACCAGGCTCCTCTGTCCATGGGATTCTCCAGGCAAGAACACTGGAGTGGGTTGCCGTAGCCTCCTCCAGGGAATCTTCCCAACTCAGGAATCAAACACACATCTCCTGCGTCTCCTGCATTGCAGGCAGGTTCTTTACCTACTGAGCCACCTGGGAAGCCCAATATCTGTATAAGGATATGCAAACCAGCTAATCAAAAGAGACCTAAAAGATTCAGACTTAGTTTATTCATTTCTATATTATTGCTGTTTCATGAAATAAATTTTTCAGATGGAAAAATGTATTTCTCTTGTATTTATTTATCACCCTATCATGTTAGGTAGATGCATTTTTATTTATTAATTATATAGAGCCTCATCAAAGTAACTGTTAGGTTAAGTAACATTAAGGTTAAGTAACATTAAGGTTAATTTGGCTTAGTAAAATTGATTATTCAAAATGTATTTGGCATAAGGAAGTAACTTCTGAAAGAAATGCAAGTTCACACCAGACTAGCAAATTTTGAGGGAACATGTTCTACAACTAAAATATTATACAAAAGAAAATCTACATTTTAAATGTCATGTTAATACTTAAAAGATAAAATAAGTAAAATAAATCAAGAAAGTTTTTCTCTTGATTGGATATAAAAAATAAACTTATGGCAAGTAAGTGGAACTAATAAATATAAAAGCAGACTTTAATGGATTAAAAATTTTAGATTAATAGAACAAAAATACATTAAGAGTAATTTTCTTTAAAACACAAAAATATTTAAACCATTAATCATTGAAACAAGAAAAAAAGTAAAATATGAATACAAAACATTGAAATGTTTTTGTGGACAGTAACCATGGACAGAGAAAACACTAGGAGAATAATGAGAGAGTATTTTGCTCACTACTCTGCTCAGTGACAATGAGAACTTGTAGGAGATAAATTATCTGAGTACATAAATTAAAAATAAAGCCTGAAACAGTATAAAATATTGCCAGACCAATTACTCTAGAATATGTTGCTATAAAGCTATTCTTTCCAAAATTCAAAAGTTCAATTTCACCAGGATTTTTACCAAACTTGTAAGGAAAAATTCACCACAATGCAATCATACTCTTCCAAAAAAAAAAAAAAAATTAATAAAACAAGGGAAAGAATGTAAAAAACCCAAAAACTCTTTAAGAAATAAGAATAATATATACTCGGAACACAGAAAAACAACAGAAAAGGAAAGCTGAGTAGAACTTACTCTCAATGAATATTATAACTGTAAAACTAAAAGCAGATTCCAAAAAGCAAATTAATATAATAATACAGCTTATGAATTGTTATTTATTCTAAGAATGTAAAGATTCTTAAATGCTAGTATATCTATTTCTATAAATTTGAAGATGGAGGAAACAATAAATAAAAGTTATATAAATGACCTTTATATGCACTGAAAGGGCATTAACAAGAAACTAAAGTATTTGTTAGTATTCTCAATCTAAGACATTTAAGTTACTTGTAAAAATCATACTTAATTGAGAAACACTAGCAGCATTTAATTGAAATAAAAATAAAACAAATATATCTTTTATCATCATTTTAAATAACATTGTTTTGAAAATATTAGTTCAGTTGGATCAGAGAAGAAAAGAAATATGGAAATTTAAAATTTTATTATCATTATATTTAGGTTATATTATTGTTTTCTAGGGGAAAAGAATAAAAGAAACAGCTGAAAAAATTATAAGCAATAAAAGCATTTACCAAATTTCACTGAAAAATTAAATATATAGAAATCAATCATCTTCACATCACCAAATAACTGCCATTTGGAAGAGATAATTCATTTGAAATGAAATAAAAGAAGCAAAATATCTAGGAATAAACTTAAGAAGCCTACAAGATGAACATAAGCAAAATTTTAAATGCTATTCAAGAATTCAAAT
The DNA here is from genome assembly GCF_033118175.1 of Dama dama. Taxonomy (NCBI): domain Eukaryota; kingdom Metazoa; phylum Chordata; class Mammalia; order Artiodactyla; family Cervidae; genus Dama; species Dama dama. The sequence continues at coordinate 31,269,571 of NC_083685.1, forward strand.
TTAGAAAAGGCATTCTAAATTCAAATTTAGAAAAGGCAGAGGAATCAAATTGCCAGCATCCATTGGATCATAGAAAAAGCAAGAGAGTTCCAGAAAAACATCTACTTCTGCTTTATTGACTATGCCAAAGTGTTTGACTGTGGGTCACAATAAACTAGAAGATACTTAAAGAGATGAGAATATCAGACCACTTTACCTACCTCATGAGGAAGCTGTATGCAGGTCAAGAAGCAACAGTTAGAGCCAGACATGGAACAACGGACTAGCTCTAGATTGGGAAAGGAGTACATCAAGGCTGTATATTGTCTCCCTGCTTATTTAACTTATACGCAGAGTACATCATGCAAAATGCTAGGCTGGATGATGCACAAGCTGGAATCAAGATTGCCAGGAGAAATATCAATAACCTCAGAAATGCAAATGACACAACTCTTATGGCAGAAACTGAAGAGGAACTAAAGAGCTTCTTGTTGAAAGTGAAAGAAGAGAGTGGAAAAGCTGGCTTAAAACTCAGTATCCAAAAAACTAAGATCATGGCATCTGGTCCCATCACTTCATGGCATAGGGATGGGGAAACAATGGAAACAGTGACAGATTTTATTTTAGGAGGCTCCAAAATCACTGCAGATGGTGATTGCAGCCATGAAATTAAAAGACGCTTGCTCCTTGAAGGAAAAGCTATGACCAACCAAGATAGCATATTAAAAAGCAGAGACATTACTTTGCCAACAAAAGTCCATCTAGTCAAAGCTATGGTTTTTCCTGTAGTCATGCATGGAATCGAGAGTTGGACTATAAAGAAGGCTGAGCACCAAAGAATTGATGCTTTTGAACTGTGGTGTTGGAGAAGACTCTTGAGACTCCCTTGGACTGCAAGGAGATCCAACCAGTCCATCCTGAAGGAAATCAGTCCTGAATATTCATTGGAAGGACTGATGCTGAAAGCTAAAGCTCCAATACTTTGGCCACTTGATGCAAAGAACTGACTCATTGAAAAAGATCCTGATGCTGGGAAGATTGAAGGTGGGAGGAGAAGGGGACAACACAGGATGAGATATTTGGATGACAACACTGACTCAATGGACATGAGTTTGAGCAAGTTCTGGGAGTTTATAATGGTCAATGAAGCCTGGTGTGCTGCAGTTCAAGAGGTCACAAAGAGCCTGACATAACTGAGTGACTGAACTGAAAGAATTCTAAAAGAAATGTGAACAATTGTAAAGTAAAAGTTATTGTTAAAAAGAAAGACTTCACATAATAAGATGTTAATTCTCTTCATATAACTTCTAAATTTTTTAAGATTACAATACAAAACATAATAGTCATTTCTTTGGGAACTAACACAGCTCTAAATTTCATAATGAAAATTAATAAGAATATAACACCAAAGGCATGATCCATGAAGATACATATAAAAAACTGGTCTTCATTAAAATAAAAAACTTCTACTCTGCAAAAGACAACATAAATAGAGTGAGAAGACAAGCCACAAAGGGAAGAAAACATTTTCGGAAGATATTTGATAAAGAACTGGTACACATAATATACAAAGAACTCTTGAAACTCAGTAATAAGGATACAAACAGCCTACTTAACAACTGGGCTAAAATCCTTAAGATATCTCACCAAGGAACACATACTAATAGCAGATAAGAATACAAGATGCTCCTATATCATCAAGGAAATGCAAATTAAAATAATGAGGTACCACTGCATACCTATTAGAAAGGCCGAAAGCCAGAGCGTTGACAACACCAAATGCTGGTGAGAGTGTGAAGCAACAGGGACTTTGATCCACTGGTGATGAGAATGCTTCTTTGTCTCATCAGGACAAAGGCTTTAGGGAGAGAAAATGACACCTGTCAGCCTTGGGGCTTAAGTTAAGATCCACTGAGGAATTCTTGGCTAAGGAAAGAACCAGCAAACTTGGAGATGGATCAGTTTGGGTGTTTTGAAATCACCAAAACATAAGCACAAAGAGAAAGTAAGTATTAAAACAAACAAAGCATCAAAGAGCTGTGAGGCAAAGTCAAATCACCTACATACTTATAATTGGAGACTCAGCCAGAGAATAGGCAGAGTACAAGACAGAACAAATATTTGAAAATATAATGGCTATAATTTCCAAAAGTAATAAAAGATACCAAAATTGAGAGTCAAGAGGATAAGAGAACCCAAAGCAGGATACAAACTTATAAACCACATACAGAGATATCACACACAACTGCTGAAAAAGATAAGAAAATGTTGAGGGTAGCAGAGGACAGAAAGACCCACCATGCACTCAGGAACAGTGATGAAAATTACTACTTCCTCCCATCAGAAACCATGTAAGTGAGAAGATAACCAGTGGTATTGTTAAAATTCTGAAGAAGGAAAAAAAGAAAAATCTTCTGTCCCAGGTATCTATACCTGTAACAAATATTTCTCAGAGATGAAGTTTAAAGGCTTTTTCAAACACTGAAGTGAAAGTTGCTCCTTCATGTCTGACTTTTTGCGACCCCATGTACTCTACAGTCCTTGGAACTCTCTAGGCCAGAATACTGGAGTGGGCAGCCTTCCCCTTTGCCAGGGGATCTTCCCAACCCAGGGATCAAACCCAGGTCTCTTGCTTGGCAGGCAGATTCTTTACCAGCTGAGCCACCAGGGAAGCCCAAGAATACTGGAGTGGGTAGCCTATCCCTTTTCCAGCGGATCTTCCTAGCCCAGGAATCAAACCAGGGTCTCCTACATTGCAGGTGGATTCTTTACCAAATGAGCTATCAGGGAAGCCCTTCAGAGACTAAATGTGATAGGAAAAGATTGCCTGAGTGGTCACTGAAGAACAGCTAGCTACCCTAGCCTTAAATGCTTTCATCAGGGCAGAAAAATGTCCCAGATCATTGGCCTAAGCTTCCACCTTTAGAAACTAGGAAAAGAAAAGCAAATGAAAGCCACAGTAAGCAAAAGGGAGAGAATAATACAAGCAGAGAATAAATCAATTATATTAAAAAGGGGGAAAAAAAACTGGGAACAAATCAGTGACACCAAAAGCTGATTAAAAAGTGATTAATAAAATTAATAAAACTCTGGCCAAACTGATGAAGAAAAAACAATATCCAGATTCTACTAAAATAAAGTGAAAAGTAAAGTTCAATCATGTAACTGGATTGCACTACAAGCAACACAGACATGAAATAAAATGTGTGTAGTAGGAATACAAGTTGTCAAATTATGCAATGGAAAAAGAGAGAACCTTGAGAACTGACAGTGTTAAATGGATCAATATAGTTATATATGGAACCAAGAAGTATGAGAATAATGGTGATTATTTAAGAAACAATGTCAAAGAAATGGGAAATTTATTAAGAAAAATTATTTGTACTGTTATCCTCATACTTCACACAAGTGAAATTTTGATATCTTAAGTATATGAAAATGCGAAATGTAACACTGTAAAGGTTAAGTGTAAAAATGTATCACCTATCAAAAGGTGAAGTATTGATGAATATGAATACATCAAAATTAAGGATTTTTGCTTTACAGAGAAAGTTTGAGAGAACATTATGGGCTTGGGGGATTGCAAGAAAGAAAAAAACAAAAAATAACAAGACAATGTTGTCTAGAATATGAGAGTCTTTTACAAGTTTGGGAAACATAGATTGCATCCCAAGTTATAACAAAAAGCTGACATATGTGACTAGGAAGTGAAACTTCTCAGACTGAGAAGCAGATGCAGGTGTTTCAATCTCCCTAAAGAGGAGAGTGAAAAAGTTGGCTTAAAGCTTAACATTCAGAAAACTAACATCATGGCATCTGGTCCCATCACCTCATGGGAAATAGATGGGGAAACAGTGGAAACAGGGTCAGACTTTATTTTTTTGGGCTCCAAAATCACTGCAGATGGTGTCTGCAACCATGAAATTAAAAGACGCTTACTCCTTGGAAGGAAAGTTATGACCAACCTAGATAGCATATTAAAAAACAGAGACATTACTTTGCCAACAAAGGTCCGTCTGGTCAGGGCTATGGTTTTTCCAGTGGTCATGTATGGATGTGAGAGTTGGACTGTGAAGAAAGCTGAGAGCCGAAGAATTGATGCTTTTGAACTGTGGTGTTGGAGAAGACTCTTGAGAGTCCCTTGGACTGCAAGGAGATCCAACCAGTCCATCCTGAAGGAGATGAGTCCTGGGTGTTCATGGGAAGGACTGATGCTGAAGCTGAAACTCCAATACTTTGGCCACCTCATGCGAGGAGTTGACTCATTGGAAAAGACCCTGATGCTGGGAGGGATTGGGGGCAGGAGGAGAAGGGGACGACAGAGGATGAGATGGCTGGATGGCATCACTGACTCGATGGACATGAGTTTGAGTAAACTCTGGGAGTTTGTGATGGACAGGGAGGCTTGACGTTCTGCAATTCATGGGGTCGCAAAGAGTCGGACATGACTGAGTGACTGAACTGAACTGAATCATCAGAGAAATGCAAAGTTAAATCATTTATCACTTTACATCCATCACATTAAAATAACTACAAAACTATATGATACCAAATGCTGAGAAGGATGTGAGAAAATAAGAACCTCCTGTGTTTCAGGCAGAACTATAACCAGGCAAAACTAATGTGAAGAAAATCTGAGAACATAGTAACTGTGAGGATGGTCCAACAATGCTACCTCTAGATGTAGAAGAACTCATATACAGGTGTACTGGAGTGCATGTGCATATGTTTGTTACAGAATTACTTGTGATCACAAAACTTGGATACATCCTATGTGTCAATTTCTGGGAAGTAAATTAGGAAAAAGTCATAGACATGTGATAAAAGATCATTAAGGAAAAATCATAGATGTGGAAAAAGATCATGCAGCATTTCAGAAAGCAGTGCCAATGAACCACATTATAGAACAATAACAATGCCCTTAATGCAATTTCTAAATACACACAAGCACACTAAAGAATATTTCACAGTTTACAAAAATACACACATATTCAAGGAAAAACACCACACACACTAGTAATGCCTATGGAGGAGGAGAGTGAGAAAATGCACTTGATGATAAAAAACAAAGGAAAAGAAAAAAAAGAATAATAAGGGAGATTCATATAGACCAATAATATATTCTAGTGCACCAAATAATGTAACCTCTGTATTTGAGCTCTGTCCACACATCTATACACACACAACACCCACATACTTACACAAGCATATGTACACACAAAAAAAGTGAAACACAAAGCCAGAACATTTGACAACATGTTGGTATGAGAACTGGTTAAAAATATTATGGCATATTCATGCACTGGCATGTTATGAAGCTGTTAAAAATAATGAAGTGCTGATAGGAATCAATCTCAAAGGTTTACTGTTGCGGTAGCATAGCAAAGTTCCAAACTATATGAAGATCGTGGTACCACTTGTTTTATCTAAAAGAATATATGTCAGTGCTTGCACATACACAGACTGGCTCTGGAAGGAGAGAGGAGAAAATGGTAATGGTGATTGTTTCCAGGGAAGATATATAACCAACTGACAGCATTGGAATGGGAAGTTTACATATCATGGCATACCATTTACTTTAAATTCTGTAGTCTATTTGCAATTCCAATTCAAACAAGTAAATAAACAGCACTGTTAATGAAAACTTACACCAATAAAATAATTGTCTGCTTTGACATCAGCAATAAGCTTATCATAGGCTAAACTATTGCCAAAAGTAAAAGTTAAATATTTGTGATACATATTTTGATTAAGATGACAGATGAGAGAAACAGAAATAGGACTTCTATGAAGTCAGAAAATTTCAAAAATATCCATGCTTAATCTAAAATATGTTATATATTCAGACACAACTGTCTTTATCCATATCTGCAACTCTATGTTTTGATATTTGCTGTATCATGATCTTTGGAAGTAAAGCTATGCTTCTGATAAGTCAGCCTCTATTTAGAAGTCAGAATAACTAGTAGGGTGGGAACAATCCTTTTGGGCTTCCCAGGTGGCCTAGTGGTAAGAATCCACCTGCCAAACAAGAGATATGGGTTTGATCCCTGGGTTGGGAGGGTCCCCTGGAGAAGGAAATGACAACCCACTCCAGTATTCTTGCCTGGGAAATCCCATGGACAGAGGAGTCTGGCAGGCTACAGTCCATGGTACACAAAGAGTTGGACACAACTTAGCAACTAAACAACAACAATCTCTTTTAGGGCACACACAACAGCACCTTCACATTTCAATGGTGAAGGATCCCTAAATGCTAAAAGGTTCAAAGGATTCCCCATGAGAAATCTGTATGCAGGTCAGGAAGCAACAGTTCGAACTGGACATGGAACAACAGATTGGTTCCAAATAGGAAAAGGAGTACGTCAAGGTTGTATATTGTCACCCTACATATTTAACTTATACGCAAAGTACATCATGAGAAACACTGGGCTGGAAGAAGCACAGGCTGGAATCAAGATTGCTGGGAGAAATATCAATAACCTCAGATATTCAGATGACACCACTCTTATGGCAGAAAGTGAAGAATTAAAGAGCCTCTTTATAAAAGTGAAAGAGGAGAGGGAAAAAGTTGGCTTAAAGCTCAACATTCAGAAAACTAAGATCATGGCATCCGGTTCCATCACTTCATGGCAAATAGATGGGGAAACAGTGGAAACAGTGGCTGACTTTATTTTTCTGGGCTCCAAAATCACTGCAGATGGTGTCTGCAGCCATGAAATTAAAAGATGCTTACTCCTTGGAAGGAAAGTTATGACCAACCTAGATAGCATATTAAAAAACAGAGACATTACTTTGCCAACAAAGGTCCATCTGGTCAAGGCTATGGTTTTTCCAGTGGTCATGTACGGATGTGAGAGTTGGACTGTGAAGAAAGTTGAGCACCAAAGAATTGACGCTTTTGAACTGTGGTGTTGGAGAAGACTCTTGAGAGTCCCTTGGACTGCAAGGAGATCCAACCAGTCCATCCAAAAGGAGATCAGTTCTGAGTGTTCATTGGAAGGACTGATGCTGAAGCTGAAATTCCAGTACTTTGGCCACCTGATGCGAAGAGTTGACTCATTGGAAAAGACCCTGATGCTGAGAAAGATTGAGGGCAGGAGGAGAAGGGGACGACAGAGGATGAGATGGTTGGATGGCATCACTGACTCAGTGGACATGGATTTGGACTCTGGGAGTTGGTGATGAACAGGGAGGCCTGATGTGCTGAGATTCATGGGGTTGCAAAGAGTCAGACACAACTGAGCAACTGAACTGAACTGAACTGATGATAACCCGAAACACATGGATCTGCAGATGTACTGGGACCTGTCCTATGAAAGGACCTTCCTGGTGTGAAAACCAGTTTCAATTCTTGGCTCTCTCTGGAGTACTTTTGTTCAGAGCTTCACTTTAATCTCAAAAGCCATTCACTTAAATCCTTCTTGATATGTTACTCAACGTTCTCTGATACAACTTCAGACTTCTATCAACTTGTACTCAACTTGCACTCTGAATTGTTCAACTGAGACTAATTTCTTTCCTAAATCTCTCTATTCACCTCACTTAACTGATAGAGGCCATTCTAAAAAAACTTTATAAGAACACTTTATATTTCTAGAGTAGACTCTTTAATTAGGGAAGGTATGGAAGTCTGCCTTTACTCAGGACCTGGACACTGACTTGTCTTGAACATATCATGATCTTGTTGAAACAATGATATGTGCTCTTACGAAAGAATACAGAAAGAATAAGAAAGAAAAATGCAGAATAATGCTAACGCAGATTCATCTTTCCCCAGAGCTGGCTCCCAGAGAATTAAAAGTATTAGAAAGAGCAACTAAATATTCAGCTGAAAAATGAACATTGTCTTTAACCTTCAAATGTTAGTAAGACATTCAAATACTCCTTTGCTTAATAATTGACAAAGCAGTTGCTAACAGGACAATAACTAGAAATGTGATTTGATTTATAGAATATAGAGAAACAACACCATTAACTTCAGTAACATCTTCAAAAGGAAATACTTCCATATATTTAGATAGATAAGTTGAAAACACAATGTTATTACCAACCTTCACATGTAAGAGAAACAATAAAAATTAAAACACAGCCAGAGAAACAGGAGTGAATCATTATTAATTTTGCTTCCACATGGAAGAGAGGTAAGACAATCTGTTGTACTCTTTGTTTGGATTTTTTCCTTGTTGTTCATCTGTTTTATTTCATTTTATTTGGGATATAGTTACTTGACAGCATTGTGTTAGTTTCTGGTGTACAACAAAGTGGATCAACTATGTGTATACATATATCCCCTCCTTCTCGGAACCCCCCTCCTTCCCACAAACCTATCCCATCCATTTAGATCATCACAGACCACCAAGCTGAGTTCCTTGCATGATACAGCATAAATGACACTAAAAGACAGCCCACAGAAAAGTGGGAAAATATTTGCAAACAAAACAACTGACAAGGTATTAATCTCCAAAATATGTAAACAGCTCATAAAACTCAATATCAAAAAAAAAAAAAAACCCAAACAACCCAAGCAAAAAAATTGAGCAGAAGACCTAAACAGACATTTCTTTAAAGAAGACATACAGATGACTAAGGAGTATGAAAAGACGCTCAACAGCACTAATTGTTAGAGAAATGCAGATGAAAACTACAGTGAGGCATCACCTCACACAGGTCAGACAGGCCACCATCAAAAACTCTATAAATAATAAATGCTGAAGAGAGTGTGGGGAAAGGAACCCTTCTCCACTGTTTGTGGCAGTGTAGATATATGCAGCTACTATGGAGGACAGTATGGAGTTTCCTTAAAAAAAAATCATATGTTTGATTTTTAACTGTGATTTGTTTCAGGCATCAGGAAACTTTTCCTATACAGGGACAGATAGTAAATATTTGAGACTGCATAACCAAATTGGTCTCTGTAACAGGAACACAGCTCTGCCACTGGAGTGCCATAGACAACAGGTTAATGATTGGACATGGCTGTGTTCAAATAAAGCTTTATTTATAAGAGAGAAGCCTGGCTGGATTGGTTTGCAGTGTGTGGTAATTTGCCTACCACTGATCCATGTGATAGACATAACAGATTCATAAATGTATACTGAGAAGCAAATATAATTCAGAGTTTCAAATCTCATCAGCATGTGTCTTTTGTGACTTCATGAATTCACCTATCTAATATCTAACTTGACATCATTTTGTTACTATACATTCACCTTCCTTTCCCCTTGGATTCACATTAATGATAAATGGTAGAATTGGTGTATTCTTTAATTTTTTTATTTCACAATTTATTTTCTGGCCTAAGGTGAAGATCTCACAAAGAAAACCATATTGTGTTTGCAAATATTTTTCATTATTCTAATACTGTTAATGGCTATCAAAAAGACTGTTGCTATGAACAAGGGGGTGATGATATCTTTTCGAGTTAGTATTTTATTTCCTTGACGTATTCCTAAAGTGGAGTTGCTTGATCACATGGTAGTTCTATTTTTAGTTTTTGAGGAAACTCCATGCTGTTTTCCACAATAACATCACAATTTATATTCCCAATAACAATGCACAAGGGTTCCTTTTCCTCCACATTTTTGTGAGCAATTGTTATTTGTTGTCATTTTTGATAATAGCTATTTTAACAGGGATGAGGTGATATCTCATTGTGGTTTTAATGTGCATTTTCCTAATGACTTGTGATGCTGAGCATTTTTTTCAGAAATCTGTTGGCCTTTTATATATCTTCTTTTGAGAGATATCTATTTAGGTTCTTTGTGTATTTTTAATTTGTGTTATTTATTTTTTTGTTTTTTTTTCCTGCTGTGGAGTGTATGAATTATGTATAACCCCTTATCAGATATCAGTTCAGTTCAGTTCAGTTGCTCAGTCGTGTCCGACTCTTTGCGACTCCATGAACTGCAGCTCGCCAGGCCTCCCTGTCTATCACCAACTCCCAGAGTCTACCCAAACCCATGTTCATTGAGTCGGTGATGCCATCCAACCATCTCATCCTCTGTTGTCCCCTTCTCCTCCTGCCCTCAATCTTTCCCAGCATCAGGGTCTTTTCAAATGAGTCAGTTCTTCGCATCAGGTGGCCAAAGTATTGGAGTTTCGGCTTCAACATCAGTCCTTCCAATGAACACCCAGGACTGATCTCCTTTAGGATGGACTGGTTGGATCTCCTTGCAGTCCAAGGGACTCTCAAGAGTCTTCTCCAACACCACAGTTCAAAAGCATCAATTCTTCTGCACTCAGCTTTCTTTATAGTCCAACTGTCACATCCATATATGACCACTGGAAAAACCATAGCCTTGATTAGATGGACCTTTGTTGGCAAGGTAATGTCTCTGCTTTTTTTTTCTTTCATTTATTTTTATTAGTTGGAGGCTAATTGCTTTACAATATTGTAGTGGTTTTTGCCATACATTGACATATGCTGTCTAGGTTGGTCATAAATTTCCTTCCAAGGAGTAAGAGTCTTTGAATTTCATGGCTGCAATCACCATCTGCAGTGATTTTGGAGCCCAGAAAAATAAAGTCAGCCACTGTTTCCACTGTTTCCCCATCTATTTGCCATAAAGTGATGGGGCTAGATGCCATGATCTTAGTTTTCTGACTGTTGAGCTTTAAGCCAACTTTTTCACTCTCCTCTTTCACTTTTATAAAGAGGCTCTTTAATTCTTCACTTTCTGCCATAAGGGTGGTGTCATCTGCATATCTGAGGTTATTGATATGATTTGCAAATATTTTTTTCTCATTTCACAGACTATCTTTGCACTTTGTTGATGGTTTCTTTTCTTAAGGCTTTTTAATCCTAGCACATGTGATACATAGAAACTGTCTAACTAATAAGATAGTGAGTAGTATTGTACATACTCAACACAAATACATGCTAGTTTTATTCTACTCTATTTCTTCACCATTTATAACAAATAGCAGTCTCTATGCTATTATTATGCAGTTACAAAATTTTTTCTATGACCAGTATGGCTAACGAACAGATCTAGATGGTTAAGGGATATATTTAGAGAATTTTATTAGACAGCTTATATATTGAATAATATTTATGGGAAAATATATTTTAAATAGCAGAATAACAATTTGTCTCAGTACACCATTCTTAAAACTCTGTCCCTTCTAGGTGACTGCAAAATAATTGATGAAGAGCAGAAATTTCAGTTATGCTTATATAATACAATATTCCCAAGTACCTTATTATTATTAACAAAATTTATTCTTTCAAATTCTCAGAAGCAGTTGGAGTCGCTAATAATACAGTCGACCTTTGAGCAATGCAGGGATTAGAGACACCAACCCCTGTGCAGTCCAAAATCTGAGTATAACTTAATTTACAGTCAGCCTCCACACCAAGGGTTCTAAATCCCTGGATTCAGCCAGAAAAAATCAGCACGTAAGTGGATCCATGCAGTTCAAACCCATGTGCATTTTGCAGCTGCAGAGATGGGCTCCCAGGGACTGTAATGATGTCTACAAAATCAGATAAATTGTTAATGATAGAATCTAAATTAGAACCCAAATACTCTTCCTTTCTTATTGGTTGTACAGTCTAATTCCAGAGGTTAATAGTCCTGAGATGATCATATCAAGACATTAATATAAATCATATCAGGTAAGACAATAATGTCAATGATATCACATAATACACACCACAAATATGGTTCTACACAGAACACATCGAGGGGTCAAACTGTTCTGACCAGGGTTCTTGGCTTCCTTAATCAATAGAAATTGACTAGAGGTCAGACAAAAAATCCTGGCAAGGCTTTATTGAGGCCCCTCCTGCAGCAGGGTGGAGCAAGAACAAGCTACGTGTTCCCTTGCTTGTTCCCCGAGCGGGGTGGTGAGCTGGTCCCTTAAATGGGGGAGGGTAGGGGTGTGTCCAGGGGTCAGGCCTGAGGGGCGGGTTAGGTTGTTTGCCCACCCCTCTGGTGGTGTTGTGCAAAGAGTATGCACAGTACCCTGCTTTTGCTCCCAACACCCAGTTTTTGCTCCAGGCTCCCCAGAGGTAGCAGTTGGGTTTTTATCTTTTTGTATATTTTGGATCCAGAATTTGCCCCAACTGTACATATGAGCAGTTACTTTTAGTCCTTCATAGTTTCTTTGTGTTTTGTTACTAGAGGAGAGGTGTGTCCAGGTGCAAGCTTTGCAGCAAAGGGTCCCAGATTCCAGCCTGTCCCATCTCAAGGGGTGAGGAGGAGACTTAATTCAGAAAAGCTGTATTGGGGCACAGTTTGAAAGGCCAGAGTAGAAAGGCTGGAAACATACTCAAGAAAAGATCTTTTATTGAAAGGCCTTGCATTTCCCTGGTGGCTCAGTGGTGAAGAATCTACCTGTCAATACAGAAGACATTGGTTCAATCCCTAGGTCAGAAAGATCCCTGGAGAAGGAAATGGCAACCCACTCCAGTATCCTTGCCTGAAAAATCCCATGGACCTGGCTATAGTCCATGGAGTCGCAAAGAGTCCAGTAGAACTGAGCATGCAGAGAAATAAGACCAGGTTTTTAAAATACAAGGCTGACAAGAATGAGACTGGCCCTGAAGAGTAGGTGAGGACCAGAAGAGGCAGGCCTCCTCTGCCTCTATGTATCCTGGAGGGAGCTGGAGCCAGCATCATGACTTCTCCCCAAAGGGAGCCAAGGAGGCTTGTCCTGCTTGTCCTTCATGAAAACTCTGGGGTCTCAATCTTCTAACTGGAGAAAAGCAAAACTTGTTTACAGCTCCTACTGCCTCTTGGGCAAAGGGGCAATGCCATGGGTATCTACCTACCCCCCCACTCCCAACCTGATTTGTTTCATCCCAAGAAAAGACAAGGCAGTTTGCCATTGTTTGGGCACTTGTTCCTAACAATTAGGAATTCTTGTAAAAGCCATCTTCTCTCTCAGTAAAGAGAATCATTTCTCTTTCAAACAAGGTTTTGCATTTTCTGTGCATAACTGTTTTTTAGAAACAAGAGAAAATATTTCCTCTTCATGTACAACAGGAAAACTATATGAAGAGAAAAGCAAAATCTATTCTCCATGGAAAGAATCCTGGTAACAATAGAAGCTTGAGTCCTTTCCAGAAAAATTGTGTGTATGCGTGTTTTTCCCATGAACAGGGGTGACAGTTGGACACTGACCCATATTAAATCCACTTACATTATCAGGTATTACTCAGGTCATACAGAAAGAAAACCAGGAAAACTCAATAGGCAGAGTTCTTTACAGACACCATGATGCAACATTACAAAATGCCTTTAGAAGACTATTGTCTTTCCAAAGGCTAGACTTTTAAGTAGTTCTGTGCAGCTATGTAGAATACAAAACCCAGACTTCATGTTTCAGCCTGCCTTCTGGTTTGACCATGAGGAAGTCTAAAGCCTCAGGGCTTCCCAGTTGGTGCTAGTGGTAAAGAATCCACCTGCAATGCAGGAGACATAAGAGAAGCAGGTTCAGTTCCAGGGTCAGGAAGATCCCTTGGAGAAGGGACTGGCTACCGACTCCAGTATGCTTGCATGGAAAATCCCATGGATAGAGGAGCCCGGTGATTTACAGTCCACAGGATCGCAGAGTCTGACATTACTGAAGTGACTTAGCACACATGCACAAGCCTAAAGCATCACACTTGTTCGCTGCAACCCTACATGTGAAGCTCAAAGCAGAAAATATGGCTCTGTGTGAAAGAAATAAAATGAAACTACAGAGCAAACTGTTCCTGCAACACCCAGTCCATACAGCATTCTATGTGACTCTACATGGGTTGATTGATGGATTTGATGTGCTGTTGACTTGCAATGTTGTATTAGTTTCAAGTGTATGGCAAAATGATTCAGTTATGCACACACACATATTCTTTTTCAGATTCTTTTTCCTTATAGGTTATTACAAGCTATTGAGCTATTGAACATAGTAGCCTGTCCAATACAGTAGGTCCTTATTGATTATTTATTTTATACATAGTAGTGTGTATCTGGGCTTCCCTTGTGGCTCAGCTGGTAAAGAATTGGCCTGCAATGCAGGAGACCTGGATTCAATCTCTGGGTTGGGAAGATTCCCCTGGAGAAGGGAAAGGCTACCCTCTCCAGTATTCTGGCCTAGAGAATTCCATGGACTGTACAGTCCAAGGCGTTGCAAAGAGTTGGACAGGACTGACCGACTTTCACTTTCTTTTCACTTTCAGTGTATATCTATTAATCCCAAACTCTTAATTAATCCCCCTTTGGTAAACATAAGTTCTCCATGTCTGTGAGTCTGTTTTGCAAATAAGTTCATTTGTATCACTTTTCAAGATTCTATATATAAGTGATATCACTTTACATTTGTCTTTCACTATCTGACTTATTTTACTTAGTACAACAACCTCCAGGACCACCCGTATTGCTTCAAATGGCATTATTTCATTCTTTTTCTGACTGAGTGATAGTCCACATGGATTTATGTTATCACACTGTGCTGTGCTCCTCCCCACGTGGCTAGAACACCAACGACTCAAACGCACTAGGTCTACACCAAATCACTTCTTTCCCCACCACCCAAAACTACACCTTGTTTTCTACTTTCGATAACAACAACATACTCCAAGGCTATAAAACCTTGTTGCATACTCGCCTTCCCCTGCTCATCCTCCAGATTCAAACCATCACTGTCTACTCCTCTAGCCATGATCCTCGTTCAGACTTTCAACATCTCTCACCTGGAAAATCACAATAACATCCTTATTTGGTCTGCTAGTCTCCACTGTCTCCCCTTCTTATTTCCTCCTTCACACAATGGCCACAGTCTTAGGTTTGATCATATTAATTCTCTGTTTGGAAATTCATCACTGCTAATAGTACCATTTCCTTGGCAAATCAGGTTTGGCTTTTTCTAATGTACTTTTAAGCAATGTAGAAGGAAAGAAGGAAAGAGGTAAAGAAAAAGACATTGGAAAGAATAAAAGTATCTCAAAATCTACAAACTATGTTTACTTCAAATTTGGCTTGTGTTTTACTTCTGTATAATTAATGAACCTATTGTACAAAACAATCCTATTTAGGGAAATAAGAAAACATATATGTATCTGCTTATTTTTGCAAAAACAACCAAAAAAATAATAAATCTGAAACTAATATAATTAGTTTAGTTACAAGGGATAAAACATAGATTAGATTGAAATCAACTTTTCTGAATTTTCTAACTATACTTGGTTTTATAAGAGAATATCTTTGTTCTTATGAAATACTTATAATATTAACAGATAAAGGAGTATGGCGTAGTCTGCCTACCCTCAAATGGTTCAGATTAAAAAATAAAATGAAACCAGTTTTTATATGTACATGTGTGTGTATGAGAAAGAGACAGGGAGACAGGCAGAGTCAGAGACAGATCAAAAGAGAAAAACCAATTTTGCAAGATGTTAAAAATTAGTCAATCAAGGTCAAAGAGTCATTCTTTTTTACTGACAGAACATCTATTAATTATTGCTTCTGAGGACCAATCAGAAGACCTTCCAGGTCACAATATCTATTTCTCAATATCAAAAGACTAGGAACCATGATAATTTGCTATGACTGTCAATGAGTGAAGTTCCTCATCTGTGACCATGGGTTTTAGCATAGGTTTAGTGAGTGGTTACTTTTTGCATATTTTCTCTTTTGTAGATGTGTAACAGATAGTTAATTCTTACTCTACTTTCAGCTTTATTGCCCAGTCTCTCATGTAGCCTGTTCTTGTGAAATGAATATTTCTGGGCTTGAATTTTCTCATCTGCCAAATATGAACAATTGAGTAATCACTAGATTACATCTTGAAGGTCCTTTACCCCTACAAATCTCTTTTATATTTCACTTCCTCAATTTTCTTTTTAATTCTGAATGAATTTTATTATCTCTCACACAGCACTTCTGTCTCCCTAGGGAAGAAAAAGCAATGCATTCATGGCCATGATTAAGGTGAAGTGAGGTTTGCTGTCATGCTTGTTCTTTCCTACATAATTTTAACTTCTTAATTGAGTCCAGAATTGAAAGAAGCTTAGTATAATCAGGATTTCAAGAATACTAACTCATGCCTAAGATTGCTTGCATTCTTACAAATAAAATTATTGAAATAGTTGATTTGTTGCCAGTGGAATGCTTTTGATTTTTATTACTTCTCAGCAGTGGCTTTGTAGAATCACTGTTACACGGGTTTGCTGCAGCCCTGACTTGGCATTGGCTAAATATATCCAGCATCAGGAAGGAATGATGTGCAAGACCAGTGTTTTATAGTTGGCAACAATTCTTCGCATTGTAACCAATGCCTGTTTGTTTTGTAAATCATTGGCTAAATCATGTAAAAGGCAAATGCATTTCCTCTTCCCTTTCTTTCCCAAGAATCTGAAAGGAACTAAAGCAAATGAAGCTGAGAAGTAGGCTTGTGACCTCTGACAGGTACTGGGTCTAGCTGGAATTCCAGGGCGAGAGAGTTGAAAGAGAAAAGGGATCACAGGCCATGCTCCAACAGTTGAAACGCTATGGGAGGTCTGTGTCCAAGGATTTGATCATCCTTTCATCGTGACACTCACAGACACTCTCAGCCATAATAGAGAGCCTACTTTAGGGGAAAAAAATTAATATGTAAGAATATAATAAGAAAAGCCAGGAAGATAACCTGGTGTTTACCTCCTGGTTCCCTGAGTTTGCACTGCTTTGGAACACAATGATCTCTGCCAGCCCTAAGGAGGCCATCAGGAAGATGCTGGTGACAAGGACCAAGCTAACTACTAGGAAGATGACCAAGATCCCTGGTCCACTGAGCCCTGGAGACAAGACACCACAGCCTTCGACAACCCCTCTCCAGTCCCCTGTCCCAAACATACCCCCTCCTGCCAGATCTGAGGGTCTGGAAGGATCCCAGCAGGAAGGCAAGCCCATCACCCCACTTGCCAAAGGCTCCCTTGCCCACCTTTCTCCCTGATGGCTCTGAATCTTCCAGTTCCTCTTGGGGTGAAGCAGACCACGTTCATCCCAAGTACCCCAGTTTGGGGTAGCCTTTAATTTATAAAGTATACAATTACATCAATACTATTAAATAAAATCAATGTTACATATTAGAATTAGGCTAAACAGAGTGGAAATCACTTTTTTTAAGTCAGTGAAAGCTCACCAACGAAAAAATAGCCTTAGTTCACTCATTCAATAAACATATATTAAGTATTTACTACGTCTCAAGTTCTGTGGTCCATAAGACAGGTCCCTATGCTCAGGAAGCTCACAGGTAAAACATTTAAGGAAAAATTTTACACCTTAAGTACTAATTTTTTAAAATAAAAAGATATTTAAAAAAATAAAAAGGAAAGAAGTTAAAAAAAAGTTTAAAAAATCAAAAAAAGAGATTAATTTGTGGTGGTTGAAATTTTTAACTTGTGTTTTGTGAAAGACAGATTTATTTAGATGATAAAAATGCCAAGAATATAATTTAAAATTTTTCTCCAATTACAAGTGATATTATTCTTGAAGCCCCTTTGAGAATAGCCTTGAGAACTATAGTAATAATACTTTTCCTAATCATTTTTTGAGTATTATTGTTTATACTGTCCTTTACTTTGCCACTTTACAGAGAGTGTCCATGTTAAAAATCAAACATGTATTTCCAGAGATCTGCAGAATCAAAACATTAGAAATTGCTGTTTTGCAGAAAATATTTTTATTTCTTGCTATGACATTCAGCTCACTTCAAGTTTTCAAGGTTCAGACACCGACCTGGCGTTGACAACATTGTTAATCTTCCCTCACAGACATTCAGGAAAATTACCAAAGCAGGGTAGGAAAAAGTTAGAGTCATTTTAAAAATGACTTCTATTCAAACAATATTGTCATTGTCTAAACGCCAAGGTCTCCTTGGAATTACAAAATTTTCTTGATATCAGGCCCTACTGTTTGTTAAGCAATAAGCAGTTTTGGCTTTTCAAAATATGCTCTATGTGTTTCTTCCTAAGAAATATTACCTTTGAAGGAAAAGATAGCATTATTTTAAAATTAATGCTTAATAAAATTATTTTGCCAAGATTGATTTTTAAATAAATATAAAACCGTATTGATACTTTTATATAATAATCAATGCTATATAATAGGCTGATGTAGAACAGACTATATTAAAAGTAGAAATCATTTTTTTAAGTCAGTTAAAACTCACCAGTTAAAATATAGCTTTAAGGAAGTCTCCCTCATTAACTTTTTAAAAAAATCTTTAACTCAACCATAAAATGGCAACCCAATTAAAAATGAGGCAAAGAATCTAAATAGGCATTTCTCCGAAAAGGATATGCAATAGTTACTAAACACCTGAAAAGATGGTCGCCTCATTAGCCATTAGGGAAATTCAAGTAAACACTGGAAGATACCCCTACCCTGCCTCCACCAGGATGACTAAAATCTTCGTATAGTGTAGCCTATATGGCTTTCATATAGTGGAGCCACTTTGGAAATACATTTTTAAATTTTTATTTAAATATTAAGTTATTAGGGTTAGCACTGTCTAATACTGGTGTTAAATACTGCAATTAGAATTCTATTACCAAAAATATTGGAATAGCCCCATATTCCTGGATAAAATTTTAAATACTTATACTAATAATGGTATAGGTTTAAATATTTAAATAAAATGAGTAGTATGAATTAGAGAAATTAAGTAAATTAAATTAGTAAAATAAATTAAATTAATAAATTAAATAAATAAAATGAATATTTTAAATGCTTGATGGAAATACTCTGGCTTTGCCCCTGCTTAGCTTCGGACACAACTGAAGTGACTTAGCAGCAGCAGCAGCAGGAGCTTCCTTACAAGTTTGCTGTAAAGAAAATGGAAGGAAAATTAATTTCATTCCAAAAGTCATTTACGAAGCAGGGGAACATCTTCAGCCAGATATGTTGTTGACAGCACATTTTTTGTTTTGTTTTGTTGCAACTTTACACTGAATACAGTGTTGGAAGGAGAATGATCACTTCTGAGACAGGACATATAACTTTCCAGTACTACCACAGAGCTATCTGAAAGAGGACACAGAGGAATTTGCAAAAAGCAATTGCAATAGATAAAACAAAAATTAGAAGCTCATCAGTAAACTGAAAGAACCAAAACCAACAAAAGCAAATTGGGTGCTGAATTTTAGGGGGAGAGATTCTGAAATTATCCCACAAAACACACACAAAAGAAGCACACACACACACACAAATGGCTCATGAAGGCATTTATTTCATAAATTTTTGCTTCATCAAAGACCACGCATCATTCACACTTAACTCATGGAGAGTTTCCATGGAGACACAAAAAGCCCAACATGGAAACAACTTTTATAGGTTCTTAACCCACACAATGGCCAAAACAGTCTAGAATCGTCGTAGTGGCAGCTCAAGATAGAACAGCCACAAGCAATTCCATAGAAAAATCACTTTATTAACAATAAAGAAACAATAAATCACACTATTCTAAGGCAACAGACAGCAAATTCTGAAACATTAATGAGTTGCTGTACCAAATGACATGTCCATATTTCTCAAAGTGTAGACTATTGATAAAACTGTTTCTTTCCTTTAATACATTTTGTATGAGTCTCCGTGGTTGAACAAAACCAATGTTAGCTGTTGCTATGGTATGTATTCAGTACACATTTCTTACAGAAGAGTTTGTGAAGCTAAATTTATGTGAAGACATTTTTGTTTACGTGTTTGGCAATACACACAAGGGATAAAAAGTATGATTACAGGGCACAGATGAAATGCTATTTGACTCCAGTTACTCATAACCTGTGTTAAATAATCGCTACTGCCCTCCACACATCCCTCCTCTTATATTTAGTGGAAAGAAAATTGCAGGGCTATTTTGTGCCACCAACATAGCCCTTCCTAGATGAGAGGATTACTATAACATCTTGCTTTATCTCTGGATTTCTCTAGCCTATTTTCCCTTTCTATATTGGAAAGAAAAGACATACTTAAAGATAGCTTATTTGAATTGACACACCACAGTTCTCTTTACTCCCAACCTGTCTCTGATGTTGTTTAGTCACCAAGTAGCTTCCGACTCTTTTGCAAACCCAAGGACCATAGCCAGATGGGCTCCTCTGTCCATGGAATTCTCCAGGCAAGAATACTGGAGTGGGTTGCCACCTCCTACTCCACTGTCCCTAATGCCCCTGACTAAATTAAGAACTAAAATACTGCTTTATTTCCTTGTAGGAGTCTCAGTTTTACTATTATGAGTAGGTAGAACTTGATGGTTTCTTGCATGAACTTCAGAGGACTAGAATTATGAAAAAACCTTGCATTTTCCCCTCCAGTATTCTATAGTGCTAAATATAATCAGGATTGTCTATGTCTCTATCTTTATTAATTAGAAAAGTAGTGTGTTAGGGAAATTAAAATGGAAGATGTCTTGTTCAGGCCTCAGAAGCAGAACAGGCCTGTGACCTGCTTCTGATCTGCCTGGATTCCATGCCTGCCCCCAAACACAGCAAGTCAGGCAGCACTTTAGACAATGAAAGGAATGGGTCCTGGCCTCTTCTGAGTCCCTGTGGGCCTGGCTAACCAACCTCTCCCAGTGGGTCTAAGATGTATTATGATTCATTAGGTGAAACAAAGAGCATTTTAAAAAAAAAAGACAGAGCTGTATTTTCAGAGGAACAAACTGATGATGATATCAGTTCATGGTCTGGTTATAAAAAGGAGCCCCCCAAACTGCAATATGAACTCTCACCCATGTGGTGGATGTACTGCCCAGGACTCTTTCCCAACTGAGACTCCAGATTGCTGTTAATGAGGGACTTCCCAGTTCTGTACAAGTCTGGATATAGGTCACTGGCCCAATTTGGTGATGTATATGCTGTTACTTCTCTTTATTATTTGTATTTCTGTTCTTTTAATGGCTGTATATTGAAATTAAGTCAAATAATCCTCTATTAAATATTAAAATCATTTATTTGTGAATAACAAGTGGTTTCTATTGTTAGCAAATCCTTGGAACCTAAAACAAAAGTAAAACTTTGGACAAAATACATTAATTTCAATTCTATTAATTATTACTTTGTACATATCAAATGTTGGATTTTTTAATATAAAAGCTGATCAATCATATAAAATGTCTTTAATGGAATTGTTGAATGCAGGCACATTCTTTTAATCAGTTTTGGCAATTTTCTTCATCCAAAAGATAATTATTGGGTTGAATTTTTTCTCAGAGACTGTTGTACTATCTGTTGATTTCAATGACAAAGAAATTTAGGGGCAGCAAAAGAAACAGTAGGGCTGCATTTTAAGAATAAGAATAAAAAGAGAATTAAAAATCATAACCAAATGGAAAAAAATTCATGAAAGGGAGAGGATGAAAAACAAAACCATAGAAGATGAGAAGAAAAGTCCTGATTGTGAGAATTAGAGTTGAAAATTTTAAGACTGATACAGGAAATATTTTGATTTAGACATTATATTAATATTTAATAATTGCAGGCATGTTACTTTTTAGCACACCTTTTAAGACTTCTCAGGTATAAATGCATTTAATTCTCACAGCGCATACTGAGTAACAGATGTCCACACTGTGAGGTCCACCATCACAATCAAATTATACAGCTGTCTCCCAAACTGGCCATTTTTTTCTGCCTTCCCTCTGCTCAAGCAAACACTGATCTGCTTTATGTTACTATAGATTAGTACAGACTAGTGTGAATTAGCATATTCATGTGAATATAGCTACAGAATATGTGAATATAGCTACACTCATGCATAAAGGGAGTCACAAAGTATGTGGCCCTTTCTGTCTGGTTCTTTTCTCTCAACAGAGTTATTAATATTTTGAAATCATCCATTCTGGTACATGTATAAATTCAGTTCAGTTCAGTTTATTTCATCATTCAGTCGTGTCTGACTCTTTTAGACCCCATGGACTGCAGCATGCCAGGCCTCCCTGTTCGTTACCAACTCCCAGAGCTTACTCAAACTCATGTCCATTGAGTCGGTGATGCCATCCAACCATCTCACCCACTGTTGTCCCCTTTTCCTCCCACCTTCAATCTTTCTCAGCATCAGGGTCTTTTCAAATGAGTCAGTTCTTCACATAAGGTGACCAAAGTATTGGAGTTTCAGCTTCAGCATCAGTCCTTCCAATGAATATTCAGACTGATTTCTTTTAGGATGGACTGGTTGGATCTCCTTGCAGTCCAAGGGACATGTATAATTAGATATCAGTTTTTCTTGCTTAGTCGGTTCTATCACATGGTATACCACTACTTGTTTATCCATTCATATGACCTGCCTTTTGAGAAACCTGTATGCAGGTCAGGAAACAACAGTTAGAACTGGACATAGAACAACAGACTGGTTCCAAATAGGAAAAGGAGTACATCAAGGTTGTATATTGTCACCCTGCTTATTTAACTTATATGCAGAGTACATCATGAGAAACACTGGGCTGGAGGAAGCACAAGCTGGAATCAAGATTGCCGGGAGAAATATCAATAACCTCAGATGTGCAGATGACACCACCCTTATGGCAGAAAGTGAAGAAGAACTAAAGAGCCTCTTGATGAAAGTGAAAGAGGAGAGTGAAAAAGTTGGCTTAAAGCTCAACATTCAGAAAACTGAGATCATGGCATCTGGTCCCATCACTTTATGACAAATAGATGGGGAAACAATGGCTGACTTTTTATTTTTCTGGGCTCCAAAATCACTGCAGATGATGATTGTAGCCATGAAATTAAAAGGTGCTTACTCCTTGGAAGGAAAGTTATGACCAACCTAGACAGCATATTAAAAAGTAGAGACATTACTTTGCCAACAAAGGTCCATCTAACCAAGGCTATGGTTTTTCCAGTGGTCATATATGGATGTGACAGTTGGACTATAATGAAATCTGAGCACAGAAGAATTGATGCTTTTGAACTGTGGTGTTGGAGAAGACTCTTGAGAGTTCCTTGGACTGCAGGGAGATCCAACCAGTCCATCCTAAAGGAGATTACTGTTCATTGAAAAGACTGATGTTGAAGCTGAAACTCCAATACTTTGGCCACCTGATACAAAGAACTGACTCATTTGAAAAGCCCTGATGCTGGGAAAGATTGAGGGCAGGAGGAGAAGGGGACGGCAGAGGGTGAGATGGTTGAATGGCATCACCGACTCAATGGACATGGGTTTGGGTGGACTCCGGGAGTTGGTGATGGACAGGGAGGCCTGGCGTGCTGCAGTTCATGGGGTTGCAAAGAGTCAGACAGGACTGAGCGACCGAACTGAACTGATGTACACTGATTGTTCCAGCTCCTGGTTATTACAAATCAAGCTTCCATGAATATCTACGGACAAGTTTTTGAGTAATTTTCTGAATAAACGACTAGGAGCCAAATCGCTGGATCATGTGATTGATAGCTGTATGCTTATTAAAGATATTGCCAAATTGTTTTTTAAAGTGGTTGTATCACTTTACATTTTTGCCACCAGTTTATTGGGTCCTATTTCTCCACATCTTTATTCACATTTGGTGTGGTCAGTCTTTTAAGTTTTTGTTCTTTTTGCACAGTCTACAGTGACATCCCATTGTGGTTTTAATTTTCATTTGCCTGATAAAAAATGTATTTTTACCTGGAAAATCCCACAGAGAGAGGAGCCTGATGGGCTATAGTCCATGGCATTGCAAAAGAGTCAGACATAACTTAGTGACTAAACAACAAAAATAATTAATGAGTTAACTATTATTAACAATAATAATTTTTGTTTGTTTGCTTATTGAAAGTCATTCAGTCCTGACCGACTCTGTGACTCCATGGACTGTTCTCCAGGCCAGAATACTGGAGTGGGTAGCCATTCCCTTCTCGAGGGAATCTTCCCAACCCAGGGATTAAACCCAAGTCTCCCACATTATGGGGAGAGTCTTTACCAGCTGAGCCACCAGGAAAGCTGAAGAATACTGGAGTGAGTAGCCCATTCCTTCTCCAGCGAATCTTTCTGACCCAGGAATCGAACTGGGGTCTCTTGCATTGTAGGCAGATTCTTTACCATCTGAGCTACCAGGAAATCCCATTTGCTTATTTGCTATTTGTAAATTCTCTTTTGTGAAGTGACTCTTCAGATCTTTTGCCTATTTTTATTGGTTGGTTCTTGTTTTATAATTACTGAGTTTTGAGAGATTTTTACATATTGTGTGTACAAGTCTTTGAATTTTCTCTTGGTATATGGCTTATTTTTTCATTTTCTTGAGTGTCTTTTGAAGAGAAGTTTTTCTTTTTTATTTTTTAATGTTGAAAGACCAATTTGTCAGTTTACTCTTTTGCATATTATGCTTTTGGTAGTGCATCGAAGATATTTTTGCTTAACACAAAATCACAAAGATTTTACCCTATGTTTACATTTAGAATTATTACCATTTTAGGTTTGATATTTATATCTATAATCCATTTTAAACTAATTTTTTATGGTATGATTAAAGGATTTTGCTTTTTGTTTTTGTATGTAAATACTACACTGTTCCAGAATCAGTTGTTGAAAAGACTATCCTTTTTTCGTGGAATTTCTTTCACCTTTGTTAAAAAAAAATCCAGTGTCCCCATACATGTGAGTCTATGTCTGGACCTCTGTTCTTTTAATTGATCTATTTGTCTGTCTCAATAACAATGCCACATTACTCGACTGTTGTGGTTTTATTAAAGGTCTTGAAATCAGTTAGAGTTAGTCCTGTAAATTTGTTCTTTTTAAAAGTTGGCTTTTCAATAGTTTTGATATTCTAAATCCTTGGTATTTCTTTATGAATTTTAGAATCAGCTTGCCAGTATTTACAAATCACTTGCTGAGGTTTGATTGGGATGTATTTTATGACTGAGAATATGAGTGATCTTGGTAAATCTTCCACATGCAGTTGAAAAAAGGCATATTAGTCTGCTGTTGGGTAGAGTGTCTTATATTAAGGTTTTCATCAAGCTTAGAAATGTTTTGGCCGTTATTTCTTCAGATGTTTTTCCTGACCCTACACCTCTCTCCATCAGGAACTTGAGTACATGAGACTGCTTGAAGTTTTCCTACAGCCTACTGGTGCTTTTCATTTAATTTTTTTCTCTCTGCTTTTTATTTTGTATAGTTCCTGCTACCATAACTTTAAATTCACTGATTTTTTTTCTTCTGTGATGTCTAATCTGTTGTTAATTCCATCTAATGTATTTTGTGTCATACTTTGAAGCTTTAGCCTCTAAAATTTTGAATTTGGTCTTTTTCTACTGAACACATTAAACATATGGAAAACAGTTATAACTATTTCTGGGTTCATTTTTGCTAATTATAACATCTATGGCAGTTCTGGGTTGCTTTGGCTTTTCTGATTATTTTCTTCACTATGCATAATGTTTTCCAACTTCTTTGCATGCCTGGTAAGTGTCAATTCAATAACAAACATGGTATAACATATATACCCTACTATGTATAAAAATAGATAAACAACAAGGACCTACTACAAAGCACAGGGAACTATACTCAGTATTTTGTAATAACCTATCAGGGAAAATAATATGAAAAAATATATATATATTAATTAAACACTGTACTATATACATGAGACTAACACAACATTGTAAACCAACTACACCTCAATAAAAAATTAATCTTAAAAAAACTAAGAGAAAGAAAAACTAAGAGAATAATAAGTGGTGAATTTTGCTTTTTGGGGGGTTTTATTTTAGTATGCAATTAAGTACTTGGAAATAATTAAAGCTTTTTGATCTTGCCTTTCTGATTTTTTAGGCAGCTCTAGAGAGCTGCTCAGTCTAAGACTAATAATTTCCTGCTCCTCGGGCCAGACCTACCTTGAATTATGAGTTTTTCCAGTCTGGCTACTGGAAACGGGCACTATTCCCAGGCTGTGTGAGCGCCAGTCACTGTTCCCGCTAGCAGTTTTGGTAGGTTGCTTCCTCAGGCTTGGACAGTTCTTTCTTCCTCTGCACTGGCCACTGCTCTGATGAAACCTCCAGGAGGATCTAGTCTTTAGATCTCCAGGGAGCAAACTCTGTGCAGCTCTCTTGTGTTGGGATGGGGGCGAGGGGTTTCTCTGAGGCTCAGTGGTAAAGAATCCACCTGCAATACCAGAGACATGTGTTTGATCCCCAGGTCGGGAAGATGCCACAGAAGAGGAAAGGGCAACCCACTCCAGTATTCTTGGCTGGAGAATCCCATGGACAGAGGAGCTTGATGGGCTACAGTCCATAGATTTGTAGAGTCAGACACCACTGAGCGACTGAGCAACACTTGTGTCCAAGGGCTCTGTCCTGGGAACTCCAGCCTCCTTTGTCTCCCTAGATGGAGACTCAGGTCCAACTCTTACAGGAGTCTCCTGGACTCCACGTAAGTTCCCTTCTTCCCCATGGGACAACCTGGGGCAGTAATGAAGGGAAATGAATAACAGGACTCACCTTCTTTGTTTCTTTTGGGGATCATTAGGCTTTGAGTCTGATAACTAGTGTCTTGAAAACTCTTTACATACTGTCTGGATTTTTGGTTTTGGTTTTGTGTTTTTATCAAGCAGAAGGGTGTTTTCAGTCTCTGATACTATATCTTGTGCAAAAGAGGAAATTAGCCCTCACCTTAAAAAAAAAAAAATACTAAAGGAACTAAGGAAAAAGTATGAGATAGTTAAAGAGAAAGCAGGAAAGGCTGAAACTGTCCTCTTCCTAACTTTTTATGTTCAGTAACTGATAGATTTCTGTTGCTGCTGCCAGAAATTATCATAAACAACACAATTTTATTACGTATATTTCTGTAGATCCAAATCCTGACACAGATCTCAGTGAGCTAAAATCAATTTCGTTCTGGAGGCTTTATGAGAGAATCCATTTCCTTGCCTTTTCCAGCTGCTAAAGATCACCCACACTCTTCAGCTCATCACTTCTTGCTCCGTCTTCCAAGACAGCAAATTTGCACCTCTGTGACAGTTATTCTGGAGTCCTAGCTCTCTCTGACCACAGTAGGGAGAGATTCTCTGCCCTTCAGGACCCTTGTAGTTACACCAGGCCACCTAGAGAATCCAGCATACTCTCAACAACCTCAAGATCCTTAACATAATCACCTCTGCCCTTTGTGTTAATCGATGCTGGCTGCAGGCATTGCAGTTTTTGATGCATCTCATCAATTTGCTGAGCATATTTCTCAGACGTAATGGTTTCACCAGGATTCAGAAAGCTGTAGTGGATCAGACCAGCAGCAGACCACCAAACAGTGGCCATGACTTTTTTGGTGCAAATTTGGCTTTGGGAAGTGCTTTGGAGCTTCTTTTCAGTCCAACCACTGAGCAGGTCATTGCCAGTTGTATAAAACCCACTTTTCATTGCAGATCATGATCTGATCAAGAAACGGTTCTTTGTTGTTGCATAGAATAAGAGAAAATGACAGCCAAAATGATGATTTTTTGATTTGCAGTCAGCTCATGAGGCACCTATTTATAGAGCATTGTCATTTTCCAACTTGCTTCAAATGCCCAACAACTATAGGATGATCTATGTTGAGTTCTTTGGCAACTTCTTATATAGTTGTAAGAGGATCAGCTTCAATGATTCCTCTCATTTGGTTCTTGTCAACTTCTGATGGCCTGCCACTATGCTCTTCATCTTTGAGGCTCTTGTCTCCTTTGCAAAACTTCTTGAACCACTCCTGCCCTGTACATTCATTAGCAGTTTCTGGGCCAAATGCATCATTGATGTTGCAAGTTGTCTCCTCTGCTTTATGACCCATTTTGAACTTGAATAAGAAAATCGCTTGAATTTGCTTTTGGTCTAACAACATTGCTATAGTCGAAAATAGATATAAAGTTAGCAATACGTAATAAATCATTAGCAAAAAGAAAAAACATAAAGCAAGAAAAGTGCATTAAAATGATGTATAACATAACCACATTTATATAAGAATATATTCCAATGTCAAATGACAAAGCTGAACAACGCAAAAACACAATTAATTTTGCATCAACCCAAATAAAATATTCACAACATTTAAAGAGTAGGAGATAGATATCTTTAGGGAAATCATTATTCTGCCTACCACAACTAAGGTTTGGTAACTTAAATTTTACTATTCTATTCATTTTAAGCAATGAGAATGACATTCACAGAAATCTTTTTAAAAACATTCAGTCAAATTCAAAGTTTTAAGAAAAGAATTTTGCCTGTTATTCCTTTCTACTCGGTTGATGAAAAAATTAACTGGACAGACTGCTTTTCTACACAACCAACTGGTAAACTCTCCTTTATTGGCCTAAAATACTGGCTCTTTCTCAGTTACCTATATTAAAATAGTGAATACACTCACGTGCAATGAGTTATATATACATATATATATATGTGTGTGTGTGTGTGTGTGTGCGTGTGTGTGTGTGCATGTGTGTATGCATATATATTTCTCTGTATTTTTATATTGTATAATATACGTGTGTGTGTGTCTGTGGTTATTGTTTAGTGGCTAAGTCATGTCCAGCTCTTTGATCCCATGGACTACAGAATGCCAGGCTTCCCTGTCCTTCTCAGTCTCCCAGAGTTTGCTCAAATTCATACTCATTGAGTCAGCGCCGCTATCTAACCATCTCATCCTCTGCCACCCTCTTCTCCTTTTGCCTTCAATCTTTTCCAGCATCAGAATCTTCTCCAGTGAGTTATATATGTGTGTGTATGTTTGTGTGTGTGTGTATACATACAAACACACACACACACACACATATAGACATATATGTTGCAGGGTTGACTCTTCCTTCTTAGCATTCACACCCAAGACTCTTCTCTAAAATTATTTTTTGTATTGGTTAATAATATTACTTTGAAACTAATTTCATCAGTAATATCAGTAATGTAACAATAGCCAATGTTTATTATGCAGTTGCCATAAGCCAAACACTTGATTTAACCTAAATAATTCCTTTGGCATATGTAGTAGCTACTACCATTTGAAGAGTTTAGAAATGAAGCAGAGAGAATATAATTCATGCTATGTTTCTGAAATACTTTTCATGGAGGTCAGATCAAAGACAGGACCATCTGACTCCTGAGTCTGCATGTTGATACCTAATGTCACAGAACTGTAAGTTCCGGGAAGACAGAGAGCATGCCTAAATATTTTGTTTACTCTTTCAAAGAATCTGGTGCAGTGCTCGCTAGTGCTTAAGCAGACAAGACTGCCTGATCAAGTAATACTTATTCCTTTCATGTCTTTAACAATTAAGCAATCTAGATAGTTTCGGTATCCCCATGGTGCTCCCCTGATTTCCATGGGAGGCAGTGAATGAGGAAGAGGTGATGGAGCAGAGTATATAACTACCACTACATGTTGGGACAACAGACAAACAGTATTACATGGTTAATAATGAGAGCGTGTCAACCACACGAGGAGCCTCATGATGGCGCATTGAGATCTGTCATTCTTTGTCTTCACAATCACACATTTGTACACCTGAATCTGGAATTCTAGGCGTGATTCCTGTCTTTTCATCTTAAAATAGTCAAACTTTGACATTGTTTTCACTAGAATGGCAGAAAGCAGAGAGTCACAAAGTTCAGAAACTATTGAACCTGAAGGCATAGGAAGGAAAAAATACTCCGTTTCTGGTGATCAGTGAGAACTTTGAGCTCAAGGCCAGAGTCCTCAGGTTTCTCAAAACTTGGTTTCCCTCAGTGAGGAAGGAAGTATCGAGCTGGCTAAAATGTTCATTCGGGCTGTTCCGTAAGCTGTTATGAGAATATCCCAAATGAAGCTTAAAAACCCAAGCAAACTTTTTGGCCAACTCAATAGTTAGCTGACTTTTGAGGTTTTGCTTTGTTTTTTGTTTTTATTTTTGTTTTTTTTCTATTACTTGGCTTTATTTTAAGCCCATCACCCAGGACGAGATGACTTGGAAGAAGTTTCCTACCTATTCTGGTTTCCTGGGTGGCCATAACAGATGATCACAAACTGGGTAAATTAATGCAACAGAAGCATTGTCTCATAGTTCTGGAGGCCCTTAGTCTGCCATCAGAGTGTTAGCAGAGTTGGCTCCTCCTGAGAGCTCTGACAGAGACGCTCCTTCATGCCTCTCTGCCAGCCTCTGGTCCTAGCCAAGCATTCCTGGTTCCTTGGCTTGTGGGTGGTTCCTGCCAGTCTCTGCTTCCATCCTAATAGTGTTCTCCTGTGTGTCTGCATCTGTGCCCAAGAGCCTCTCTTCATATAAGGACACCAGTCACATTGGATTATGATCCACCATCATGACCTTATCTTAACCTGATTAAATCTACAAAGACTCTATTTCCAAGAAGGATCCAATTCACAGGTGCTAGAGATTAGGATTTCAACAAATCTTTTGGAGAGGACACAATTTTACCCATAATACTGCCCTACCTGTTGAAGAATTTACATGTCAAGAATCACTTAAGCCAAGATCCCATTTGGGTCTGATTGTTTAGATACTTTACGGAATTCATTGATTTGATCATGTATCACTTATATGTACAATCTAAAAAGAAAAGATTCAAATGAACTTATTTACAAAACAAAAGTAGATTCACAGATGTATAAAAAATTTATAGTTACCAAAAGGGAAAGAGGAAAGGAATAAATTAGGAGTTTGGGGTTAACAGATACACACTATTATATATAAAATAGACATAACCAATAAGAACCTATTTGCTGTTTAGCACAGGGAACTATACTCAATATTTTATAATAGCACATAAGGGAAAGTCATCTGCAAAAGAATACACACACACACACATATTAATATATGTTGTTGTTTAGTCATTAAGTGGTCTCTGACTCTTTTGCAACGCCAAGGACTGTAGCCCACTAGGCTCCTCTGTCCATGGGCTTCTCCAGGAAAGAATACTAGGGTGGATTGTCATTTCCTTCTCCAAGGGATCTTCCCTACCCAGGGATCAAACCCATGTCTCCTGCATTGCAGGCAGATTCTTTACAATTGAGCCACCCAGGAAGTCCATATATGTATAACTGAATCACTTTGATGTACACTTGAATTTAACAACATTGTAAATCAATAGGTATTGATTTCAATAAATATTGAATATCAATATTGAATATCAATGTAAAAAATATGAATAAATATTGAATTCAATAAAAATTAAGTTAAATTAAAAATTATTATAGAAGAAAAGAATTCAGTGTTTGGTTTCACTCTGAAGATCACTCAGGTGTCAAAGCCTTCATAGAAATCAAAGAAAATTCAAACACTGGCCATTAAAATATAAAATGTATAATCATCCATTCCATACATCATGTGTGGTAACAATACATAGTGCTACTTATGTATCATTTATCAATCACATAAAGCTTGTATTCCTTTTTCTCTTGTCCTCTGTGGATATCCCCAGGTTCACCTACATCTGATTCAACAGCTATTTAATCAGATGGTATTTAAGGATTATTTAATACTATTTAAAGCAAAGTGATACAGATACACACACACACACACACACACATATAGTTTTGTTTTTTTTTTTTTTTTACATTCTCATCTGTGCTGTGCGGAGTCACTCAGTCATGTCCGACTCTTTGAGATCCCATGGACTGTAGCCCGCCAAGCTCCTCTGTCCATGGGGATTCTTCAGGCAAGAATACTGGAGTGGGTTGCTTTGCCCTTCTCTAGGGGATCTTGCCAAACCAGGGATCAAACCCAGGTCTTCCACATCATAGGTGGATTCTTTACCAGCTGAGGTATCTGGGAAACCCACATTCTCTTCTATTTATGAGATATACAGTCTAATTCCCTGTACTGTACAGTAGATTCTTGTTATATATCTGATATATATATAGTTATGTGTATCTGTTAATCCCAAACTCTTAATTTATCCCTCCTCCTGTCTTTCTCTTTTGGTAACCATGAGTTTGTTTTCTATATCTGTGAGTCTATTTGTTTTATAAATAAGTTCATTTGTATCATAGTTTAGATTCCATATATAAGTTATATCATATGACATTTGTCTTTCTTTAACTTACTTCACTGGGTCTACCCACATTGCTGCTAGTGGCATTGTTTGATTATTTTTATGACTGAGTAATATTCCATTGTAGGTATGTATCTCATCTTCTTTATCATTCAGCCCTTAATGAACATTTAGGTTACTTCTATGTCTTGGCTATTGGAAAGAGTGCTGGTTTTAATTCAAAACTCACAAAAATACTTTTACCATAGTATCATTCCAGCTTTTCTCTCCTTTGCTCTTCATCCCTGATTATAAACAGTGTGAAGGAGAGAGCTCCCAGTTTTGTCTCCAGGAGAGGAATTCTCCCCTCTGTCTCCCATTCTGAGGATTAAGAGTACACTGTAACACGTCAATATGGCGAACATTTGCTATGATCACTCTTTAATAAATAAGCTTTTAGAAAAAACCAAAACTTCAGTCAGGTTCTATTCAGCTGCTTAAACTGTCTCAAAATTGGCTTCCTTCCTGAAATTATCCTAACTCTCAGCATTTCACTTTGTTCAAAAGAGCACTGAAGGGTTTGCTTGGGCAGCTGCTATTGTCTTGCTCTGAATATGAAAAAGACAGTTACACAAAGAACAATCACATTCTTAATTGATGTCCCTGAAACTGGGCAATAAAAATTCAGATTGATTTTTGGTAAGTTATGACTTCCTCCCTTCAATTCACTAATCCTTTCTCCAATTTTCATTTTCTAGACAATCTGAAATCTCAGGCACTATTGTGGCTTTACAGCGGAAATAAATTTTAAAAAGAAGCATGATTAAATTTGCCTCAATTCCTTTTTTAAAACCAAAGAGGAAATATGAATTTCAAAGTGTGCAAATGTCTTTGCAGCACCAAACATATTCCCTGATTAAGTTAGGTAACCATAGTCAAAAAAAAAAAAACAGGGGGAAGGATTAAGAACCTACATGGGAGGAGGGAAAATTCAGACAAAATTAAAGGTAAAGCCACTCAACTAGTTACTTAGTTACTAAGCCAAATATCCCTTAAAGATATTGCTAACTATAATTTTGATCAGAAGAATTAGACCAATAAATTTAAACAATATAATCAATCTACAAAATTAACTTGGAGCCCATAACGTGTATCTTTAATGGAGAAAATATGTTAAAGTGGTTTTTTTTTTTTTGGCAATAGCCAGATAATTTTATTTTCAAGCTATATAAATTCCACCAAAAGTAGCTTTGCAGATGCACATTATAGCATAACATTTAAATCAAGAACTCTAAAGTTAAGCTTCCTGGATTTAAGGTCAGACATTGCAATTTACTGGCCATATGAATATGACCTTGGACAAATTAATTAACCTTTATAGCCTTCCTCAATTCTTTTTGTCTGTGAAACAGAGCTAATAAATAGTCCCTGCCTCACAGGAATGTTGTATAGATGTAATGGAATAATGTATGTAAAGTACTTATAGTCAGGGCTCCATAGATAATTCACTATTATCTGCCTGAAAAAGCAATGTCAAATAAGGTGTTAGGAGCTTAATATATGGAAAATTAAAAATAATGGACAAAATGCAACAAGAGGTTAACAGTGGTTAATATCAGAGTAGTGTAGCTATGAGTGATTTTTTTTTCTTTTTCCACTTCCCCCAAACTTTAAATGTAATTACATTATATTTAAAGCAGAATACAATTTTATAAATTTCACTAGAGCAAATACATTGCAATGGAAAACATTAAGTTATTCTTAACATTTTTTTTAATGGAAACTTTCAGTCTCTAGAAACCAGAATCCTTCCTACCCCCACATCCACCCAAATACACACTTCTCACCACAAGTTGAGGCTTTCCCAAAACCTACACCCCCCAGAGCTAGTACAGAGTCCTCATAGCACAGCACCGATTCAGTCAACCCTTTGCGGTTAAGAGTCATGCTTTAAATATCTCTAGAATTAGAAACTAATGTTCTGCAGAACAACAGAAAAAAAAAATAGAGCTGATTCATTTGTGTATGTACTGATGCAATCATATCAAAATTCTGGATTTACATTAGACATTTCCTTGTAATGTATCATCCAAATGTGATTTTACTGAAATTGATTGAATTGACCACTATTGATTGACAATCACATTAAAGAATTGGGAAAAATAAATAATTGGGGAGATGTCTTTTTTAATTAATTTATTTATTTTTGGCTGTGCCGAGTTTTCATTGCTGTGCTTGGGGTTTCTCTAGCTGCTGCAGGCAGGGCATGCTCTCTTGTTGAGGGGAGCACCGGCTCTGCAGCACTCAGGCTTCAGAAGTCGCAGCAAGCAGACTCAGTAACTGTGGTTCCTGGGCCCTAGTGGCTTGTGCCTCAGTGGTGCAGGGCCTTTGTTGCCCGGGGGTATGTGAGATCTTCCCATACCATGAATTGAACCTGAGTCTCCTACATTGGCAAGTGGATTCTCAACCACCGGACCGTCAAGGAACTTCTGGGGGATGGCTTTTTCAACATCAAGATTATTCATTTAAGTTCAATATTTTGAAGTCTAAGTATAGAATGCATGGTTCTAGGTGGAAAGAAAGAAGAAAAATCTGCTTTTTTTTTAACAATAAGAAATTCTGAAATAATTTATGGCAGCTTATATACATAAATATAATAAATAAAATTTATACAACAACTATGTCCATATAAGGCACTCACTTAGAAAGCCAATTTATAACTTACCATTGACAGTGTTAGTCACTCAGTCATGTCCAACTCTTTGCAACCCTCTGGACTGTAATCTGCCAGGCTCCTCGGTCCATGGGATCATCCAGGCAAGAATTCTGGAGTGGGTTGCCAATTCCTTCTCCAGGGGATCTTCCTGACCCAGGGATGGAACTCATACCTGACTTACAATTAATGGATTTATAAATAGTTCATTTTAAAAGTACATCAAAGCCACACATCAGTAATCTGTCAAAGCTAGTTGTTTGATTCATTATCCTATATGAGTTTTGAAACAATATTTTGTTTAAAAGGGGGAAATGTTATACAAAAAAGTGGCCAAGAGACTTTTTATAAAATTTCCTAAAAAGTTTTAAAAGATTTTATGACTGATAAGAATTTGGCCATGACTGGTGAAATTTAATCTGGATTAATTTCCTTTTGCTTCCTGGTAGCATTCTAAGAAAGTAGCGTATTTGTTCCCTTGGAATTTAAAATTGCAAAATATCAGTACGTTGTTTGCATAAGCTACTCTGGAGATGGGTGAACAGAGAAGACACTGAGGATGTTAGCAAGCAGTGTGTCCCCCGGCAAGATTCTCTAGACATGAAACAAGATAAAAATAAACATCCATGATGTCATGAATTGACAAATAAGTCATAAAACAAACCGAGCAACCTGCTGGGACTTTGCCCCAAGCCTCTTCAGTCTTTCAGTCTGTGAGAAGAAGGGGTGGCCATAGACACCTTTTGAAAATGTAAGTGGAGTCTTAAGCATTGGCTGCACCCCATGTCTTTTTATTTTCACCTACAGACAGGGGCCACCTCCTTATGTATCTTCCTGGAACTTCCAACAGAACCACATGAGCACCAAGTATGAGAAACCCTGAAGGCATGTGTACTTAACAGGTACATTAAAATGAAGTATGAAAAAATAAAGTGCTCTTCACCTCCTGCAGAGATTAGTGGTAGCAAAACTAAATGAAAAAGCATTCGTGAACCATTATTGCTTTGGCTATTATTTTGAAATTTTTAGATCAAGTGTAGATGCCCTGAGTAGGAAGATGAGCCAGAGATTTTATGCCCATCTAAGAAGCAAATTATGATTTATGAATATTTTTCACTTCCAATTATAGTGAGCAAGTTTTCCATTATTATTTGGGGACACATTCTTTTTTATTAAAATATAGTTAGTTTATGAAGTTATGTTAGTTTTAGGTGTACAGCAAAGTGATTCAGTTGTACATATATATATTATATATATACTTTATATATATATAAAACACGTCATATATATATTTACATGCACACACATACATATATATGTGTGTTCTTTTTCAGATTCTTTCCCATTATAGTTATTACAAGATACTGAATCTAGTTTCCTGTGCAATACAGCAGGTTCTTCTTGGTTATATCTATTTTATATATAGTAGTAGTGTGTATCTGTTAATCCCAAGCTCCTAATTGATCCCTCCCCCCATCTTTCTTCTACGGTAATCATAAGATTGTTTTCTACATCTATGAGTCTGGGTCTGTTGTGTAAATAAGTTCATTTGTATCCTATTTTAGGTTCCACAAAGAAGTGATATCATATGATATTTAACTGCAAAATATTCTCATTCCCATGATATCCTTTTTTAAAAATAGGGTTTATTTGCAAAATATTGAGAAACCCATCTTCTATTCTTGGCAAATAACTTTGGCATTAGTAATGGCAGAAGCAGATGTGTATCCACACTGCTATCCAAAAAGAATAAAAGAACACACCAAGGTCAGAGCTATCTGAAATCCAAACTCCAACCCGAATCCAGTAAATGGCAGATGAAGAAAGTTATAGAACATGAGGGATGTACAAGAAAGGCAGGAACCAATGATTCTGTCCCTGGATTACACTGACCTCAGTAGAGGAGGCATGGCAGGCTGGCATCATTCTTTATGGTTAGTTTTATGAGGAGCTCCTCGCCTGGAACTGTAAAATTCCAGCAATCATTCAAGCTCACACTCGATCATGTCTAACTCTTTGCAACCCTTTGGACTGTAGCCCACCAGGAGCTCCTGTCCATGGGGTTCTCCAGGCAAGAATACTGGAGTGGGTCCCATTTTCTCCTCCAGGGGATCTTCCCAACCCAGGGATCAAACCAACTGCTTTGTAATTAGGGCAAAGTCTAATTCCATCTTCGTGAAATGTTGCAGAAGATTTCCCCACTATTTGTTGAGATAATATTTTTTTTTAAATATGAATAAATCCAAACCCCAATCTGCAAAACAGACTATTTACCTTGAGGAAAAAGCAACAATAGAAATTCATCAAATATCAAATTGCTGGAGTTAAATGAGAGACCTTTGCTTTACAAAAGATACCCTGAAAGGAACAGTGAAGTGTGTTTCCTCTAGCAGCACACATCAAAGGAAATTCTACAGAAATACTGCTCTTTTGCAGGTTTGTTTAGATATGTCTCTTAAGGACCTGGATTTAGTCAGCGGGTTAATCCTTAGCAAAAGAAAAAGTGAACAAATGTCAAAGTTATGGAAGATCAAAGTTAAAATCTACCAAGTGATTAATCTGCTCTAATGAAAAATAATTCTGGAGAAGCACTTGGAAATACAATGCTCTGTTAAAAATCATAAATAAATGCTTCCTGACCAACTGTTGCATGGGATTTAACAGTGATTTCAGCACTTATTGATGATCTGATATTGCTCTCGTCAACTTGGCTATGAATGGGCAGTCCAGACCCAGCCTCTTTGGAGATGAGAGAGAGAAGAGTGTACTTGGAGAAAAGTGAACACATGGATTAGCCAGGACAGAAGCACAATTTGTATTTCCTGCTAGTGAGTCCAGGCAGGCAAATATCCTGACCCAGATTTCAGAGTTCCAGGAGGTGCCATCACCATTGGCCCCCGTGGCAAGGAGAAGTTCAGGGAGATGATCTTGTTTCTTCACATCTGCTGCAAAATGTGGGGGCTGAAACCCTCTGAGCCCATTAGCTGAGGCCAGAGGGCTATTGATTTTATTCTTCATACCCCTCCTTCACCCCAGACTGAAAGGAAAGCTCATTTTCTCCAGTCTCCCTGAGAAATGACTGGAGATATTCCTTAAAACTTAGAGAAAATAAAATCTTTAACAAGGGCACATAGAATGAGTTTGGAAGCTTACCTTCTTCTGCAATTTTCTGGAAGAGTTTGAGTAAGATAGGTGTTAGCTCTTCTCTAAATTTTTGGTAGAATTCAGCTGTGAAGCCATCTGGTCCTGGGCTTTTGTTTGCTGGAAGATTTTTGATGACAGTTTCGATTTCCTTGCTTGTGATGGGTCTGTTAAGATCTTCTATTTCTTCCTGGTTCAGTTTTGGAAAGTTATACTTTTCTAAGAATTTGTCCATTTCATCCAAGTTGTCCATTTTATTGGCATAGAGCTGCTGGTAGTAGTCTCTTATGATCCTTTGTATTTCAGTGTTGTCTGTTGTGATCTCTCCATTTTCATTTCTAATTTTGTTAATTTGGTTCTTCTCTCTTTGTTTCTTAATGAGTCTTGCTAATGGTTTGTCAATTTTGTTTATTTTTTCAAAAAACCAGCTTTTAGCTTTGTTGATTTTTGCTATGGTCTCTTTAGTTTCTTTTGCATTTATTTCTGCCCTGATTTTTAAGATTTCTTTCCTTCTGCTAACTCTGGGGTTCTTCATTTCTTCCTTCTCTAATTGCTTTAGGTGTAGAGTTAGGTTATTTAATTGGTTTTTTTCCTGTTTCTTGATGCAAGCCTGTAATGCTATGAACCTTCCCCTTAGCACTGCTTTTACAGTGTCCCATAGGTTTTGGGTTGTTGTGTTTTCATTTTCATTCATTTCTATACATACTGACACATGTATATGGAATTTAGAAAGGTGATAACGATAACCCTATATGCAGAACAGAAAAAGAGACACAGAAATACAGAACAGACTTTTGAACTTTGTGGGAGAATGTGAGGGTGGGATATTTCAAAAGAACAGCATGTATATTATCTATGGTGAAACAGATCACCAGCCCAGGTGGGATGCATGAGACAAGTGCTCCGGCCTGGTGCACTGGGAAGACCCAGAGGAATCGGGTGGAGAGGGAGGTGGGAGGGGGGATCGGGATTGGGAATACATGTAAATCCATGGCTGATTCATATCAATGTATGACAAAACCCACTGGGAAAAAAAAAATAATAATAAAAAAAAAAAAAAAAAACAAGGGCACATTTCATAAAGTAAAATTTTGTATCAAATGTGCTAATATTTTGGCTTATATTGATTGTTTAATTCTTATAATACCTAGTCTATAATTATTTTTATTATGGAGTCACTTGATATTTTATCTCTAGTTTTCAGAGAGATCACCGAGCTCTCAATCCTAGACTTCTCAGCAGTAGAGACTTTATTTCATCCATTGCTGTAATCTCTGCAGCATGCATCCAGCCAGGGCCATAAACAAGGCTTACTCCTGTCCTCAGCTCTCACCTCCATACTTCACTGACATTTCCTAGCCTCTTGTAACCTGGAAAGCAGATCCCATATCCATCAAGTGGACATAGTCTATTCCAAGGATCCTTGCCCAGGATTTACTTATTTACCTTTAGTCCTCACTTTGGCCCATTTTTTCCAGCCCAGTTCTTTTCCGGTTATGTTTTTTGTGGCTTTCGTTCCTCCTACTGCCATTGAGTGATTAGTCAAGTACCAGAGAAGATGCAAATATGAAGTGCAGCAGTAAATAAATGACAGTGGATTGGTTCAAAGTCATCAGAGGAGACAGAACAAGAAAAGTCAAGGAAGGTATGGCGTACAGAACACAAGCCAAAGTGGTGCCTCAGGGATGTTTGATCACCCACTGAACATAGAACCAGAACCCATAATGTAAAACACAATAGTCTAAAACTTACTCTGTAGTTTGGCCTGTATTGTTCTGAGATCCAGAAACCTACCATCATGTGAGATATTTACAGACGCTAGTTAGTGAGCAGAGCACATCCTGAGGCTTTCTATGCGATCTTCCCTGAAATAACTCCACCAACATTAAAGAAGTTTACTCATTAAAGTCCCAGCAGTTTCTGTTTCAGAGAAATAAAAAAGAAAATTATGTTTCAAATTTGACTCTTCCCTTTGCCAAATAAGGATATTCTTTCATAGAATACACTGGAAGATTGGTATGTTAGGCTCTGAGAGTCATGAAATCTTCAATCCAGTGCCAGTTAGGAAGGCTCATTAAGGAAATTATAATCAGAGTTGCTTAATTTGCATTGTTAAATATAACTTCATAATATTAAAAGTCTGTATCATGATGATAGCATATCCAAAAAGGTATAACTTAACTAATGAATCATTGCATTAACTATGATAGGAGAATAATTCAAGGTACTATTGACTTTCCTAATGGTCTGGTCATATAATGTGCAAACAAGCTTTTGAAATATTAATTATTCTTCTTCCCTGTCAAGTATAGATCTCACCCCAAGACTCAGATAGGGATAAATAGAGGGGAAAAGTCATGGAGTATTTAAAAATAAAAAAAATAATAATGTAAGAAAATTAGATTTTTCAGGTAATATAAATTTCAAGATGAATTT
Source organism: Dama dama (assembly GCF_033118175.1). Lineage (NCBI taxonomy): Eukaryota > Metazoa > Chordata > Mammalia > Artiodactyla > Cervidae > Dama > Dama dama. Next base: position 31,309,701 of record NC_083685.1, read on the forward strand.
ATTATTTTAGACCATGTTTGGTATATTGCTGCCATCTCTAATTTCTCTCCACACATTTACAAAAAAATCACTCCAGTTGGACTTCCACCCCAAGTACCCCAGAGACACTTGGTTTGAAGATCACTAATAAGTGGTCAGTTCTCAGACACAGTTTCTAATCTTTCTCTTTGCCATGTTTTGTTTTTTCTTTTTCTTAGATTTCAGGCATGGCACTAAGATGGCATAGTTTTCCACCTATAGTGCTGCTCACTCTTTTTCAGGAGCCACCATGCCTAGTAAACACCTCAAACTTAAATGTGCCAAAATGGACCTCTCCCCTGACCCCAATAACCATCCAGCCTGCAGTCTCCCCCATCTTGACCATTATTCATTCTACTTCTCTCAAACCCACAGGCAATCTGGTAGCCCCACCTTCAAAGTGTATCCAGCATCTCACCACTGCGGTCCAAAGCATCACGGTGCTTCATATACATCATTAGAGTACCCTCTCTGGCCCCCTTCCTTCTGCTCTTGCCCCTGAAATGTGCTCTCCACACTCCAGCCAGAGGGAGCCTATTAAGAAAGAAGTTAGATGGTGTCATCCTTAAATCCTTCACTCTGAGTATAAGTTAAAGTACTCACAATGGCACACAAGTCTCTACATGGCACAGCCCTTTAATTTTCTGACTCTGTTCCTTCTGACTCCCTGCATGGGGCCCTTTGCTCTGGTCACCCTAGCCTTCTTGTTCTTTCCAGAACGCAGAAGGCAGCTATTACCTCTGGACGTTTTCAAGGAATGTTCCTCAGCTCGGAATGATCTTTTCCCTAATCACGTGTGACTCAGTCTCTTGTTGCTTTCAGGTATTTTCTAAATATCACCTTCCTGTTGAGGTCTTCCCAAATCACTCAGTTTAAAATGACCACCCTGCACTCCTATCTCCTGAGCTTCCTTTAATTTTTTTTCCAGTCCACTGAGATATTTCAACCTTCTATGCAATCATTGGCTTTTTTATCATCTGCTGCCTCCCATGAGAATGGAAGCTCCAGGAAAGTAGGGATTTATAAACTATTACTTATAAATTAGGCACTCAGAAAAAAATTTTAATTAAATGATTAGCATGCAAAAATAAGGCCTCCCTGGTGGCTTAGATGGTAAAGAATCTGCCTGTAATACAGGAAACCCAGGTTCAATTCCTGGGTCAGGAAGATCCCCTGGAGAAGGAAAAGGCTACCCACTCTATTATCCTTGCCTGGAGATTCCCTCGGAGAGAGGAGTGTGGTGCACTACAGTTTGGGGGTCACAGATTCTGACAAAATTGAAGCTACTATAAATTCAAAAATAACACAGTTTTCTCATGAAAAACTGGTATGGTACCCCGTTCACAGCCCTGATCTGTCTCTCTATATATATAATTTTTTTTTCTTTCATTTCCTCCATTTTTCTGTCATCTATTTTTCCTTCCCAGTGAGTATCCAACAGAGAATGCATGTAGAAGGTGTCGGAAATACTGACCTAAAAATCTAGGGTCAGACCCACAGAAACCAGCTCCACTCAAACATCCTCAGAAGCAGAGAATTTATGAATAGTTCTGACTGCAAGAGCATTTCCTAATTGGAATGAAATTAAGCTCCTTACAACTTCCAACCACAAGTCCTGTCTTTGTTTGTGAGGCAAGCCTTGAATGATTATTTTTCCATCTCCTACATGAAATCTCCTCAGGCATTTGAATATAGAAAATATGTCCCTGTTGCTTCCAAAGTCTTCACTTCTTTTTCAAAGTACCATCCATTCCTTCTGTTAGTTACCTGCTTTAGAATTTTAAAACGTAAAATTTATTCTAGGGCACCTTGTAGCACATCCTCTATGATGGAACTTGTATCAGTGGGGACCTCAAATGAGTCACCTCACTTACTCCTCACAGCAATACATTCGGGGAGGTGCAGCTATTTTTCATCCTCAATTTACATTTTAAGACCTGGAGTTTAGGAGAGATGGGACACTTGTCCAGGGCCCAGGGAAGGAAAGTGGTCCAGCTGGGATTTGATCTTGGGCTTTTTCCAGCCCTGAGATTAGATTCTTACCTGCTACACTGTGCTGTCTCTTGGCAAATTGCTAAACAAATAGAGCATCCGATGTCCCTATGTTTCCTAGGGAAACATAGACTCTCTCATCTTCCCAGTTCTCATTGGGGTTTGAAATCCCAGGCCCACTGCTCACCATTTGGTGAAATTGAGCAATGTGTTTAGCTGCCCTGAGTACCATCTTTTTCCACCTGCAGCATGTGATGATGACATCTCACATACAGAGTCTTTATGGATTCGGCTGAACTGATGCACTGGAGGACACTGGGCCTCTGGGATTAAATTCACCTCTGCTCCTCACTGTCTTGTGTTTGTTTTTCTCAGGCAACATCTTCTCACCAGAACACATCAGGGGTCATCGTTGCTCCTGCTTCACATGTGGTTATGAGACTTAAAACTGAAAATCTTTGCAAAATGTTTGCCACATAGAAAGAGCTAGATACCCGAGTTATTAATATCACTTTCATTACATAAAACATCTGGCAACTGCAAATACTAGCTATTATTAATATGAATAAAAACAGCATAGCTTTTGTGACAGAAGACAAACTAGAAACATATAACCTAAAAACATCCAGAAAGTACAAAATTAAAGTTATACCAAGAGCAATAATATTGGCAATAGAATTAAATGACTAAAATTGACTTACTTAAAAGCAAAGGCTCTTAAACTGAACAATAAAACCATAGCTATCTGCTATTTAGAGAGATTGATCTGAAGTCAAATAGTACAGATATGTCAAAAATAAGAATACAGCAAAATATAACAAAATATTTACATTAAAATGCAAGGGCATAGGAAAAAGTACACAAATTAAAGTCTCTATAGAGACTATAGGAAAAATCATTAATAATACAAAGAGGAAATTTCTAACAAAACTCTACAGGCTTATGGTGGGAAGCAAAACAAAATTCGGAAAATTTTTGCAAGTTGTTTTTTCACTTAATGATATTAACTAACATGTATGAAATTTTCTAAGATTCTAAGAGAATAGAATTTCCATATTTCTAAGAGAATATATCCTTTTCAACTACTCATGCAGTATTTACAAATTATTTTAGGATACAAAGAACATTTCAAATAAAAAAATAAATGTAAAAAACATGTTTTACATGTATTCCCAATCCCGATCCCCCCTCCCACCTCCCTCTCCACCCGATTCCTCTGGGTCTTCCCAGTGCACCAGGCCGGAGCACTTGTCTCGTGCATCCCACCTGGGCTGGTGATCTGTTTCACCATAGATAGTATACATGCTGTTCTTTTGAAATATCCCACCCTCACATTCTCCCACAAAGTTCAAAAGTCTGTTCTGTATTTCTGTGTCTCTTTTTCTGTTCTGCATATAGGGTTATCGTTATCACCTTTCTAAATTCCATATACATGTGTCAGTATACATGTAAATCCATGGCTGATTCATATCAATGTATGACAAAACCCACTGGGAAAAAAAATAATAATAATAATAATAAAAAATGAAAATAAAAAAAAATAAATATTTAAAAAAAAATTTTTATTGGTATATGCATATGTATCACTTGTATTTTTACCATTTTTATATTGTATTAAATATTTTATGATATCTCACCTAGAATCTTATTTCCTGAAGCCCAATCAACATGTGAATGAATAGCTAGTAGACAATTTATACTTGTGTGACTTAATGTTTATGTGCATGGGCATTAATTTATCATATTGATTTATAATTTGAATTATTGGTACATAAATAAAGTCAGGCTTCATCCTCAAATTAAAAAAAAAAAAAAACATGTTTTATTATCATAATTTTATAAAATCTGAAAAATATTTTCATACAGTAGAGTTTATTTCTTGTTACTTTAATAAAACTAAAGGAAACTTTAAATGTCAGACAAGTTACGTTTCTTAAAACCAAGTGAAAGATTTTGGGCAGAGGCCAAGAATCTTTCATTTGATTTGAAGTAGACAGAAGTCCTCAAGATCAAATTTTTTATAATGAAGCAGAAGAGCTTTAGTTCTGGTGTTAGATGGTCCTTGTGCCCTGGAGGAAAAATGTTATATTTAGGTAGATTTTTTTTTTTTCACTTTTCACTTGCATATAGTGAAATCACACATGAACAAATTTTTTCAGATATGAATCTCCAAAATATTCTTTTTTTTTCACTGAAGAATAGTTGATTTACAATGTTGTGGTACCTTCACATGTACAGCCTAGTGATTTAGGTTTTTTGCAGATCATATTCCATTATAGTTTAAGACAATATACTGGGTATAATTCCCTGTGCTATACAGTCAATCTTTGTCGATTACTTATTTTATGGACATTACTTATTTTATGGACAGCAGTTTGTATCTGTTAATCCCAAAGGCCTAATTTGTCCCTCTGCTCCTTGGTAACCACAAGTTTGCTCTCTATTATCTGTGGCTCTATTTCTGCTTTGTAAGTTCATCTGTAGTGTTTTTCTAGATTCCACAAATATGTGTTAATATACGATATTTATTTTTCCCTATCTGACTTTCTTCACACTTTATGACAGTCTCTAAATCCATCTAGGTCTCTGCAAATGGGATTATGCCATTCCTTTTAATGGCTGGGTAATATTCCATTATACATATCCGTCTCATGTCTTCTGAAGCCTGGTGTCTATTGCTGGGCACCTGGGTTCTTCCTGTGTCTGGCTGCTCTGATACCCCCGATCCACCTTCTGTAGCTGTTCACCCGGGACAGGTCTTCCTGCTTCTTGTCATCTGTCCTATTCCGTTTACTGGATGCTCTGCTTTTTAAAAGTATTTTCACTTTGAGAATTTGTCTTTGTTCAGTTTTGGAAATTTGTGGGCTCTGTCTCGTGTTCTTACCACATCTCTCTTCCCTCTGTGCTGTCTTTTTGGAACTCCTCACAGGTACGTGTGGGTCTTTTCTGTGCTATCTTTCACAACGAAGTCATCTTTCTGCTCTCTTTGACTATTCTTACTGATTTACTTTTAATTTGTGATATTTCCTCAGCTTTATCTTCCAATTTCTCCAGTTTCTGTAGAGTAAGAGCCTACTGTCTGGTTTCCATCTTGTCTTATTTTATTCCTGGCCTCTTCTTCTTCTGTAAAGGTGTGTGCCCAGTCATGTCTGACTCTTTGCAACCCCATGGACTGTAGCTCACCAGGCTCCTCTGTCCATGGGATTTTCCAGGCAAGCATATTGGAGTGGGTTGCCATTTCTACTTCAGGGGATTTTCCTAAACCGGGGATCAAACCCTCATCTTCTGAGTCTCCTGCAGCAGGCAGATTCTTTACCAACTGTGCCACTTATATAAGTACACATATAAATATATACATATACATATTTAATCATGAAAATGATTTTCATTTACCACATTATTAATTTATAGTAAGTTTCACATTATTTATTGTTTCAAATGATTAAAACAATGATTTTCCTGTAAACTTTCAGTAAATGTGTTCTTTATATTTTAATTTAAAATTTTTTACTTCTTTGAGAGGAGCTTGTTTTTCACTGGAGTCTCAGGTACTGACTGGTTCTGAGGATGATGCCCCAAGGAAGTGTTGAGTTATTTCTTCTATAACTCCCAGAGTTATCCCAAGGACCACCTTATATTAGTTTCTCAGCTGGGCAGTCTGGCCATCTCAGATAAAGGTCAGCCTTCAAATCTTTGGATTGGTGAGGGGAACCTTTTTCCGTACACCAGACATAGGAACTTGCTTGCTAAGTGAGAGCTAGATATTTCATTTCCACCTTTCACTTAAGCTTCAGGTTTCTACAGCCCAGCCTTTATGAAAGAATGTTTTTCTTGAGGAGCCCTGAATCTTTTCCTTGTACAGCCCCTGCATGGTTATTAAAATTCAAGTTCCATTTTCTCTTCATGCGGTGAGTAACCTCTGCACCTCCAAAATCAGGCAACAGCTGATATGTTTATAATAAACAACAGCTGTTTATTAAATTCCATTCCTTCTTACTTTTATCATCATATAATAGTACTGTTACTTTATATTATATTTCAATACCATTGTCTAGGCATTTTCTTTTTTTTTATGTTCTCAATGTTACATTTTGATAGAAAGATTTTATCAGACATTTCAATCCTAATGGAGGAATTCTGCATTTTTTGATTTTTTTTTTTTTTTATATTTTTTTCAATCTTGCAGGAACTGAAAGCACCTGGGTAATTTCTTCTGCTTTCATGGATTTTAAATTTCATCTTTATTTTGACAATTCCCAATTATATTTCTAAGCCATTCGCTCTCAGTCAGTGGTGGTTTTACCCCCAAGGACATTTGGCAATGTCTGCAGAAAGGTTGATTGTCAGAGCAAGACGGGTTGTCACTGGCATGGGGCATGTACAGGCTGGAGATGGCGCTGAACATTCTACAGTCTCCAGGATGTTACCTGGGCCCAAAATCTCAAATGACACCAGTGTTGAAAGGCCCTGACCAGCTCACACCTCACATCTATGTTTAACATCTCCACTCGAATGCACAATGACTTCTGTCAAACAAAAAAAAAAACTTTTTTTTTCTTAATGCACCAAAGTTGGTTCTCACTGGATCATACCCATTTGAGTCAGGGCAACATAATGAACCTGATTACTCAAGTGAGAAACCTTGTAGTCATTCTTGAAAACATCATTTTCCATCTAGTAGATGGAAGATACACTTTAAACACTTTAAATTCACTGATTTTCCATCTCCACTGCCCCTATAATGGTTCACCATCTCTCATTGGAGCTACTAGGTGGCCTTTTGTCCCGTCTCCCCACCCTCCATATTCGTTAGAAAAATTAAAATGGAAAAAGTCATGTTCAAGTTCAGAAACAGGAGAGTAGGACTCTGACCTGCCTGGACACTACCTAGATTCCATGCCTTCAAGGAAAGGAAATCAGATGGCACTCTAGGTAAGAAATGGAGTGGATCTTAGAATTCTTGAGCACCTGGCGGTCTGGTCAACTCCCAAGGTCTAACAAAATCCTGTGACTCACAAGGTAAAACATATAGCATTGCAAAAAGGTTAAAGTAAAACTAGAGCTGCATTTTTGCATGCAATTTTGATGATGATATCTGTGGCCTGGGATTATAAGCAGGAGACCCACAAACTGCAATTTGAAGTCTCACCCATGGGGTGGACCCGCCACTCAGGAACTTTTCCCAACTAGGACTCCAGATTTCTATTAACGAGTGACTTCCTAGAGCTGTTTAACGAATGGTGGTCGGCCCAATTTGGTGATGTATGTGCTGTTACTTCTCTCTATTGTTTCTATTTCTTTTCTTTTAATGACTGCATATTTAAATTAATTCAAATGATTGTCTATAAAAAAGCAAAACTATTTGTGTGTGTAATGAGTGGTGTCTTTTGTTAATGAATCCTCCAAACCTAAACCAAAAGTAAAACTTTCAGGAAAACATCGCCTGTCTCCCACTCATTCTCCACACGGACCCCAGAGTGATCTCACCAAGCCTGGGATGAAATCCAAACTCCTTAGCAAGGCCTTTGGGTCAGAGGTGCATGATCTTGGCCTCAGCTTTCATCATCCACCTGCAGTGTCTCTCCCTCATTTGCCATATTTCATAAGAGCTTTATCTCATTTTCTGGAGGACATGGAATATTTTTCCACTTTCAAGGTTCTGCATGTACTGATGCTTCTGCCTGAAATGTTCTTCTTCCCATTCTTGGGGTAACTGTTTCTCAGCCCTCTGATCTCAGCCTCCACATCCCTTCCTCTGGGGGCCTTCATTTCTGCCCTGATCAGTAATACAGCTCTCTGCTCACAACTTTCACTGCAATTTTCAATGTTATTATACATATTCTTCCCTAAATATATGCTCCAAAAAGTCGAGAACCGTATCTGCTTAGTTCACTACTTCTTTTTGGACTTGAGGATATGGCAGGTGTTCAGGAAGTATTTATTGAAGCGATTAATTAATGCATACCAGAAATTAACCAGGAGTGGTCACTTGTTAACACCAACTGAAGAGTTTCTGAGGATCTTGAACTTAGAACGACTTCAAGTTTTTGGTGTATATGCCTGAACATATGCTATGAAATGTTATACACAGTTACTAAATAGTTAATGCATTATATAAAGTAGATACATATATGTACACTATACACTCATAAATGCATGTGTGTATACATTATATAAGGCTTCCCTGGTAGCTCAGTTGATAAAGAATCCACCTGTAATGCAGGAGACCTGGGTTCAATTCCTGGGTTGGGAAGATCCCCTGGTGAAGGGATAGGCTACCCCCTTGCAGTATTCTTTCCTGGAGAATCCCCATGGACAGAGGAGCCTGGCAGGCAGCAGATCATGGGGTTGCAAAGAGTCAGACATGACTGAGTGACTGAGCACAGCACAGCATACATTATATAAATATACATGAGCGTATTTAATATGTGTATATTTTATGCATCTGTGTGTATTAAATATATTGTTGTTTGTTGTTCAGTCTCTAAGTCATGTCCAACTCTTTGCAGCCCTATGAACTGCAACACACCATGCTTCCCCATCCTTCATTATCTCCCAGAGTTTGCTCAAACTCATGTCCATTGAGTGGGTGATACTATCCAACCACTTCATCCTCTGTTGCCCCCTTCTCCTCCTGCCATCAATATTTCCCAGCATCAGGGTCTTTATATATACATATTTATGTATATAATATATGTAAACATAATATGTATGTTATATGTATGTATAAACATATAGTGCATTAAATCTCTATTTATATAAGCTATATGATAAAGCTTTTGGCTTTAATCTCAAAGCTAATATTAACATTGGTGAAACTTAATGCAGCTGTGACATTGATGACATTTCTCTCACATATTCATCCATTTCCTAATACGTCGATTGTCCTGGTCCTAAATAACTCACTGATTTTCTTCTATTTTGTGAGGTCCTATACACAAAGCTTTTCAGAAGAATCACTCTATTTTTCAATCTCTATTTGCTATGGATCAAAATTCAGCTTCCAAAAGTTCATCATTTGCATTTTTATAGCATAAGTGTTTTGCTACTTCTAGCTTCAACTGGGGGCAAGTGAAACCAGGTGCTTCAAGTCTTTTTGCAAATGACATAGAGAAAGACATGAATAAAAATAAATCAATGCTGTATGAATGCACATCTTGATAGATGGATTGATGGAGCTTTGTTTTCCAACAGTAGCCTCTTCTAAAATGGGTCTTGGACTGACCAGTTGTTCAGGTATTGCTTCTCATAATTACATATGGCATTGGAACAGATTTTGATAGCCTATTATCTTCATAAGAAAGAACATAATATTCTAAAACAACACCTTATCTCCCACACAAAACACTGGACTGAAGCCATGGATTTCATACTGCTTTGTGCATTACAGGCTCAGATAGCCCCCGGCTATGAGCTTTGACATGGTTTCATGCTTGTGATGAGATAGATGTCTGCTTGGAGAGTCCAGTGTGCTTAAAAACCTGCTCACAACAATAAAGGGAGAGATGTCTATTTTTAGCTCTCAGTCCTCCACAATCCTCAATATAAAAGTTCCAAAATTCCATATAAACCAACCAGTTAGATACTGGATTGTTAAATATATGCTGGGTACTTAATATCATTTTTAAGAGTGTTATCACTCATACAACTGGCAACAGGAATGCCAAAAAATGCTTCAATCGAAGTCATGTTAAAAAAATTTTCAAGTATCAATTTTGATCATGAAAATAAACTTTTTTGTATGCCTCTCAGTGAAAGTAAAAATTTGTTCTCACCACGGAGTTGATTTTATATGAGTTTAAATCTGCTAATTGTTTTTTCAATCTCTTGCTTTAAAACACACTAACTAATCAGTTGAACAAAGCTCTAACTGGCTATTATATCTACTTGCAAACTAGCAAATTCAATTTTCGACATAACAACACAAAGTAAAATGAAGTGGAATGCTGTGATTTTAAGGGGGCTTTGCCCTCCTTTGTTCTGTGAACTTCGCCAGCTTTCACATCACAGCGGTCTCACAGCCCTTTGTTCAAACTCACAACATCGAATGTAAAGAATGGCTTTACATTGTGATTTTTCTTACCCGAGGAGTCCAAATGCATCAAGAAAAATGCTCATCAAGGCTTGGAACAGAAAGAGGTATTTATTTTACATGTGCCCGAGTTCTGTGTAACTCAGCATCATGGCAAATGGATTGAGATTGCAATTCTGAGCTGGCATTCTCTGTCTCCTGTGAATCAGGAAGTCCAAATATATGGACCAAGAAGATAATGATTTTAAAGAGTAGGTACCCATCTTGGAAAATGGTCACTGTCATTTCAATATGCTTGAGTAGAACCAAATATGAGACAGACACTGAAAAACTTGAGTGGCTGACCCTTTTCTCAATCCGATGGCTATTAGACAATGTTTCCACTTCAGCATCTGGCCATGGTTTCTGCAGTTTATCTCAGTGTGTATAAGTGATACAAATTCTCTCGGGGAAGTGAGTCACTTGACAGAGTGGAGAGTTCTGGGTGGACTTGTGTAGGCCACGTGACCTGATTGTCACAAGCAGGGCTTGTAAAGTTGGGTGGATTTGGATATGACTCTCAGATTGTCATTTCCTGGCTGTTCTTGTTCTTCATTCTTTAATTTTCTCTTGTGTCAGATAGAGTGGAGAGGACTAAAGCAGATACTATGTTTTGAAGTATATCACAGTATATATATATAGCAGCCTCAAAGTGTGAACCTGATATGGTAACTATCTTTTTAAATTTTCATTTTATATTGGAGTATATTTAATTTACAATATTGTGTTAGTTTCATGTGTACAACAAAGCGATTCAGTTGTCCACTGTCTTTCAGATTCTTTTCACATACAGGTTATTACAGAACAGTGCCCTATGCTATATAGTATGTCTTTGTTGATTATCAATTTTATATTTGGTAATGTTTATATGATAATCCAATCTCCTAATTTATTCTTCCCCTGCTCAATCTTTCCCTTTTGGTAACCATAAATTTGTTTTCTGTGTCTGTGAGTCTGTTTCTGTTTTGTAAATAAATTTATTTATGCAATTTTTTTAGAAGCCACATATAAGTGATACATTCGTCTTTGACTTACTTCACTCGGTGCGACCATCTCTATGTCCGTCTATGTTCCTGCAAATGGTATTATTTCGTTCTTGTTATGGCTGAGTAATAGTCCACTGTACATATTACTGCATCTTCTTTATCCAGCCTTCTGTTGATGGACATTTAGGTTGCTTTCATGTCTTGGCTATTGTAAATAGAACTGCTATGAACATTATGTTGCATGTATTTTTTGAGTTATGCTTTTCTCCAGATATATGCCTAGGAGTGGGATTACTGTAATCATATGGTAGCTCTGTTTTTAGTTTTTTATGGTGCCTCTATAGTGGTTGCCCCAAATTATATTCCCACCAACAGTGTAGAAGTGTTCCCTTCTTTCCACACCCTCTCCAGCATTTTTTCCCAGCATTTATTATTTGTAGAAATGTGATGATGGCCATTCTGACTGGTGGGTAGCTATCATTATTAAATTAGGAGATCTATGTTGTTACAACCTTCTATAACTCACAGATTATCATTTTCAAAATATAAATGAAAAATTGATACCAAATGAGCCTACATAATGACCAGTTATCCAAGTGTCTCATTCTACTCATTATTTGCCTCTTTCTTTATGTCCTGCTCTTCTCCATTGATTCAAATGGTATCCAGTACTCATTCAAGAAACTTTCAAAAAGCTGAAAAATAAGACAAACAAGAGGTTTGTGAAACTATTCATTAGACAAAGCTGATTTAGCTGTCATTGTCCCAGGCAGTAGAAACAAAGCTATGCATTTCTTAAGAGAAACAAGATGGGAGAGGGGAAAATGGGGTAGAGTCTTTGAGGGAAGTAGGAGAACAGGACAGAATATCAAGAACCATATCTCTGTATCTCGGAGAAAGAGAATAAATCTGAGTTACTGGAAAAGGGAAAGAACCACTGGAGGTTTTACATAGATGAAATGGCTGCATATGGCAGAAAAAGATTCCAATAGTCAGACATTGCATTGAAGAGACTTTTTACATAAAACAAAATAGAAGGTAGCAATTCTGCAACGCTCTAAAAACAAAGCAGAAAGAGAATACAATTGATAATGGAGGAATAGATCTAAGACACTGAAAGCTGTTGAAGGGGATGATGTTGCAACAGAGGGAAGCAGGCTTACAGGAACTGGCTTCTTGAACTTTGCTGTCTGGTTCCCATTACTCTTTCCCTTCAAAAAAAATGTCACCCATTCCTTTCAGGGCAGAACATTTTGCCAAATATGCTATTTAAATATTGATTTTAGAACATTTCCTTGATCTGAAAGCATGCTACCCAGATTGGCCTAAATCCAAGTTCTTTCTTTTCAGAGTCCTTGTCATGATTTATTCGAGGAGTTTTTTTTTTTTTTTTTTTTTTTTTTTTACCAAATATAAAATCAAAGAAGAACAGAGCATCAAGGGCGCAAAACACACAATTCCTGACAATAAAGTGCATTGGCTGGAGCTATCATGAAGGATATTTGAGATATTACGCAAGAGGTTTTGATTTATAAACATATCTGAAAAATAACATGCCTTTTTAGTAAGAACAGTTGAAGAACAGAAAGAAAAGGCTAAAGGAACTCTATACAAAATTAGTTTTTCTTATGTGTGAAAAAATTAGCTAATGCTTCTGATTTCTATTCTACCACATATAGACAGATATTAACCTTTACAATTTCATGATCAAAGACTTGAAGAAGAAAGCTGCTGGAAAAAAGAGTGATCCCTTATTTTCCTCCACTATATCCCAAGATCTAAGGCAGTGCTTGACACATAGTTGGCACTCAAGAAATAGTTATCACATGAACAAGTCAATAAAGCCTTAAAGAAATAAAGTTAAAAAATTATCTAGTCATCACCAGTTCAGAGCTAATTATATCAGAAAATCCTGAGGTGTGGTTTAATCTCGTGGTTTGGGGCACCCTCACTTAAATTAAAAGCCTCAATTCTGAAAATAGTAAATCACTTGGTTTTGAATCAACTGTGAAATCAGCCTTTTCATCAAGAACCAACCCCCTAAAAAAAAGAAAGAAAGAAAAGCAATCTACCTCTGTATCTAGATTTATTGTCCTGTATGTCGTGTGTGTGTGTGTGCATGAGTGTGTGTGTCTCAGTCCTTCTGAATCTTTCTCAATGATACAAACTCAGGTGACCTTCCCTGGTAAACATAGTTCCCTTTAGAGATGACTACTGGTGTGATGACTACAGGTGCACAAAATGGATCTAAGCCAGAGCAGACTATTTCTATTGCATGGTGTTTCTGGAATATCTTTTCATGTTATCTCCCATAGCCATGACAGTTTTCTCAGAATGGTTAGTTAATTCCCTCTGAACCTTTATGTAATGGCCCACAATTATGTGTGAAAACTACTTCAAAATTAGCCCCATCCTGCCTCACTCTTTGATTTCTTCATAACTAAGTAACTTCTAGAGCTTTTAGATCAGGTCTCCACATCCTCTCGCCCAACACACATTCCAGTCCACCCCAACAGACTCTCTTCTCACATGATTCTCTTCTTTAAGAACAGAAAAACTCACAAAAATAAAAACATGGCAAGGGATAAAAGACATGATTCTTCTTCAGAAACCACTGAAATGAATGAAGAAGATGCAAAAGGGAAAGAATGATGTGTCTAGTATAAAGCTATAAGATGATCATCACCAAAAGCAGAACGCAGAGTGCAGATTTCTTTGAAAATAAATAAAAGGGTCTAAGAAACCTAACAAAGAGAAAATGGGGTTATACCACCAAAGACACTGCCATTTTGAAATCAAAGGGACAGAGAAAGCAGGATAGAATGAAGCAAGGCTGTCAAACTTGCTAACTGCAAATCACAGGACTACTCAGCCTGCATGATTCTACATCACAGGACTGTGAAGCTCTTTAGTTATAAAGGTGCACTCTTCCTCAAGAAAATGGAACGATGATGCTGAAGGTGATTCAGAGATCATCAGAGCTGATACTCTCCCCACAGGCTCGGGGGCCAGAACTAGTTCCTTCTGCTTTCACTGGGCCAGGATGCCTCCACTCACTGCCCTCCCAGACGTCACATGAGCAGGACCCTTTCAGAAAGCAACAGGGACAGAACTGTGGGGGTGATGCTGGCACCTCAGTGGTCCCAGGAGGTGGGACATAGAGTCAGAGAGGGTTATTCTCAAGACTTAAGAGCCAGTGAAAATCACCTTTCTAGATTTGGGGCTTGCTTGGTCCTTTTCCCTCCTCCCATCATCCCTATTTTTCCCTTTCTGAATGGTATCCTATGCTTGCCCCATCACAGTATTTTGGAAGCAGTTAACTTGCCTGGTTTCCCAGGTTCACAGCTGGAGGGTAATTTTGCTTCAGGATGAATCATAACTCAAGTCTCCTACACATGTGACTTCGATGATTTTTAAATCAAACTTTGAACTTTTGACTTTAGAGATGATGCAGAAACAATTTAAAACTTGAGGGTTATTTGCATGGAATTAATGCATCTTTTATGTAAAAAGGATGTGAAGTTTGAAAGGCTAGTGCTATAGACCTAATTGTGTCACACTTAAAATTCATGTGTTGAAGCCCCAATCTCATGTGATAATACTTGAAGCTGGGAATCTTTGGGAGGTTTAGAAGAGGTCGTGAGGATGGAGCCCTCATGATGGGATTCGTTCCCTTGTGAGAAGAGACTCCCAGGAGCTTGCCTCCTCTCTCTCCACCTGCACACCCCCAAAAGGCCATGTGAATACACAGCAAGGAGGTGGCCATCTGCAACTCAAGGAGAGAGCCCTTCCCAGATTCTGGCCCCATTGACACTGTGATCTTGGCTTTCCCCCTCACCAGTACTGTGAAAAGTAAATTCTTGGTCTGTGGCATTTTGTTATGGCACCCCGAGCTGCCTAAGACAGAGACCACAACCCTAACCTAGATGTGTTACCTGGCAGATGAGGTTGAGATAGAGACTGGGGAACAGCAGCTGTTGCTGAGGGTGGCACATGAAAATATACAGAGACACCTGTGCTATGCAGCAGTGCTAGCCAGTAGACATTCTATAATGATGGAAACATCCTCCACCTGTGCTGATGACAGCAGAGTATCTATTAAAGCACCCATGGCTACTGAACATTTAAATTGTTGCTAGTGTGACTGAGGAAATACAATTTTAACTTTATTTCATTTGAATTTTACTTGAAAAATTTCAGAAACTATTTCCTACAGTCTCTGAGAAAATTCTAAAACTCTTTGAAAAACTATTTCACCTAAAAAGATTAAAAAATTTTTTTAATCAACACAAAATTAATATAGAAGCAGAAAATGAAAACCGAGCTTTCTAAAAAGGAAATTTGAAGATAAATGCATTTAGAAGAATTAAGACTAATTAGAACCAGTTAGAAATAGGGTAAATACTGCTGAGATAAAGTCGGAGATATAAAGAAAACCTTTGAGAAAATAGTAAATTTTGTGAAGGAAAAATATAGAGAAAATTAAGCGAATAAGGAAAACACAATTCAGAGGCAGATTCCATACACACATCATACACATCTCTTTATCTGAAAACCTAACAAATAGAAGCAAATAATATTCAAATATTTATTGTAAAAGTATTCCTGAAATGAAGGAAAATATAAATATGTTGATTCCTTGTTGTGTTCTAGGAAAATCTGATGTAGAATGACCAGCTTTAAGACATGTCTTGAGAATTTATTAAAACTAAGGAATGAAGAAAAAACACAATGTGCAACAAAATTTGAAAAGCAAATCACCTACAAGTTAGAAGAATCCAGGGTGACCTCTGTAATCTTATTAGTAATGTTCAAAGCCAAATAATAGATGTGCAATGTCTACAAACCTCCAGGGGCATTTTGTTTTGAAAATAAAATATGAAATCCGAATTTCCTATCACCAGGCTATTGTTGAAATACATCAATAAAACACTGTTATTCACAAATGAGGATGTCTCTATGAATATAGAACTCATGAGTAAGTCTTTAATAATCATCTGATGAAGAAACGTGTCAGCAAAGAGATGAAGGAGGAAAAACAAAGACCTCAGGAATGCAGAAGTTATAATTGATGGCAGGCAGGAAATCCATGCACACAAAGCAATAAGGCACCTGTGAGAGGAGGAAGCTAGAAAGTAAACAGTAAGAAGATTAACAATGTGAGCACGATGATACATATTTCAGAAGTTGGCTCATGAAGGAAAGAAGTAGGGGAAGAGCATCTAAGAACATGGACATCTTCATCTCTCATTGGAAAAAATCATGACATGCTTTCTAAACTTGGCTTAGAAAAAGAGCTTAATCAGAGATTTTTCTGTTGGATGCAAGCATCAGAAAAACAATCAACCTAGATTAAGTTGAAGCAAAAAGGCAAAAGTTGAAGCAAAAAAGCAATGAAAGATACTGAGACATTTCAAGGCAAGAATTGGAAGTCATCTCCAGGGAAACAAAGGCAGCAGAAGCCACAGGACCATGGGCGCAGCTACCTGTTGCCAGCTCTTCTACCATCAGCATTCTCCAGCTTATGAAGAAGAAAGTCTGATTAAGATCTCCAGAATATTGCCCATTAGTACTTTATTCCTGTTTTTTTTTCTCTTTTCCAGCTCTAAAATTCTGAGGCACATTCTCCTAGTCAGTTAGGAGTTCAATTCTGAACCAATCAATGATGACAGCAAACAAAGCTAAATAAAGAGATGTTGTTTGCCCAGTGGAAGTCACACGTACATCCCTGAACCTCTCAAATAGGGACTGGGGGCCCTGACAGAGGGGAAGTGACACAGTGGGTTGGAGGGCCCCAGAAGAAGAGGATTGGTGGATGGACAAAAGATGTAGCTTGTATTTGCTTCAAATATAATCAGAGTCATCATTTGTTTAATACCTCTCACCATCCACTGTAGTCACCAGTGTTATTCACCAGATAGTTCATTAACCGATTCTCAAACTGCTTTGTCTGATGACTTGTAACTGAAAGTACCAGCCCTTCAGAACTTCCCTTCACTCAGGCACAGAGATGAAAACATCCAGGCTGCTCACCTGCTCGAATCTCCAGTTTTTATGAAAAGCAAAGCCTTCCTGCCAAGCCGGGATGGACATTTGCCAGTAGAAATCAAACTTAGCAGTTTCCAGCCATGGAGATTTGAAGGTACTTTGCTCCTGTGACACTACTTGGTCTATTATATTGATATTCTAACCTTTTCTTAGATCTCCCATGCGATTATGCTCTGCCCTTTGGCTGCAACTGTACCCTGGCCCAACAGTTTCTTTCTAATGCACTTCATTTCTCTTTCTCCTCACCTGCTAACAAGGAAACACCTTCCACAATGTCTGATCTTCTCTCAAGGTAGGGGAGGAGGTTCCTAGGACTGTTAGGGTCCTGAGGAGAGGATGTCTTCTTTACAGACCAGTCTTCATGTCAAAGGACACAGATACTGGCCCCAGAGACAGAAGAAGGTAAACACTTTTACCACCACTCAATCCAAAATGTTTTCCCTGATGTTTAATTTATCATATTGCTACCAACTCCAAGGTCACTCTGCTCACTGCACGACAGGCCAATAAATCCAAAAGATGAGGTGTTGGGGCAAGGAATACAAAGTCAGTAGGCTGAGAAGATGGCAGACTAATGTCTCAAAACAACCATCTTATTGGGGTCTGGATTCCAGGTTCTTTTATAAAACAAAGATGGGGGTAGGTGAGGAGGAAAAGTAAAAAGGTCATTAATCTTGCAAATATCTCCTGGAATGGCCAGCCTCGGGGAAGGGGTGTTAATTTCTTCCTTCTTGTAGCCATCCACAGGTGGACCGGGTTCTGAACAAAGCATTTTGGTTTAACATTCAGACAGAGGGGTCAGGGTTCCCTGAGGCAGGCCGTGATGTATAAACGGTATCCTTGTAATGAACAAAAGAAATGGGAAGCAAAGGCTAAAGTAAGATAAACAGATGCAGCATGGAGTCAGTTCGTCACTCTAATGCTGTGCTCCAGATACATTTTTCACCTGAAATTTGTCTTGATGAGCCCAAGATGTCTCATCCTCATGATTTTCAAGTGGCTTATTTCTAGACCCCTTCCCCCAAACCATCAAACCTCTTGGGACTCTGATTGATGCCATAAAGCAGGGCAACCCATTCTAATATGAGGAATTGGACAATCTTTATGAATGTGAGAAGACAAAAGAAAATTAAAGGTTTACCTTCTATGGTGGGGCAGGGGGGTGCTTTTTATCAATGGACTAAAGCAGTAGTTCTAAACCTTAAGGTAATAGCTTTGCCTCTCAGGGGACAGTTTGCAACATCTGGAGATATTCTTGGTTGTCACAACTTGGAGACCTGTTACTCCTAGCATCTGGAAAATAATCTGGGACCAACATCAAGATTTAATTAGGAATCTAAGTCCTTAATTAGGAACTTCCTACTTTGGATGCCACCATGTCACTCCTTTTTAAACATATTCTCTCTGCTTGCAACTAACAATACAGTAAGATGGAAATGACACAAATAGTACTGCCATAATTGTCAGTGAAACTCTCAGAAAAGTCCTATATTTTAACTGTCACTTGTTACCTGATTGAGAGAGAAGAAGACACTCCCTCCTAGGAGATGCTATATATTTTTCAAAATTCTCTTATGAAAGACCTAAACTTTGCAAGTTTAACTGTAAGTATTCTCACCAAGTTAGAGAGGATTTGTGAACTGCAGTTTATTTTTTAAAGTATTATACGGTCAAAAAATAACATTGACTTCAAATTTTAGTACTCCTGAGGGCCTGAAATGAGGATATAGAACAAGATCTCTTGTTCTCCTAAACAGAAGTTGAGCCAATAACATAGAGTACTTTATGAGCCAGATAATGTCTGGTGTCCTGGAGCTAAAGAAAATGTTGGCACGTCTTGCAAAATCACAGCTGTTTCAGTCTCATTTAGTGACTGGCCACATTCCCTGCAGCCCAGTTTGCCTTTTGAAATATAGCTCAGCTAGCTATTCTGCAGCATGACAAAAAGGCCCCTGACAAGGAAAGGTTTTTATAATCTCTTTGTCTCAAAAGCTTTAAAAATCTTGACAAGCACTGCTAAGAAACACACATTACCTTTTAAGAAGATGCATAGAGATTTCTTAATGCATGCAAAATTGTGTGTGTTTTTATCAACAAATAAAATGCACTTTGGAGACATAAGGGTAAAAAGATACCTTTCTAAGAAGAAAAAACAAAATGTTGAACTATTTTAACTATATGCAATGCTAGTATAAGAAACGATTTCTGTGACTTCTTTCATGAACAATGTGCGTTTTTAGACTGCAAAACAAAGTCTGCCTGTAACCCATCTGAGTCGGACCTTTCAAGTAGATAATCAACTAACAATTCTTAATCAATTAAAGGATGAAATGAAAATAAGCTGTTGATCAAATGGTAGCATTCAGTTTTTTTAATTATGTGACTCTTTTAAAAGTTGTTAAAATTTCAAAATTTAAAATCATGACACTCAAGTAAATACAATTGTAAGACTCTACAGTCAAAAGTTTATTAAACCAAAATCTTCAAAAAGGTAAAACCACAACTCTTATGCAAATATAAAATGAACATATTCAAAGATTTTATTAAAATAATTAATAACAAGGAAACTAGTAAGATGACACTACAATTTCAAGAGTGTTTCAAAAGCTAAATATTTATAGGCAAATGTTAGGATAAGATTGTTGGACAAATTAAAAAAAAAAAAAACTGGCTAATGTCCAACAGGGTAATAATTTGTAAAGCCATTAAGGTAGGATTGCTTTACCCACCAGACAGAAATTATTTATATCTTCCTGGGGTAAAAATCTACAAGTTAACCTCTGCTTTAGAGCATTGTTAAATAGTCCATTCAATACAAAATCAAGTCCAGCATTGCACTGAAAGAACACTTGGGGCTATTTCCAAGTGTCCAATACCTTTTCTGACAAGTCAAATCATCTTTCATTCATGAAAGTTCCTGATTCTTGATAGCATTATTTATTCTTTAGAGAAATGCCTTGATCATCTTTATTTGACTTATGTATCAATACCATTTCCATATCATATTTTCAGGCTAGTGTTCTAAATGTGCCTTATTTAATCTGTACTGAGATAAATATTAGAATTTCATAAGACAATGTATAGATGAATCTACATTTAGGTTATTTTATTTCAGTCATTGGATATAATTTACCATATATCTAAAAGCACAATGGTATAAACAGGCTATTACAGAAGTTTAGAGATTATAAACATTTTAAGCACAAGTCTAAGACATTTTATATTTTAATAAGTTCCCCAGGTGCCTAATAAATTTAATAAATATGAATGCTACCAAGGAAGCCTTAAATATAATGGTAAGACTCACATCAAGCAAAGAAAACCCCAAATTAGTATCTTCTTATAATTTATGATATCTGTTAAGTAATTTGCATACCACCTAAAAGAGTGCTAAATGTACACCAAGGGAAGGCATAATATCATTATTAATGATATCAAATATATGCATACACAAACACAGTCTAGTATAATTGTCGACTATTCAATTGTTTCTTTTATCATGGATAAAGGTAGCAAACATTCCCCCAGAGTTCACTTCTGAAAAGAAGTTCACCTATAAAACAAGATAAAAATAAAACAACAACAACAAAAACACTGACAAAATTTAAAGTACACATCTTTAATTTTTAACATTTTATGACATATTTTTAAGATATGTATTTATTTTCATAATATCAGTTTAAAAATAATCACACAAGAATAAGCTTTTGTATGTCTGCCTATGTAAACTGCTCTATTTTAAATTTATCAAATTATAAATAAACCTCATAATGTGCAATGTGAACCAAACTGCAGCATAATGAGTACATTTGAAAGGCACAGAGTATTCTCATTGTTTCAGTAAGAGAAGAGTATTACTTATTAGAATGAAAAGCCTGGCCTGAAGTCATCCATTATTCAAAAATAATATAACATGAATTATTCACTGATTCTAAAACAACATATATTGTTAAAAAGCAAAGGTGACTAAATTAAACATGTGTTCCTGGACCTGTCATTTGATACTTTGCATTTCAGAAAAACTGGAGACAATGAGACCCACCAGCTGGAGGACCAAGTTGCCTAGAAGAGGTATAGGTTAAGATGCAAAATCAAAGCCACTTCTGAGGAACCTGGGATTTCCAGCACCACTATCACAAAGTTGGACAAGATGGTATATTCCATGAAAGGCATATTAAAATGCAAATATGCCACCTAGATAAGACAAAGTATAAGGCAACTTGACAAAGAGTTATTTTAATGTAGAGTTTGCATCTCCAGACTTCTGTTAGGCCAATGTCTCATTAATATGCTGATTATTGAGACACAAAGTGATCTTAAAGAGACCAAATACAGCAGGTAGCGGTGGAGACTCAGCAGAGTCCATGTGTACTTAGAAAGTATGGGGCAGAGGGTGGGGAGACACACTCAGGGCTACAGAGGGAACGCTGAAGACGGTATGGTCTGAAGGCCAGCTCTCTAAGGGTCAGCTGTGAAGTGAGGGTGCTAAAAAGTAGGACTTGAATGTAAGCCTAGAAAAGTTATAATTAGAGGACCAAATGACCCCCTTTCCCTCTGTCTACGTTTTCTTATAATCTACATGTTATGTCACTTTGCCCAAATGTTTGTATAAATTAAAATCTATAGATAGGTTAGCCTTTATCATACTGTCTCTAGTAGTTCTAATCTTCAGTGATTCTGAGCGACCCTTATTAGAACACAGAAAATGGGATGCACTTTAGGAATAACATGCAGAACTGAGAAATCATAGATGTTCTATGGGAACATCTGTCAAACAACATGATGTAGATGCCTCCAAGGACATGTGGTGCAGTGGTAAAGAATCCACTTGCCAAGCAGGAGACATGGGCTCGATCCCTGGGTCAGGAAGATCCTTTGGAGAAGGAAATGGCAACTCCACTATTATTGCCTGGAAAATTCCATGCACAGAGGAACCTGGAGGGCTACAGTCTATGGGGTCGCAGAGTTGAACACGATTTATTGACTAAACAACAGAGTTCAGAGAGAATTGTTTGAGGCTAAATATCCTCCAATTTCCTGTTTCTAGTCATGTGATTTCACTTGAGGAGAACTGATCAGAGTTGGGTTTTAACTTATTTTGCTCCTATTTTTCATATTAGAATAAGTCAAACAATATATTCAAACACTCAATATCTGGCCCTATTGTCAAATCTGGACAATATCAATTAATTCTGTTTAAATATAATTACAAAGAACAAGCTTGAAGAAATCCACTATTATTTATGAAATAAGCAGAAATTTTAGCTTACCCTTAGTAAAAATGACAAAAAATGTAAAAAGAGCATCTACCCAACCAAAAGACACTCAATAAGCGTAGTTTCACATATGCAACTTTATACCTAAAAATTGAATTTTTAAGCCACCAGATATAAGTTGGACCAAAACAGAGAGTAAAGCTACCTAATGTATAAACAGTCAGATGTAGGTTCCTATACTGATGACAAAATGTTAATACATTTCCAAAAGGGAATGGGAAATGAGATTCTTGTGTTGAGGATCACAGAGCTGGCTGATCATTTTTAGATATAATAGAATATACACTGGGGGTTTTACAAATAAACCAACATTTCTCCTTAGAATTACTATAGAGTCTGAAGTTTCTGAAGATTATACACCTCCATTTTCCAGTGTAGAGTTGCCTCTGGGTAGTGTTGAAACTGCTGTCTGTTCTAACAGTCAACAACAGAAAGATGTCCAGAACTGTTCCCATTAGTATTTGGTCAAATCAGCAAATGGCATCAAATCGGATTTATTAAAGGAATCACCACTTCTCGTTCATACTATCCTATTAACCGATGTGACAGATGCTTTAACACAACTAACTGGGATAAAAATTGCAACCATTCTGTGCTCAGATGTTGAGACTCCAGGTCATGATGTTAAAGGAAAATGTAAACAGATACATTTTAGCAGTATATTTGCAAAAGCTTTTAAAGACTGCTATTGTGCTCAGGCTCACCATATTTACTAGATTAAATTCATTACTTTGTGTATTCATCTCCACTGCCTCATCTCTGAAAGGACTGGACCACCAGCCAGAAGACCTTTTGTTATTCATTCATAGGTAACACTTTGGCCCCATGTGCATTGATGTAGGTGAGCAGGATCTTGGCTCTCTGTTCTACCACGTCGATCAGCTTTTCGATGCCCTGTCTACCCCCCTGACTCTCCCAGTAGACTTTATCAAGAAACAGAGACTGAAGGAGTTTCTGCCGTAAGTGCTGGCTCTTCAAAACAGAAACTGCAGATTCGGGAAACCTGAAAAGAGAAAATGATATTTCATTCTTCGTAATTGCTTGGAAATACTATGCCCTGCCCAGTGGTTTGGCCAGTCATTAATCTGGTATAAATCATACTATCAGATAATACTTTGAGGATCAAAACATTTCTGTCAGTGTCTAGCTTATACTTCTCAATAATTATGTAATAGAAGAACAGATTTCAAAGGAACTGAGTTTTCTATACCACTGAGAACTTGACATACCAATGTCTTACTTAAGATCATTATATGTAGGCAGAGACAGGGACAGAATTAGCAAGAATTCTGATAATCTGGAAAAGTACTTTCCTCAAATTTAAACTCCATTGCACCCATAAGAAACCACTTTAATCTGTTGAGTAGAATCCTATCCTTTTAAGTGTCAACATGAGATTATATGTAAGAAAATATGAGAAGTAAAAAAAATGCTGACAATTTCAGTAAATTACTCTTCCTGAAGCAGAGTTGCATGAATGAACTTAATGAGAAATTATACAAAATACATGTAGTGTAAAGAAAGAAGTCACACCAAAATGCCCAATTAAAGACTGAAATGCCTTTTGTTCAGATAATACTTCAAAAATTCTAAGAATCTGGAAACATTATATTAAACCAGAATATTAATTTGTTTTCAAATAAATTTAGCAAAACTCAAGTTTGAGGGCCAGGGTACTCCACAAGGAAGCACCTCTCTGGAAAACCTGAGGTCAATTTAGAGGGATCCTTGCTGAATTACCTAAAGAAGGGCATTATGATTTCTGCTCCTCATTTAGAAAGAATAAAGGAAGGGATACAGCACATACATTATCTAAAGGATTTAGTAAAATTTCTGGTTCAAAATTAAAAGCAACATTTTGCTGAATCTCCAATTTGGCCTCTCTCCCAGCTTTCATTAAAATGCTGATAAAAGTACAGTACAAATACTGGGGTTTAAGGGTAAATTTAGTAGTTCCTTAAAAACTAAAACAGAATATATATTTGTTCCAAGAGTACAGTTTGCCAAGAGCTTCAGTCCTCTAAGCATCTTTTCCAAATTTCAATGGATCAAGCTGGGGATGGCATTGAAGGGGCATGAATACAGCAGTCCATATGTTCCAGCATTTCTGATGCTGCCAAGAGACCAAAGGTCAAAGAGCTGGACGTGCTTAACGAGTCTGAGTAAGTGTGGAATTAAATAATGTTAATCAGATGCTCTGAGCACCCCAAAGACATGTCCTTTAGAGTTTAGTAACCATAGTATTAATTAAGCATTTTTGCTATAGGAAGTATTAATAATCCATGATTTATTAATTCTCTGGCCCTTGAACTAACTTATCTCTGGCAAAATGTACAAGATGAAGCGCTACATTCATGGATCTCTTTAGTGTCTAATCCTTTGCATAAAGGAAAATCAAAAAAATTACCTGACTCTGCGCTATGCTGCTTAATGGAAATATTCTATGCATAAATCTGGGTTAGTGAAATCTTCATTTTTGCTTTTGAATGTGGAAATTGCATATTCAAAGAAGATTTAACTTTAAACCCATTACTCCTTATAATGCATTTAGGGTTAAATCTCCTTTGAAAGCATAAGTAAAATGTTATTCATATTTTTATGAATGTATGAGAGAGATAGATTCTCCAGGCACTATTAATTCTAAGAGGAAATTCAGGGATTTAAGAAGACTCCATAATATCGACTTAGTAAGTGATGCCACTGGTATGTAAATTTTCCTACACATAAAATTTTCTCAGCTCAGACACTTAGCAGACACTTATATTTTACCTTCCATCCACAGAGATGTAAGAAATGGGTATTAACA
Organism: Dama dama; assembly: GCF_033118175.1. Lineage (NCBI taxonomy): Eukaryota > Metazoa > Chordata > Mammalia > Artiodactyla > Cervidae > Dama > Dama dama. The sequence goes on from NC_083685.1 coordinate 31,334,898, forward strand.
GAGAAAGTCATGGCAAGAACTCATGAAAATGGATGCCCTGAAGCTCATTAACTCTAGCATTGGAAATACATAAAATTCCCCATTACCTAATTCATGATGCTAGGAAGAATTATTGAAATATGCTTCAGAGTTTTGTTAACAAGAAAAATAGTAACAGCAGAAATGCCATGAATTACTGCAGAAAAATGGCTGGACTTGGGATTGGAGGACCTGGGTTCTACTCTCAATTTTAGACTTGCTTATGTGTCCCCAGCAATCACTCAACTTCACAAGGCTGGTGGACTGTCTCACTAGAGCACCCTCCTATTTTCAAGTCTCAGACACACACCCCAGTTTCTTAGTGACCCTGATCTCTGACCAAGGCTGAAAGACAATGAAGGGAATTTCCCTGGTGGTGCAGTGGATAGGAATCCACCTGCCAATTCAGGGGATGCAGGTTTGATCACTGATCCCGGAAGATCCCACATGCCATGGGCAACTAAGTCCACGGACCACAACTACTGATTCCACACTCTATACCCTGCAAGCCACAACTACTGAGCCTGTGCTCCACAACAAATAACCCTCATTCCCCGTAACTAGAGAAAGTCCACGTGCAGCAATGGAGACCCAGTGCAGCCAAAAATTAATTAATCAATTAAGAAAAAAGAAAGAAAGACAATGAATGGGTGCTTATGAAGGGGAGTCTGAAATGTAGCTTCAGTTCCCATGTTTGGGGATGAATATCTCAGACTCTACAGTGAGGTCCCTGCCACTATGGAGCATCTTAGTTTCCTTTATTTCCAAATACTTCTTGAGTGTAAGCTCAAGATACTCGTCCCCATAATCTATGTCTACAGAAGGATTTCCAAATACTCAGAAACCCTCTTACCTGAATTGAACAGCCATTATTCTTGGCTACTGTGTTCTACTCAGCAGGTTGCCTCTAACTTCCCACGTGTTTATCAAAGTCACTGAGTTTATTCTGCCCTGGGACATCCTGCCTTGTCAGTATTTGAATGTCTGTTGGTTCCCCCGTCCTGCACCCTGTAACAGAGCCCCTGTGACCTGCTCACCTCCACCAGGCTAGTTCCTATTCCAGAGATGCCTGCATGCTTCCAACCTCATCCCACCTGGATTTTCACACTGAGGGCCAAGCAATATGATGCCTGTGAAAGGCAGCGGGACCTCTGTAGGCTGCACAGGTTAGTTACAGGGAAACCTGGCTGCACCCTTTTTCTACTTCCCTTGGGTTTGATTCCCTTCTCTGGGCCTTCATTCCCAGATTCTCTTTAAGGGTTAAATTGATCAGACATAGGATATGAGTCTTCTCAAACCTTACTATGTATTCAATAGAAATGCAAAATCCTGCAGATGTTACTATATCAGGAAACTTACTCTCTGATGCCTTCTAAGAGTTTGAAGTTCAAGTTCTCTTCACTTCTGTCAAAGAAACCCTTGTTATCTATAAAAACCAAGTGTCTTGGGTCCTCCTTTCGCTGGACAATGTGGGCTAGAACCACGGCATCCTGGTTGTCGCATTTTGAACTCTGTCCACTCTGTACACAGGCATCTTCCTTTCGAGGTCGGAACCCACAGCAGTTGGTATCCAGGCGGTTATAAATCTGAAAGGGAAGACAAAAACAAAATCCAAGATACTGAGTAAAAACAAAACTTGGGAAAGTTAGATTTCCAAAGAACAAGTACTTTCCAAGTGGCTGACTTGCCAGAATTTAATTGGGGCCAGGTTCGTTTAATTAACTGTCAGAATAAGTCCAAATTTCATATCCTTCTGACCCAGCTCCATTAACAGCTCCATAGGCAGATCATCCAAACTAAGCATCTCCACCCTTCACATTCAGAGTTCCCACTGACATCATATGTCGATGTGTGGCCAGAAGAATCTCTGATGATACTTGGAACAGAAGATACGAATCACTGTACTTGGATACATCCAGAAAATCTGGGCTATCTCAGTGGCTCCAAAAGTTTACTGCATTCCCTAACTCTCTCTGGATTTCAGTATTACAGTATAAAACTCCAAGTTACTGAGAACTATGGAAAAGATGTGATATCCGACAATGATAGCCCAATGATAATGGAGCACAAAGTTAGATTCTAAATGAATGAGCAGAACACTTTGGTTTATTGGGGTTTACTGTGGGAGTAGGGTGACCACCCTACAGAGGGCAGACATTAACTAGGAAAGGGAGAATTGGGTTACTTCCATATCTTTTTGGCAAGGGAAAAAATAATGTTTATTAATCATGGTAAATTAAAGCCTAGGCTAAGTAGTTAGATAAACTTAAACTCAAGTTTCTTCTTTGCAGTTCCGCAAACTTGTATAGCTCCCTTTACAATACTGAGTCTCAAATTTAATTATCTGTATATCAGGAATCATACTATTAGCCTTGTACTTTTGGTGGGTTAAGGACACAAAAGTGTCTGGATACAATCCAGCCTGACCCCGGCATCTAGAAGATACTCAAAAAATGAAAACTGTCATTACTATTGTTGAGACACACATGTACACATTGTATGAAATGATTGAGAAAAAAACAAGCTTCTGAAACAAAAGGTAGTTTCTCCATTTCAGTGAAGGAAAACTGAGCTTCAGAGAGGTTAAATATTGTACTCTGCATAGAATTTTAGTAAGTAGCAAAGTTAAGATTCAGACGCAGTTGTGTTTGTCTTCGAAATGCCACATTTTCCCCAATACACCACATTGAATAGTTTGTCTAGTCGAAGATTGTATGTATGCTCAAGATTCAGAAGATGGCTTGACACAGATTGTCTTTATTTTTTAATTATTTGGTAGTACCACCCAGCACGTGGGATCTTAATTCCCCGACCAGGGATTAAACCTCTGTCTCCTGAATTGAAGCACAGAGTCGTAACTACTGGACCACTAGGGAAGTCCCCAAGCTGTCATTTCTATTCTTTTGTCATTTTAAGTCTTTTATTCTTTTATTTACTAAACTCCCATCTCTTCTCTTCCTCCTGTTTTTCTGCAGACCCTATAGGGCTGGTCACTCTAGGTCGTCAGTTGCTAAGACAGAAAAGCAGAAACAGTAGTACCAAAATTGAGCCTCCGTTGCAAAAATCCTGCATTGATTCATCCAACAAATGTTTATGTAATATCTTCTACCACCCAGCAGTGGGCCAGGCACTGAGGCAAATGTCACCCAGGGCCAGCACCCCACCCAAACCAGCACTACTTCCAGAGGGAAATGAATCAGCTTAGTTTTGCCTCGCTAACACAGCAAACCCACGACCAGACAAATGACCCTCCTCTCTGCTTTCTGCAGGTAAGCAGACTTTGCATCAAAAAGCATACTTTGGGAAGCAGTGGTTATATGAGAAGTTAGTGTAAGCCAATTTTCTATGAAATTTATATAAAAGCAGTCACATGGGATGAGGTGCTCCATGAGCCACCAGCCTCTTGGACAGTTCAGAGGGTATGATGCTGGTCGAGAAACAGTGTACAGATCAGGGGACCTTGGCAGAACTAGCTTCAGGCAAGCTGATCTGTGGGGTCATGGGCCTAACCAGGGGTTTATCCAAAAATGTCACACTGGCTGTCTCCAGGGCACATAAGCTCCCAGGCCTGGTTGAATGTTTCCCAAAAATGAGCAAGAGAGCCCCAACCACATCACTGTGGTTAAATGAAAAAAGCGTAAGTTGGAAACTACTAGAAAAATGAATTTACTCCTTTCTCCTCAGCTGATTCCTTTTATGTATTATCTTGACAGATTTGAATATAAGGGAAATCAAATGATATGAAGAGGTGGTATGTGCTTGCCAGTTATTCAAGTCACCATTAAGGGGTCAGGGAGAATGTAAAAAATACCTCTTCAGGGAGCTGATTCTCATTCAACGTCCCTTTTTTATATATACAGTAGCTAATAATTCTCAAAGAGTCTCTATACCCTATTCCCATCATCATTGTATGCTTTTATCCAATTATAATGACATTATATATGGGAGAAAGCTTAATCTTATTTCACTTTGGCTACAACATTAAGGTGTGTTGTGTTGGATAAGCGTGTTTAGAGCTTTACTTGTAAAGACACATCTACCAACCAATTCTTAAACGGTGCTCTGAACCCTAAGCTCTTTCTTCATTGTTGATTTCTAGTAGCGGGAAAGGGCCAAAACAAATAGCAGCATTTCTGTTGTCACTACAACAAAGCCAGGGGTATAACATATAATATTGTTTGATAACAAGCAATTTAGCATCTAGGCCCTAACCTCCAGTACTCTATAAATATTATATCTTTCTGTTTTTAGACTACAAGAAAGCATTAACGGTTAGAGGTGAGACAGAGAAACTTAGAGCATCCTTTTAAAATTACTGTTGGCTATTTTACACATCGTGATGTATTAGTTTGGTGCAGAAATAATTGCAGTTTTACACTGTCGAACTTTGCCATTCGATGTTGGAATACATTCTTAAACAAATGTGGTTATGTTATACATCATTTTAATGCACATTTCTTGCTTTATTTATTTTGTTAATGACTTATTACTTGCTGTTTATTTTATTCTTATTTTAAACTACAGAAATGATGTTAGACACAAAGCAAATTCGAGTGACTTTTTTATTCAAGTTCAAAATGGGTCATAAAGCAGCAGAGACAACTTGTAACATCAACAGTGCATTTGGCCCAGGAACTGCTAACGACTCTACAGTGCAATGAGTCAAGAAGTAGGTCAAGAAGTTTTGCAAAGGAGACAAGAGCCTTTAAGATGAGAGTGAAATGACCGGTTATCGGAAGTTGACAAGGACCAGTTGAAAGCAATCATCGAAGCTGATCCTCTTACAACTACAGAAGAAGTTACCAAAGAACTCAACAGACCATTCTATAGTCATTGGGCATTTGAAGCAAATTGGAAAGGTGAAAAAGCTTCATAAGCGGGTGCTTCATGAGTTGATAGCAAATCAAAACAATTGTTGTTTTGAAGTGTCTCTTCTTCAAGTGCTCGGGCCTGGTGCACTGGGAAGACCCAGAGGAATCGGGTGGAGAGGGAGGTGGGAGGGGGGATCGGGATGGGGAATACGTGTAACTCTATGGCTGATTCATATCAATGTATGACAAAACCCACTGAAATGTTGTGAAGTAATTAGCCTCCAACTAATAAAAAAATAAATAAATAAATGTACTACTTTTGTTATGATAAAAAAAAAAATGAAGTGTCTCTTCTTTTATTCTATGCAACAACAATGAATGATTTCTTGATTGGAGTGTGACATGAGACGAAAAGTGGATTCCATAAAACAACTAGTGGATGACCAGCTTAGTGGTTGGACTGACAAGAAGCTCCAAAGCACTTCCCAAAGCCAAACTTGTACTAAAAAAAGTCGTGGTCACTCTTTGGTGGTCTGCTGCCGGTCTGACCCAATATAGCTTTCTGCATCTTGGTAAAATAATTACACCTGAGAAGTATGCCCAGCAACTTGATGAGATGCACTGGAAGCTGCAATGCCTGCAGCCAGCATTGGTCGACAGAAAGTGCCCGTTTCTTCACAACACCACCAACCTGGATGTTGCACAACCAATGTTTTAAAAGTTCAATGAATTGGGTTACAAAGTTTTGCCTCATCTGCCATAGTCACCTGACCTCTCGCCAACTTACTACCAATTCTTCAAGCATCTCAACAACTTTTTGCAAAGAAAATGCTTCCACAACTAGCAGGAAACAGAAAATGTTTTCCAAGACTCCGTGGAATCTGGAAGCATGAATCTTTACACTACAGGAATAAGCAAACTTATTTCCAGTTGGCAAAAATGTATTGAGTGTAATGGTTCCTATTTGATAAATAAAGATGTGTTTGAGCCTAGTGATAATGATTTAAAATTCATGGTCCAAAATTGCTATTACTTTGGTACCAACCTAATACATGTTTCAAAGCTAGTCTCTCAAGTCATCCCACTCTCTTCTTCCCTTGCTGTGTCCACAAGCCCATTCTCTACATCTGCATCTCTATTCTTGCCTTGCAAATAGGTTCACCAGTACCATTTTTCTAGATTCCATATATATGCCTTAACATATATTTATTTTTATCTTTCTGAGTTACTCCACTCTGTGTGATGGGCTCTAGGTCCATCTTTTTACTGCCTTCCCAACGTGAGATTGTTTCCAATGGTGTATGTTTTTCCCCCCAACAGTGTATTTTAAAAGCATTTTGTCTGATCCAATTTGAATCATTCAACAGTCTATGATGATTTCACCACTTCCCTGTCAGACTGCTGTGCCCTTCAAGTCTCACAGGCCCTGTTATTGAAAGTAGGTGTGTTATTTCAGCCTAACTTCTTTTCCAAAAATGTTTATCACTCCTTTTATTCAGATAATGCATGTACTTGGTGAGTATATCACCACTTTTCAAATGGTGTGTGTGTGTGTGTGTGTGTGTGTGTGTGTGTGTGTGTGTGTGTACACATACAGAGAATCACACTGTAAGGCTTCAAATAATTGCTTTACTTTGTTTTTCTTAGCCTCCCCTATAGTAAACTATGTCTTTGTTTACTGGCCTTGTCTCCTAAGGGCCTAAGCAGCTCTTAAATACCACTCCCTAGGTCTTCCCAGAATTGTGTTTATGGGCTCTCTTTCAAATTGACATTCAATATATCCAAAATAATCTGACCACAAAATCATTATCCACTCCTTTAAATTAAGTGTCATTTTGCTTGGCATTTAATTCAGTTATATCTTGAATATATTTCTGCTTACTTTGAGTAGAGTTCACCTCCTTTTTAAGACCTAACAAAACATATTCTAGACATGTATGTATCCATAATATGGTTTTAATATATTTACTTGTCTAGAGCACACAGCAAAACAATCATTTCATTTAACTATCACATGATCAAAATTGCGGGAAGAAAGATCAATAACCTCAGATATGCAGATGATACTACCCTTAAGGGAGAAAGCAAAGAGGAACTAAAGTGCCTCTTGATGAGGGTGAAAGAGGAAAAAACTGGCTGAAAACTCAACATTCAAAAACTAAGATCATGGCATCTGGTCCCATCACTTCATGGCAAATAGATGGAGAAACAATGGAAACAGTGAGAGACTTTATTTTCTTGGACTTCAAAATCACTGTGGACAGTGAATTCAGCCATGAAATTAAAAGTCACTTACTCCTTGGAAGAAAAGCTATAACAAACCTAGATAGCACATTAAAAAGCAGAGACATTACTTTGCCAACAAGGTCTGTATTGTCAAACCTATGGTTTTTCCAGTAGTCATGTATGGATGTGAGAGTTGGACCATAAAGACGGTTGAGCACCGATGAACTGATGCTTTTGAACTGTGGTGTTGGAGAAGACTCTTGAGAGTCCTTTGCACTGCAAAGAGATCAAAACAGTCTATCATAAAGGAAATCAGTCCTGAATATTCATTGGAAGGACTGATGCTGAAGCTGAAGCTCTAATACTTTGGCCATCTGACGCGAAGAACTGACTCATTTGAAAAGACCCTGATGCTGGGAGGGATTGTGGACTAGAGGAGAAGGGGATGACAGAGGACGAGATGGTTGGATGGCATTACTGATGTGATGGACAAGAGTTTGAGCAAGCTCCAGGAGATGGTGAAAGACAGGGAAGTCTGGCCTACTGCAGTCCATGGGATCGCAAAGAGTCGGACATGACGGAGCAACTGAACAACAATCACATGATCAAGCACCACAGTTACCAACTTCCTGTCTATGTTTTTAGATAATAATGCTACAAAAAAGCCAGTTTGGGAGGAAATCTTGTTGTTTAAGCAGTTACATGTTGATCACCATTGCAGCAGCTTGTTCAAATTCATATCTTCTCACTCCTTAAAACAAGGAAAGTCTTTTGCAAAATTGATCTTCTGAAGGAATCTGAAGATTCATGACAATCATTATTTTCCATAAAATTACTCTTTCCTCTTTTAGAAAAATATATATTTTCAGTGTTTACCTAATTAAAATTATACTCAGAAAATTCAAGTGTTCCAGCCAAATACTTTATTGGTGGGGGTATTTTTAGATATTTGGCCTTTCTGAAGTTTCTTCTAATCCCATTTTCCATTTGGTGGTGTAAGTTTTGTCTGTAAGAAAAAGTATCTATGAGTGACTCAAGCTATGTGTGCAGAGTCCAAACAAGGAAGTCTTAGCTGCCCTGACTAGCTCTCTAAGACCCAGAAGAAATCTGCAGAAATCCAGTCACTTCCCAGGCTTCTGCATCCCACCCATCCTAGCTGTGTCTTCAAAATGTGGGTCTGTCAGTACAATTGTGGGAGTTTCTTATCTCTATTTCCTCAAAGTAAAACAGTTAAATGACTGATTTAATTGTGTGAACAAAGACAATTAAAATATTCCAAACATGTTAATATTAATAATGAAGAACATAATAGCATTAATTGATTATTTTGTATGTGCCAGGAATTATACACTTAAATCTTTACATAGATTATTCAATCTTCATAGCAACCTTAAGACCTAGGTGCTACCAAGAGTCCCATTTTATAAATGAGGACATTGCTGTGCAGACAAGCTAGCTGATGACTCAGGGTCCCTCAGCTCATACATGATGAAATTCAGGATTCTAAAGCAGATGTCCACCCCTTCAAAGTGCATCTCTTATCTACCCTGAGTGTATCTCCCAGGGACAGCCTTCAAAGGTGGTGCTATAGAAAGACAAGTGTGTTTGTATAGAAGGTTAAATGATCCTACTTGCAATAATCACTGGTCACAAGGTTTCTGCAGAAACACAATGAACTTCAATGAAAAGTTCAGGCAAAATTCATGTAGAAGAGGATATTACAGTTGGGATTTAAGAGATAGGTAGTATTAGCTAAAAAACAGGCAAAGGCATGAAGGTAGGAAATCAAAAGACATTTTAGAGAACCTGAGGGTATGTTAGATGGTCACTTCTCAAATGATCTACAGTGAAAAACCTGGTATTTTTGTCTTTTCCCTCCCCAGGCTTCACATTCCATGTTGACTGTTGCTTTGTTAAAAGACAATAAAATAGATATTATCATATTAACTGAAATAAGACAGAGAAAGACAAATACCATCTGATGCCACTGATACATGGAATGAAAAAAATGATATACATGAACTTATTTACAAAAGAGAAACAAACTTACAGACATAGAAAAAAAAGCTTATGGTTACTGAAAGGTAAAGGTGGAGGGATAAATTAAGAGCTTGAGATTTACATATAATCACCACTATACATAAAACATAACCAACAAGGGCCTACTGTTCAGTACAGAGAATTATATTCAATATCTTGTAAGGACCTATAATAGGAAAAGAATCTAAAATACATACATATCTATATCTAAAATACATACATATCTATATATGTATAACTGAATCACTTTGCTCTACACCTGAAATTAACACAACATTGTCAATTAACTACACTTCAATAAATAAATAAATGAACATCATCACTCATAGTTAGAAGTGCTTCCATTAGATTCATCTAATCATCTCAAGAACTCAGGGAACAAGAGCTTCATAAAGACCCTATTATGATAAATATTCTTATGAATGTATTCACTGTCCTTCTAATGAAACTTCTTTTTTAAAAAAAGAATACAATAAAATAAAACAAAATAATTTATTACAAGAGAAATGAAATTTTAAAAGATACAAAATACCAACCAAATATCTTGTTAGATTCAACAGACAAAACCACTCTACCAAAGGGATATCAAAGTTTCTAGATGGTCATCTGCAGTGTTTGCCCTTCTCTCTCCGCGAATGGGTCTGGACTGACCAGGTGCATGACCACACCTGGAGTAGCACAGTCTGAGCCCATTTCCTGCAGGTAAAAGGGGCATGAAGCCAAGGACTCGGAGCCGGAGCGGACCAAGGACCCGGTGCCTACAGCGAAAGCTGAGAAATGGATGTATCTGCAGGCTCCACCACCACCTTCTCCCACAAGGCTAGAAGAGGAGAAGGCAGGGAGCAGGGCATCAGGAGACATCAGAAGAACAGGAACCGAAGGGAACCAAGGCCAGATGTGCTCAGAAGCTGGAGAGACTAAAATGAAGAGATACTTTCGAACAGAGATGAGAAACTCTCCGATCCAAAAACTTCTTTCAGTCAATTATTTTAGGTAATGTTATCACCCTATTTTTCTACCTGTCTTTCCTCACTTATTTGAAGGTTTGAGTGAGCACATGTGTGGTGTGTGCCTCTGGTCTGTTAAGTCAATACCTCAAGCTTCTCATCATCTCTTTTCAAATTATTTGTTTTAAAAATGCCACCTTTTCGGGGGAGAGAGATAAATTGGAAATTGGGGATTAAAATATACACATTACAAGATATAAAATAGATAAACAACAAGAGAACACAGGGAACTATAGTCAAAATTTTTTAATAGCCTATAATGGTAATATGAAAAAGAATATATGTGTAAATGCTCAGTCACTTCAGTCATGTCTGACTCTCTGTGACCCATGGACTGTATCACCTCAGGCTCCTCTGTCCACCAGATTCTTCAGGCAAAAATACAGGAGTGGGTTGCCATGCCCTCTTCCAGGGGATTTTCCGGACCCAGGGATCAAACTCACATTTCCTGTGTCTCCTGCATTGCAAGCAGATTTTTTACTGCTGAGCTACCAGGGAAGCCCCGAAAAAGAACATATATATATATATGGGTGTATATATATATATATATATATATATATATGACATATATATAAAGCTGAATCACTTGGTCATACACCTGAATCATTATAAATCATGTATACTTAAAATTTAATGTTAAAAATTATAAATAAATAGAATAAAAATTTAAAACTGCAATTTTACAAAGAAAACTGCATTTTTAGAGAGAAAGTTTAAATTGTGCAATAAAATATGTAAAGTGTTAGCACAGTAACTCATCCAACGCTTGGCACAGAGCAGGCACTTGATAAAATTTTATTGTTAAGAGAATTTTCCTGATGGTTGGTATCCCCTTTGAATCTGGCTATTTACAAAGCTCTTCCAAACACCCTTCTTTAGGAAGAGTCAAGTAAATAAAATCATGCTGGCAGAGTAAGACATGGGTCTTTTAAAAACAGCATCCAGTATTAACGAGTGGGGAAAGATGGGCAGGGAGCAAAGAACAGAGCTGCTTGTGCTCGTCATCCACTCCTGGTTGGCGTCTCTATGTGGGTTCAATGTCACTATTGGACCAGAAGTCTCACATTCCACAGGGAGTCTGCATGACATCCTGCTTGTAAGAGACATTTGATAAACACTTGACAAGAAGATGTGACAGAGGTAACAACAGGACTGTGCTTTGCAGTTTTCTGGAAAATTCCTTTGAATTTCAGTGATCTCATTTGACATCTCATTTGTCTTTAGAAAATGCATGAGAATCACTAACATTATCATCCCCACCCAAGAAAGAGAAAAACACAAACAGATGGGCTTATTTATTCATCAGCTAATAACTCACATTGGGAAATCCTTGTACTTGGGTTTGTCTTGATGTCGATCAATACGTGGTTGCCATGTCATCAGTGGAGCCATATTTGGATCCCTGTGGTCTAATGGATGTGTGGATTTCTACCAGATCATAGAGAAGAGCAACTTCAAACAAACCCCACGGCCCCCACAGTACCTGTGATCACAGACCTGGCCTGATACCTTAGGAACTCAACAAAGCAAAAACAAAAGCAGAGGTTCTCACCAGCCTGCATCTGTCTTGCTGAGGAACTCTCACCTCAGAAAAGAATAGGTTTCATTTTTGTTCTGTGTTACCATGGCAACAGGTAGCCTGTTAAATGAGTATGCATGCAAATGCCCAGCAGAGCAGCTTATGAACAATGAGGAAAGTAAAAATAATTTACAGTACATATATCTAACTATGGACATGAGTTCCCCTGTGCCTTGGCCTCTGTAAACAGGCTTTACACCACCTATAATCCAGAGCTCCTCATTGAACAATAACAATCATTGAGTACCAGTTCAAGACAGACTCTCCAGTTTACGTCCCATTGCTGAACCATAAGTAAAGACATAATAGTATTTTTTATATATAGAACGTTCAGTCGGGTTCGACCCTTTGCGACCCCATGGACTGTAGCCCACCAGGCTTCTCCATCCATGGGATTCTCCAGGCAAGAACACTGGAGTGGATTGCCATTTCCTTCTCCAGGGGATCTTCCCCGACCCAGGGATTGAACCCAGGTCTCCCGCATTGTAGGCAGATGCTTTAACCTCTGAGCCACCAGGGAAGCCTATTTTTTTTTTTTAATTTTTTATATATAAGTAAAGCTATTTTTAACACTACAATATATTTGGATCTGTTTCTATAGATAGAATAATTTTGTTTGTTTGTTTTTGTTTTGACCATGTCACATTGCACATGGGATCTTAGTTCCCAGACCAGGGAGGGAACCCATGCCCCCTGCAGTGGAAGCACTGAGTCTTAGTCACTGAGCCTCTAGGGAAGTCTCGACAGATGTAATATTTTGAATTCATGTAACTCTGAATAAATACCAGAAATCAAACATCATCCTGCCACAGAAAGACTCTGGAAAGAGTCACCAGGGAAGTGACAATCTATTTTTAAAGAAAAGAAAATTCACATTCTGTAATCTGCACAAGCAGGGCTGCATGAAAATAGCCTCTATCAAAGGCACACCCACCTTCCTGTAAAGATTTCTAAAGAGCACTTGGACCAAGAGAAACAATAATTTTTACATTTTATCAAGTTCTCATTTATAGAATGGATTTATATGAAGCAAATAAATTTAAAACAGCAATAAAATAACCTTAATTATAAGTACTGTTTCTTAAAAATGCTTTTTTTCCAATGAACTGAGACAGCATTTTTCATGATTTAATATTAAATAGGGTTGCCCGGTAATTTTAAAACGATGTACATTTACATCTCAGGGCAGCGACATTAAAAGCTTTTGCTTTGCTCAACTTGACATGCATTCACTTTTAGCATTTTTACGAAATTTCTATCAGTTTTATTGTACCCTATCATGTAGTATTTTATCACAAGGATAGTCACAAATATAAGTAAAAATAAACTAAATGACTGCACTAAAACATAATTCTGATTGTGGTGACACAACTACTTTGCTTGACCAAACTTTAGTTGGTCTCCTGAATTCTCCTAAGCCTATCGGTGCACTTCCTTATAAAATTAACTTTTAGCAAGAACCTTGAAAAGTCCTTACTCTCGGAGTTACCTGATCACACTTAATAGCTAACCTGGGTCCTCAGCTTCCACCATCCTCAAGGTGAGGTCTTGTCACCTGTCTTTAGCAAGAATCTGGTCAGGCCACTTTACCTGGAATTCCTCTTCCCCCTGATGTTTGCTCTTAGCCCTTGTCTACCCCATGACCCCTCCTCTGCTCCTTGGCTATAAATCCCCACCTGCACTGCTGCATGGAGCCCCATCTTTCTCCCTGTCTCCCTGTCAAATCCCATCGCAGTGATCCCTACACCTGTCTCGATGGTCCTGGATAAAGTCTCATTCACCATCCTTAACAAGCACCATGAAATATTCTTTCTTTTACAATGATTAACACAACTTAATGTAATATATCCTAAAGATATTGAAATTCATTATTCATGGAAACTGGCTCTCTTATAAAAAGTTAATTCTGCTAGACTGATTATTCTTTGGCTATTTAAAAATAAATATTGCTTGAGGGTAGGATGGTGGTTGCCAGGGGCTGTTGAGTGGGTCAAAGGAAACACACTTTCGGTTAGAAGATGGATAATTTCTGTCTACAGCCATACCATCGTGAACACACCCGATCGCGTCTGATCTTGGAAACTAAGCAGGGTCGGGCCTGGTTAGTCTTTGGATGGGAGGAGCTGGATGAGTCCTGAGGATCAGATTATATTTAACAACAGTGTATTGTACACTTGAAATGTGCTAACAGAGTAGATCTTACACATTCTCAACATACACATACACAAAGGTTAACTCTGTGAGGTGATGAATCTGTTAATTAGCTTGACTGTGGTAAGTATTTCATAACGTATATATAAATCACATCTCCAAGTCACAACATTGTACACTTTAAGTATATTCAATTGTATTTCTCAATTATACCTCAATAAAGCTAGAAGGGAAAAATCAGAAAAGTGAAAAATGAATTCTGCTTTAATATATTAAACTTTAAAAAAGATTATTTTTACACATATGTATAGAATTTCCTGTTTGAAAATGGATTTGTTTTTATGCTCCCTGGGTTGGCAAAAAGCTATAAAATAAAGCCCTTTATGTAGCTTGGAAATAAAATCCAAGGCTACTGCCACAGCAATTTGTATCATACAGTTTCTAATTATTAAAATAACCCAAACTATTGGTGGTGGTGTTTTAGTCGCTTAACCATGTCCGACTCTTGCAACCCCATGGAGTATAGCCCGCCAGGCTCCTCTGTCCATGGAATCTCAGTTATACACACATAGGTATTCTCCAGTCATTCAGTCACGTTTAACTCTATGGGCCCATGGACTGTACCCCGCTAGGCTCCTCTGTCCATGGGATTTCAGTTATACACACATATGTGTTCTCAGTCATTCAGTCACGTTTGACTCTATGGGCCCATGGACTGTACCCCGCTAGGCTCCTTTGTCCATGGGATTTCCCAGGTAAGCATAGTGGAGTGCCATTTCCTTCTCCAAGGGATCTTCTTGACCCAGGGATTGAACTTGTGTCTCCTGCATTGCAGGCAGTTTCTTTACCAACTGAGCCAAAGGTATCATTTTTTTTTTCTCTCATATTAGCAAATAAAGAAAAAATCTCAATGAAGCTAAGGAGCCTGCCCAAGGAGACACAGCTATGAATGATGTGGGTTTCTACCAAATTCTACCTCTTCCACACTGCCCCCAGTGTAGAGAAGACAAGATTCCTGCTTTCTGGGAGATTCCAATCCATCATCTCTAAGTGTGATTCATTGTACATCCTCCACGTTGACCACATCAGGTTTTGTGCAATGTACATACTCTAAGTAAAGTCTGTGGGGGAAAATGAAGGAACAGATGCTGGTTCCTATTGATGTCTGTCTGATAGAGACACTAAACTACTAAAAAACCTCTTATCAGGCCGGACCTCCATGTTTTCCTCTATCCAATATCATGTAAAAAGCTCAGAGTCTTAAAATCAAAATCAAAGAATATTAGAATTACAATAATGTAATGACGTTGAAGTTTTTAGAGCCTATACAAGCAAATAATTGCATGCGTGTGTGCTCAGTCATGTCCAACTCTTTGCCACCCCATGGACAATAACCCACCAGGTTCCTCTGTCTATGCAATTGTCCAGGCAAGAATACTAGAGTGGGTTGCCATTTCCTCCTCCAGGGGATCTTCCCAACTCAGGGATCAAACCCGAGTCTGCTTCATTGCAGGCAGATTCTTTACACTGAGCCACAGAGGAAGTCCACACAGGCAAAGTTAAGTTTATTTCAGAAAAATTACCCTAGAGCCACAGTGCTCCAACTTTTTTATTTTAGAACATTTTGACATTCTTAAAAGGATGGGAGCCTCAAAAGCCTCTTTGATGTGGTTATCTACCATATAGAAATTAAAACTGAAAAAAATTGAATAGCTATGCATTAACTCATTGAAAAATAACACTGATACACTTGTTACACGTTAACAATTTTACAAGAAATTGCTACACTTTCTAAAAATAATAAGAGAAATGGAATTGTTCTCACAAGTTAAAGTAGTTTTAAAAGAAAAACTCTGCAGTGAGCTCAGCCCCTGATTCAAACAATTGAATAAGCAGTTTTCCTCAAGACAACAACTGCACTGTGACAAGCAGTAGAAGTGCTTTATATACACTTTCCATTTTGTTACCCAGAATATTCAAAAGGTGTACACTTAAAGGTAAAGACTTAAAAACATCATCAACATACAAACATTGCTTCATCAAGGACTTTGTTGATTGAATCAGGCATGGATTCCATGTGTCTTTTCACATGAGTCCATTGGCCACAGAGAGCAGTTTGACCCTTGGGAGGTTCTGGTGCCAGCTTTGATTCATCCTAAGGCACCAACAGATTCACCCCATGATTGCAAATTTTGTAAACATCATTAAAGAAAAGCAAAACCTCTTTCAGTGTTATTATAGAAATAGTTGTGACCTCACGGAGCCGCTTGAAAGGGCCACAGAAAAGCCACTGTCCCAAACAGTCCCATTCAATGTGACCACAAACAGTAACAAATGTTAAAAGCTCTCATTATCTCTTAGTTATCTGCATCCATAAACAACTTGAATATGGTTGGGAAGAGCCTTGTGCTAACAGAATCCTTATGGACCAGCTCTCCCCTAAGTCTCTCTGAGTCTATTCAGTTGGCCCAAATGAACCATAAATCTTTTTAAATGATTACATAGAAAAATATAATACATATTGAGCCAGACAAGTATCTGCTTGCCCTCTCATTGTCCCTGTGGCAATACTGTTGCTGCCTTTTCCATGGATTTTTATCTACTTTGTGGCATATTTATCTAGAGCTCTGAAACTTAGACCTCATAGTTTACTGGAACAGAGCAGTCAAGGATGGTTTCAAAGTGTCTACATTTCAATGGCATAGGATCAGTGGGGAAACTAATCCCAAAATCTAGCTCAAATGATGCATTAAACAATCTTTGAGTCTCAAAATATTATTTAAAGAATCACACAGACTTCCTCCAATCCCTGATCTCTCCAGTCCATCTATGGATACAACAAGAGTTAGGGCTGATATATACTGACTATATACTCATCAATTTCAGCACAGCCTAAAAATGCCAAGGCAAGGATTGAAATATGAAAAAATGACCTGTTATTAAGGAAAATAGATCATGCTTTTGACTAATAGCTAAATTAGAATTGACCCAGAAATGCTCAGTTGGTTGTCATTTGGTAATATGAGGTTTATGAATATAATGGATTTGACCAGACACTTCCCCTTTGATTCAGAAAGATACAATAGCAAAGACCTATGTCATCCAGTCCACATTTTATGCAAATAAGGCTTTAGCATAATCCATCCTGGAAAGTTCTGAGAATAAATGCTAGACAGTAGGTGGAAAGGATGTATAAAATTCTAAAGGTTTCGAAGTCAGAAGAAGATGTCTCACCTCTATGCCTCTTCAGAGGAGGCAGATGCTTTGAGACACATAGAATCATTATAGGAAGTAGGCCAGGTCAGAAAGGTCCCCTGGTATAGGAAATGGCAACCTGATCCTGTATTCCTTCCTGAAAAATTCCATAGACAGAGAAGCCTGGTGGGCTACAGTCCATGGGTTTGCAAAGAGTCAGACACAACTGTGTGATTGAACAGAGTACAGTACAGGATCTACAGAAATACCTTCGTGTTGTAGAGGCCAGGTCACCTCTATCAGGCACTAGGCTTACTGTGACCAGGCAACTCATTCTCTTTAAAGTTGTCTCCGTGAAAAATAAAATAAATAGCTTAAATTCTCTAGAGTGAGAGAATGTGGTCTCTAAAAGGTCTCCACTAGAGAAATGATGTCCAGGCCACAAACATAGATTGACAAACGTCAAGACCTTGTACTGATTTTCTCCATCCTGCCATGTTCTTGTAGAGAATTTTTAGCAACAGAAGTACATTCCAAATGAGGGACATAAAAAGTAAAATTGCTTGCCTTTTGAAATATAAGCCAATATAATTCTACTGTTGGTTTTCTAATCTCCCCGAGGTTTTGGGATGGCTCTGCTTCTTAAAGAGAAGGATGCTCTAACGGGTCCATTTCTGCAGATGTTACTGGCTCTGTAGACGGAATTGGGTGTGTGAGTCTACCAAGGAGCCTTCTGGGGAGGAATCACACTGAGAAAGGAGAGAACGATAGTTCCCAGGCCTGGGAATGACACTGAGTCAGATTTGAGAGCCAAGACATAAAACCTGAAAGGATGCCTGAGGATGTCTAGCTGGAACACAGAAATCCTTCAGTCCAAGTTTGCTGCATTTAATTGAACCCTGGAAGCAGTATCCTGTACACTTAGAATTCCTAGTTTTGTTTATAAAGCAAAATTAAAAGCAAGAAGATATGCTTACAGGAAAAATAGAACAAATGGTTATAAAGCAAATTATTTAAACAGAATACTGATGAAACCGAGCAAAGCCTTTCGCATAATGTTACAGTTCAAAAGCAATAATGTGGGATTTGTCGCACTAAGACTCCAGTTCCAATCCTGGAAAAACTTCTTGGCTGCTGCCTTGTAGACCTATATTCTCAGGAATAGATCCTCCCTAATATCCACCTCCCACCTCCCTCATCCTAAAACCACAGCCTGGCTAGACCCTGCCCCTCTTGAATTGTTAAAAGTATAAGCAATTGGTAAAAAAAAAAACCAGCAGTGACAAATGCATGTACTCAACTGCATTTTCAATATGTGAAATTTTTTAAACACACAGATATCCATGTACTGTGCATGTAAAATAATTTTTAAATTGGCTGAAAAAATGTATACAAATGTCATGACAGTGATCACCTCTGGGGACAAAGAGCAGGAAGGGGACATGAGGTGGTGGTCAAAGGGACTTTCACTAACTTTTACATATTTCTATCTCTAAAGAAAATTCTGAAAGCCAATATGCACAAGAAGTTGACAGGATAATTCTAGAAGCTGAAAACACATTACTTTTTAGGACCATTGTTTTTCTTTGATATTTTTTTGTCTTGACAAGGAAAGCTCAAGGAATAGAATATGAGAATAAAATCCCAGCTAGTTTCCTGAATTCTGTCAGTGGAGAACCCTGTAATTAACAAGCACCAAAGGAGGTATTGTCTGCAGCTCCCCTATGTATGCAAAAATGCCCCTCACCCCAACCTGACCGGATTGCAGTTCCATGGAAATGGTCTCCCATACTCTCATGGTTTCCTGCAGCACCAAAGGCTACCAGGAGCAACTCTACACTGCAGAAAATTCAAATATAGACCTACATGATTCCCACCACTAAAGGTTTGCAGTATTTGGAGATTCAGGAAATCATAGCTTCCATATAAACTCAGTTCCTATAAACAGAGTGGTTATAGATGATAACTATGTTGATCTATTGAGTACTTGCTCTGTACCAGTGTCTTAGTCCATTAGTCTGGTTAGTTTATAAATGAGAAGCATATATTTCTCATAGCTCTGGAGGCTGAAAGTCTGACATCATGGTGCCAGTGTGGTTGGGTTCTGGTGACAGCTCTCTTTGGGGCTACACTCCTGACTCCTCACTGAGTCTGGAGTGACAGAAGGGACTGGGTCGGGGAGACTTTGTTGGGCTTCTTCCCTAAGAGGGCTGATGCCATTCTAGGGGCTCTGTCATCAAGATCTCATCAAAGGCCCCACCTCCTAATACCATCACCTTGGGCGGGGGTGGGCGGGAGTCACATATGAATTTGGGGTGAACAAACACTCAGCTCTTGACAGGCAGGTACCATGGTAAGTACCTCATGTGAATTATTTCATGGTATTCTCACAGCAAATCTCCAATGGAAGTAAAATCATTTTCTTCTTCATATAAAGAAGAAAGTAAAGCTCTGAGCGATTATAAACTTGCCCAGGGTTACAGAGGTGACTTGGAAGAAGCTGGGATTTGAACCCAAGTCTGTTTTACATGAACACTATCTATGCTATTTCTCTGTGAATTTAGTGAATTAAAAACGTGTAGGATTTTTTTTAAAATTGCATTAGACATTCAGGGGGGAAAGGGAGCTTACTCAGATTAAGTTAGTCCCAGAGACTCTGCAAAGACAGAATCTGAGCTGGACTTGGAGGCGTGAGCAGCCTGTACATCAGATAGGAGCAGGAGCAGAGTCTTGATGGTGAGCAGAGTAAAGAAGAGTTGGGGGCACGTTCCATCACTGACAGTTTGGAATACACCAAACTGTAAAATTCACACACTCACACACAGAGTTAACACAGGCAGTTAATAAACACATACCTCCTTATTGTGCTTGTTAACTGTAATGTTCTCAGCCTATGGTACACAAATATTATATAAGAGAATCATAACAGGCGAGAATAAAAAGGAAGTTAGAAGCTCATGTCATGATGTTTCTAAAAAGTAACGCTAATTTTCTTCTATGTAAACCATACCTCTAGATAAACAGATGCTACATGACCTGTACTGCTTAGAACCAGATAAGTGATGCAGGGAAATTACTCCCTAAAGTAAAGAAGTATTCCAACTAATTAATAAAGAAGTAATGACAGGATTAGAACACCCTCATTTTCAATGGCTAGTGAATGCATGGATCAATATTGAGTGATTAATATACACACTGATACTATCTTGAAAAGAAGAACCAGCTCGACACCCACCAGCAAGTCCCTAGTACAATACACCACTATCTGTGAAGAAGTCTAGATAAAATCAGTTATATCTAAGTCTGATCAAGTCTCTAAGCCTGACACCTACTTACATGGAAAGAGATGATGAGAGGACAAAATAAAGTCACCAAGAAGTTAAACTAGCAATTTCCAGAATCCAGAATTCTAAAAACAGGCAACCTAGTTTCTTCAATAAGTAGAATAAAGGGAAGAAAAGAAGAGATGAAGTGGAGTTTATTCATTAAGACATACCAACTGTTCACAAAGGGTAGCCTTCATTTTAATCCTGATAGAAAACAACTGTGAGATAAATGGATAGAGAGACAGATACATATACACTTTAATACATAGGCAGATGCATAGATAAATACATAGAGAGATACATAGAGAGATATTTAGTAGACAATTAAAAACTTGACCACTGACAAGATATCTGACTGAAATTGTTGATAATTTTTTTTATGAATGTGATAGTGGTAATGTGCTTCTGTGTTTTATCTTCCAACAATACATACTGAAATAGTCACAGATGAAATATGATGTTTGGGACTTGTCTCAGATAAATGTGGGCACAGGAAATGGATAGATGGAGATGAAACAAGACCAGCCATGAGGTGACTGATTGATGTATATGGATAACAGCTACCTGAAAGCTCATTATAATGTTCTACTTTTCTATATGTTTAATTTGTCTATAATACATTTTTTCAATGCATTGGAGCATTTAAAATTCACTTTCCAATCAAATAGAAGTCTTAGGAGAATTTTTTTTTTCACAGGATGTAATACAATTAAGTGAAGTAGAAGAGAGGAAATCAGCAGTGATTTGCACAATAAATTGTGCTGGGGAAGGCCAGATACCAGGAAATCACTTCAGAGTCTCATAGCATCTTGACCCATAGGGGTGAGTCTGATTCGGGTCTGGGTTGTTCTCAGCATTAGTAAGAATGAAAAGAAACATGTGGAATCATTCAGAACTGTCAAAGTTTAGTGCTATTCAAATACAAGTCACCAAGGAAAGGAAGATGCAAAGATGACTCAAAAATTTCAAATCTAGCTGATTTTAAAAATAGGAATGTCATAAATAGAAGAAATAGGTAAGTAGAGAAACCACACTGTTAGGGAAGGAAGTGACAAATTTGCTTCCAGACTTCAAGTTTGAGAGGCTGAAGAGACAAGTTGCCTTTATTAAAAATAAAATTTTGTCAAAATAAAAGGTTTTACTTTTATTTGTTAAAAGTAAATTACAGTTTAACTATACAGGTGCAATAATGATGTCCTTCATGCTCTCTCTCTGACTGGAAGGACTCATTTAAAAATAAAGTGCTATACATTCAAGTATTATAACAAAATAATTAATTAAAAAATGTATGTTAAATCTTCTTGGAATTAATATTAAAATAGGCCAAATTCTTCCATAATAAAAATATTTTCTTAGCATGGCTTAGCCATTTTATTTATATCTTTTCCCTGCCAAAATCCCTATACTCTGGCTGCTATCAAAAAGTCTGCAAACAATAAATGCTGGAGAGGGTGCGGAGAAAAGGGAACCCTCTTACACTGTTGGTGGGAATGCAAACTAGCACAGCCACTATGGAGAACAATGTGGAGATTCCTTAAAAACTGAAAATAGAACTGCTACACGACCCAGCAACCCCACTGCTGGGCATACACACTGAGGAAACCAGAATTGAAAGAGACACATGTACCCCAACGTTCACTGCAGCACTGTTTACAATAGCTAGGACATGGAAGCAACCCAGATGTCCATTGGCAGATGAATGGATAAGAAAGTTGTGGTACATATACACATTGGAATATTACTCAGCTATTAAAAGAACACATTTGAATCAGTTCTAATGAGGTGGATGAAACTGGAGCTTATTATACAGAGTGAAGTAAGTCAGGAAGAAAAACACCTATACAGTATATTAACACATATATATGGAATTTAGAGATATTAACAATGACCCCATATGCAAGATAGCAAAAGAGACACAGATATAAAGAACAGAGTTTTGGACTCTGTGGGAGAAGGTGAGGGTGGGATGATTTGAGAGAAAAGCATTGAAACATGTATATTATCATATGTGAAACAGATCACCAGTCCAAGTTTGATGCATGAGACAGGGTGCTCAAAGCCAGTGCACTGGGACAACCCAGAGGGATGGGGTGGGGAGGGAGGTGGGAGGGGGGTTCGGGATGGGGGACACATGTACACCCATGGCTAAGTCAGGTCAATGTGTGGCAAAAACCACCACAATACTGTAAAGTAATAAGCCTCCAATTAAATAAATTAATTTAATTAATAAAACAAAAATCCCTATATTCTTTGATATCATCAGGAGTAAATATGCTTCTGTTACCTCACTTCCCTATCTCTACACATAAAACATAAAAAATAATAAAGCTGCTGTACGGCCCAATGGTACCACATTTTCTACACAATTTGCTCACATATTGCAAGCAGTACTCAGAAGGTTGAAACTATAGTGTCACAAGTTAATCCATAAAGTCTTCTGAGGTCTCTTCAATAAATAGTCCCTATATTATAGCATCATTAATACTGAAAGAGTTTCTTCTAGTGACAGTGTGAGGATACATACAGAAGAAACTATGTCAAAGTCAGATTTTTGAATATCAAAAGGGCAAATTTAGTTTTACAGTTTGAAAATTTATTAGTTAACCAGAATATATTTTAGTGCTTAGCACACAAGTATCTGCAAAGTTAGAGGCTTGTCATTTTTAAAGCCTAGACTAACATATTCTCCATGTCCTTTACCTTAGTAAAGTGACTCTACAGTCAAGTGAACCACTGTTGAGTTTTTAACAAACAATAAAAAGCAGGAATGTAATGTTCTCTAAATCCTCTCATCATCCTTGGCAGTTTTTGCTCCCTAGAGCCCAGCTACTGCAGCATGCCAACAGATATTGCCAAAGCTAATCCCAGATTTTCTCTGCTACTTGAAGCCAAGATAGAATCCAATGGGATCATCCCTCATTATCTGCCAGCAAACGAATGAGAACCTATATTTGCTTGTTTGGACCTACTAATAAATACATGGCCAGGGGCCATTTAGATTGGCAGTGTGCTAATTACACAAAAGCAATAAAACTGACCCAAATTATGTATTTGAAATGCCAGTGTCTGGGTCCCTGGATTGCTATGCCTTTTGCTGTCAGAACACCTACCTGCTTGTTAGTGTTTTTCTGCACTGACCTCCAAAGTTGGCAGCGAGGCCCTTGATCACTGAGCTGTACGGATAAAGGGGAAGGATGCTTAGAAGCCTGTCATCAACTACCATGGAGACCACACACAGCAGGAATCTTTCTTTGCTGGGCATATAGAACATTCCTACAGACTCAGTTTCTTTTTAATGAAGAGTAATGTTTACTCTTAATAGTCAGTTGAAATTTTTACCTTTACTTATTGTGCTGTGTGAGCTAAATCACTTCAGTAGTGTCCGACTCTTTGTGCCCCTATAGACCGTAGCCCACCAGGCTCCTCTGTCCTTGAGATTCTCCAGGCAAGAATACTGGAGTGTGTTAGCCATGCCCTCCTCCAGGGGATCTTCCTGATGAAGGGATCAAACCTTCATCTCTTATGTCTCTTGCATTGGCAGGCAGGTTCTTCAACACTAGCGCCATCTGAGAAGCCCTTTTTATTATTATCACACCGTTAAGAGCAAAAAATAACTCACAGAAAAAAGAGTGGGGAAGAATAGGTCAGAGTTTAACACATGCTAATTGATTCATTAAATTGACATATTAAACCATGAACCAAGGTAAAAGAGGAGACAGCGTGCTAGGGGCCAGGCTTACCAGTCCACACTGTTGCTACTCACCAAATCTGTGATCACAAGTTTACTACTCACAGACATCTGGAAGAAACTACCTTAAGGGAAGAGGAAGTTTCCAAAGCATCATTTCTTCCACTCAGGGAACTTTTCCCCTCTTCCAGTCCTTTGTTAGCATCCATCCCTCTGAAACTCTCTTCCTAACTCCTGTGGCTCACCTGATTTCTGCCAGTTCTTACCTTTCTATATTAAATGTCACATTCTCTGTCCATATATTTTTACCTCAAATTCCATAAGAACACATAATATCTCACTTGTTTCTACAGGTTGTTAAACTCAATTATTAGACATAACATATTCTTCTGTGATGATCTGTCTCTTCTATCTGATTTCATGACTCTTGTGGGCACGGAAACAGTCTCAGCCTTTTATCCCAGCGCTAAACCTACTGAGTGTCTGGAACAGAAAAGAGCTCATTTCAGAGTAACATATGAATCACTATATGTGAAAGAGATAACCAAAAAGGATCTACTATACAACACAGGAAACTATACGCAATGCTCTGTAATAACCTAAATGGGAGAAAGAATCTGAAAAAGAATGGAGGTTTAGATATATAAATATAAATAGATAGATATAACTGAATCACTTAGCTCCATAACCAGAAACTGACACAGCATTGTAAATCAAATATTTTCCAATATAAAGTAAAATAAAAAAGTAAAAATAAAAATTTTTTATAAAAGAGAAGAGCTCAAAAAGCATCTGTCATATCCAACTGGAAAGAAATATGTGTGACTTATTCTGTTTATGGTGAAAGCAAACATCTCCCAAGACACCTTTATGTTGATCCTTGTCTATAGAAACATCCCTTAACTTACCAACAAATAAACAAAAAATATAAATACAGGGAGGACTTTATTAAATAGTAAAAATATTAAACATTTTCTATTCATTTGATTTTCATTTTCTAAACATTTCATTCTCTGCCTTTAACAAAACTGTATTTCTTTACTGCAAAGCAAGTATGCTTTTATTTCTTTCACTTTTAACACTTTTAATTTCACACTTTGAATTTAATATTTTGATGTAACCAGGTAGGTTTCTTTGATCAAAAAAAAAAAAAATGCCCTGAGTAACTGTAACATTTTCAGACATGCTGCTGCTAATTGAAAGGTTATAAAACTGAGTAAGACTGGGACTTGCCCTTGAGAAATTCACAGTTTATTAAAGAAGACAGAGTAATCAAAAATAATTAAAACTTAATAGGCTAAAATCTAAATATAAGTATGAAAGCACAGGAGAGTAGAAAAAATGAAATGGTTTGGGAATAATTTAATACATGAAAATAATGATGAAATACTTTAATTCTTATGTTGATATTTACCTCTACTATTATTTCTGGGTGATCAATTTCTTAATTAATATGAAATATCCACTGAGCACCTCCTGTGTTAACAAGCATTATTCTATATCCATTATGTGTATAAAAAGTATTGAATCTTCTAAATAACAATATGATTGTTATTGTTATATATAATCTATATAAACAATATGATTATTCCTATTTTACAGTTAAGGAAACCAAGACCTAGAAAAAAAATTAGTCATTGGAAATTAGATTTCAAGCTTAGCAGGCTGGTTCCAGAATCTCATTTCCTATTATACAGACTATATTTGAGGTTAAAAAGCAAGTTTTCTACCTCCTAAATCTTCTGTTATTTTATTTAATCTTTTGAAAGAAATCTGACCAAATCCTGGAAACTCAAATGCTCTCTAAAATACTACTCTTTGTCATACTAATGGAGAAGAATTTTTATCCACTCAGTTCAGAACCCCACGCTTCAAGAATAAAAGGTTACTTGTGCCTCTATCACATTTTACAGACCCAGTAAAATGCCATCGCCTTTGGGAATGTAGATTTGTTAACTGGGTGAAACAGAAAGAATGTTGTGTATAGAAAATCAACAACTGTGTTCTGTATCCTCTTGTCCTTGCTGCAACATCACAGAGCAAGTGATTTCAATTTGTTTCAGGCATAACTTTTCTAAGACTGCTTACAAAATCTATCCACCACAATCCAACATATTCCCAAACACCATTTGAATAAGGCCTATATTCAACTTTAAAATAAAAATTTCAAAGTAATTGATGGGAAGCATTATTGTATAAAAGATAACTATTCATTATGGTACTCATGAAAAATGGCCAAAGCTTGTTCATTTATTTTCTCAGTAAACATTAATGCTAAATATAAGAAGTAAAAGGATAAGATATGACCTTACAAAAAAATGTAAAATTTCTCTAGCATAAAATCTACTATTGGAAAACTCAAAAGAAAACAATAAAGAAAAATTACCTGAGACATTTAGGATTGGACAATGGCTATTTTTACAGATATAAAAATGATTTTATAAATCGTTAAGAAAAAAATTATGGAATGCAATAAAAAGATCAATGATATGAACAAGCAATTCACAGAAAACAAAATGCAAATGATCAATAGATGAAAATATGATATCCTCAATCTCACTTGTAATGAAAGAACTGGAATATATACAAGACCTTATAATCCTCCATAAAAATCAGCAAAAACATTAGTTTTCCATTTACCAAAGTAGGAAAGAGAAGAAAACAGACACTCTCATACATTACTGGTAGAATTATAAAACACTGCAAAATCTAGTGAAAAAGTAGCCTTTTGTCTGAGACTTTGGGAGTAAATAAATGTTGGATGAATTAAAAAAAAATGTAAACCCATTCTCACAGATGCCATCCTTGTATGTGTGTGTGTGTGTGTGTGTGTGTGTGTGTATACATATATATACACACCAACCAGATTAACTTCTTACCAACCAGATTAAATTCTGACTTTTAGATTCAGTGCTTTTACTGGAGCCATAATTAGGAACTCTAATCTTTGTGTCTTTACTTGAACAGTTTCAGGAAAGGCTTGCTGAGATCTCATTCTCATGAATTATCAAGGGTGAGAAAGACTGCCTTCCCCACCCAAGCAGCAGAAGCAGAGGGTAGACTACAAATAGAGCTGATCTGCCAAGAGCATCAGTTCCTGCTGAGGTAGTAGCCTGATGCCTGGTGTCTCAAGCCAAAGGTGACCTTGGCTCATACAATTTGAGTGGATTGGAGGGAATCATCCAGTTAATAAATGGCAAAGCCTGAACTAACATAAGAGTGTGAACTATCCCTGAGACAAGATGGATTGGGCAGATATCAAGGATTTGGTCACTTTGTGGATGAAAGAGTAAGTATCCTGAAACACCTGCACAACTCCAAATTTTTGACTTGGAAAACAGGAAGACCACCATCCACCCCCCACCCCCCACTCCACCCCCCATAAAATGAAGAGGTAGAGGTATTGTAGGAAATTTCTCTCTCAAGTTGGAACTCTTTGAGTCTGACTCCAGGTTCTATTGCATACCAGGTATATGATCCAGGTCATTATTTAATTTCTCTTTGCCTTGATTCCTCACCTCTAAAATGGGAATAACAATATCTACTTTATAAGGTTGGCATGAGAATTAAATAAGTGAATACTTTAGTGCTTAGGAGCAAGTCTTAGAACAGTGCCATGCATATAGCACATGTTATATGACTGATAGATCATTAATAGTATTAGTTTAAGAATTTGAAATATTTATCTTTGTTGAAAACTTGTTAGAGTGATACCCAGATACATCCTCACAACTACAGGCAATAGACACAGTGATGATAAAGGCTGATGTACTCATGAGACTGTGGCTCAGCTGGGATTGGTTTTTGCTGAGTCAGGGTAATGAACAGAGAGTTACAACATAACTATATTTTTTAAAAATAGCTCTCTTCCTCAATGTTCTATTGTATCTCTTATAGACAGAGAGTATAACTACTCCCCTAAATAACTGCTTCAGATAAATGGTATACAGGCATATATCATTTTATTGTGCTCCACAGAAAATGTGTTTTTTACAAGTTGGCTTTGTAGTAGGAAAAAACAAATCTGACTCCATATTTTACTTTAACTTTTGTATTCTATTGCTTTTGCTTCAAGTTAAGAATGTTGCCTAGAGTCATATATATACATGATAGCCCATTCTCAAGTCTCTAACTTTTAAGGGTATAACATTTTTCCATTCATATAAGGGAAAAAAGCTGCAGATAGAGAATAACATTTGTCTTGTTGGAAGTTCACAGGAACATGGTGACCTTGCCTTTAAAAATACTTTGCTGAAGCCTTTGAGGGTGATCCGGGTTTTGGAGTTTCCTTGCAGGGCCCTGCAATAAGCATTTCTCTGTTCTAAACTCCAAGTTTCTGTTCGGTCTCACTGTGTATCAGACACAAGAACTTGCATTTGCTAAGTCTGTAGAAACTCTGCATTGAGCAAGTCCATTGGACTCATTTCTCAGCGGTGTTAGTTTTTTTAATTAACCTAAGTACATTGCTTTCTTTAGACATAATGCTATAATACCCTTAAGAGATTATAATAGACTATCAAGCTAAACTTTATATGCACTGTGAAATGTAAAACTCTGTGTGACTGACTTTGTCATCATAGTCACTTTGTTGTAGTGGTCTGAAAAAGTGTAAAAGAAAGTGTTGGTTGCTCAGCTGTGTCCAACTCTTTGTGACCCCCATGACTGTAGCTCACCAGGTTCCTCTGTTCATGGAATTCTCTAGGCAAGAATACTATAGTGGATAGCCATTCCCTTCTCTGGGGGATCTTCCCAACCCAAGGATCAAACCTGGGTCTCCTGCACTGTAGGTAGATTTTTCACCATCTGAGCCACCAGAGAAGCCCAGTGGTCTGAACCAAACCCCAAATCTCCTGTGATGTGCCTGTCTTTAGGATATCCTACATATCACAAGAACATTGCCAATCCCATGTTCTTTGACACACTTTTCTTATCTTCTTTATCATTCACAGCCTATGACCCTACTCAAACTTCCTCCTTACTATTTTATGGCCAAAGGTTCTTCTTCTTTTGACCTCATAACAATAGGAACTTATATTATCTCAGTCAGCCATTTTACATGGATCTATCTTTTTGTTTTATACACTCTATTTTCCTAACTAAATAATGTTTTACAAACCAAACTTGGGGTAGGGTAGTGGGGGATAGCCATTTCACATGACTTTGCTGCCCCTGCATAGTGGATGCTGCATAAATATATTTTCATTGTATGAGAACAGTTAGAGCTTCCTTCAACAGAAAGGAAAATGATAAAGAAAGAGGCTGTTGAGATTTAGTTGAAGGTTCGAAAATTAAAACAAATGTCGGATTTCTTTGGTGGTACAGTGGATAAGAATTTGCCTGCCACTGCAGGAGACACGGGTTTGATCCCTGCTCCAGGAAGATCCCACATGCCTCGGAGTAACTAAGCCCAAGATCCCTAGCTACTGAAATCCTTGAATAGAGCCCATGCTCTGCAACAAGAAACGCCACCACAATGAGAAACCCATGCACCACGATGAGGTGTAGCCCCCATTCACCACAACTAGGGAAAGAACACACAGAGCAAACCAAGAATCAGGGCAACAACAACAAAATATCACCAGAAATAAGGTGTGCCCTCTAATCATTATTGGTTAGCTCTTCTGATCATAGGCGGCAAACCTCAAGGTCTTTCTTTTCTTGTAGATTTCACCACTAGTTTCATGAACTTTGACTCCATCCTCTGCTCCCACAAGGCATCATCACCCTCAGGACTTTCAACAACTACGCTGCTCAACCCCTACAGTGAGTACCTTTACACACTTCATCCTAGAAGTCGTCATACATTATCTACTTTATTGCTACAACATTTTATCACACCAACTTCTTTCATTAAACTAAAAATAACTTGACAGTTGTTGTAAAATAATAGTGTAAAATATGAAATGCAGTTAGACAAACTTGCTGAAATCTCTATTTTGGAACTTGCTAACTAAGTAATAACAAATGAAAGAGGTAACTGTTGAGAAACAATTCTTCATGGCATTTCCGCATGTCTTATATCAAGCTTTGTTCTGCAAACTTTGTTCAAGGATGTCAATATAGCAGAAAGCATTGCAACTTACAAAGACTGTCTCCTTCTGGGACGGAAGACAGATTTTCTTCCTGACCAAATAATAAAAATAATGTCTCCTTCTGGGGCAAATGTTGGCCAGGTCTGCTAGCAACACCTCATTAGATTGGTTTTCTACAGCAAACATTATTCTCAATGGTGAAAAAGTGAAAGCATTTCCTCTAATTTCAGGAACATGACAAGGGTGCCCTATCTCATGACTATTATTCAACATAGTTTTGGAAGTCCTAGACATGACAATTAGAGAAGAAAAAGAAATAAAATGGATCCAGGCTGGAAAAGAAGTAAAGCTTTCACTGTTTGCAGACAAAATGATACTATATATAGAAAACCCTAAAGATACTATCAGAAAATTACTAGAGCTAATCAGTGAATTTAGTCAAGTCACAGGATACAAAATCAATATACAGAAGTCCCTTGCATTCCTATACACTAACAATGAAAGATCAGAAAGAAATTAAGGAGTTAGTCACATTCATCATTGTAACAAAAATAATAAAACACCTAGGAGTAAACCTACCTAAGGGGACAAAAAAGTTGTATACAGAAAGTGTATAAGACACTGATGAAGGTAATCAAAGACAAACAGATGAAGAGATATACCATGTTCCTGTTTTGGAAGAATCAATATTGTGAAAATGACTGCACTACTCTAGGCAATCTACAGATTCAGTACAATCCCTATCAAATTACCAACGGCATTTTTCATAGAACTGGAACAAAAAATTCCATAATTCACATGAAAATACAAAAGACTCAGAATAGCCAAAGCAATCTTGAGAAAGAAGAATGGAACTGGAGAAATAAACCTTCCTGACTTTATACTACAAAGCTATGGTCATCAACACAGAATGGTACTGGGATAAAAACAGAAATATAAACCAATGGAATAAGATAGAAAGCCCAGAGATAAATCCATGCACCTATGGGGCACCTTATCTTTCACAAAAGACACAAGAATATACAATGGAGAAAAGACAGCCTCTTCAATAAGTGGTGCTGGGAAAACTGGACAGCTACATGTAAAAGAAAGAAATTAGAACACTTCCTAAAACTATACACAAAGATAAACTCAAAATGGATTAAAGACCTCAGTGTAAGAGCAGAAACTATAAAACTCTTGGAGGAAAACATAGGCAGAACACTCTTTGACCTCAAGATCCTCTATGACCAACTCCCTAGAATAATGGAAATAAAAACAAAAATAAACAAATGGGACCTAACTCAACTTAAAATCTTTTGTACAGCAAAAGAAAGCATAAACAAGATGAAAAGACAACACTCAGAATAGGAGAAGTTAATAGCAAATGAAACAACTGACAAATAATTAATTTCCAAAATATACAAGCAGCTCATGCAGCTCAATATCAGAAAAACAACACAATAAAAAAAAATGGGCAGAAGATCTAAAAAGACATTTCTCCAAAGAAGATACATAGATGGCCAATAAACAAAATGCTGAGCATTGCTTATTATTAGAGAAATGCAAGTCAAAACTACAATGAGGTATCACCTCACACCAGTCCGAATGTGCTTAGTTGCTCAGTAGTGTCTGACTCTTTGCAACGCTTTGTACTGTAGCCCGTCAGGCTCCTCTGTCCATGGGATCTCCCAGGCAAGAATAATAGAGTGTGTTGCCATTTCCTTCTCAAGGGGATCTTTTCCACCCAGGGACTGAACAAGTGTCTCCGGTGTCACCTGAACTGCATGTGGATTCTTTACCTGATGAGCCATCAGAATGGCCATCATCAAAAACATCTACAAACAGTAAATGCTGGAGAGGATGTAGAGAAAATGGTGCAAGAACTTTCTATTGGTGGGAATGTAAATTGATACAGCCACTATGGAGAAAAATATGGAGATTTCTTTAAAAACTAGTAATAAAACTATCATATGACTGAGCAGTCCCACTACTGGGCATATACCCTAAGAAAACCTCAATTCTAAAAGACACATGTACCTTGAGGTCCACTCTAGAACTATTTTCAATAGCCATGACATGGAAGCAACCTAGATTTCCATCAACAGATGAATGGATAAAGAAGCCATGGTACATATAATGGAATATTACTCAGCCATGAAAGGAACAAATTTTAGTCAGTTCTAGTGAGGTGGATGAACCTAGAGCCTGTTACACAGAGTGAAGCAAGTCAGAAAGAGAAAGACAAATATCATATATTAACATATATGGAATCTAGAAAAATGGTACTATTGAACCTATCTGCAGGACAGGAATAGAGACGCAAACATAGAGAACAGACTTGTAGACACAGCAGGGGAAGGAGAAGGTGGGACATATTGAGAGAGTAGTATTGAAACATATACATTACCATATACAAAATAAATAGCTCGCGGGAAATTGCTGTTTAACACAAGGAGCTCAACCTGATCCTCTGAAAATCTAGACATGTGGGATGGGGTGCATGGTGGGAGGAAGCTTCAAGAGGGAGGGGATATATGTATACTTAGACTTGATTCACATTTTTGTATGGCAGAAACCAACACAACATTGTAAAGTAATTATTCTCCAATTAAAAATAAAAAATAAATATGCTGCATTTATAAATACTAATTATGAACCATAAGAAAGAGAAATTAAGAAAACAATCACTTTTACAATTATATCAAAAAGAATA
Organism: Dama dama; assembly: GCF_033118175.1. Classification (NCBI taxonomy): domain Eukaryota; kingdom Metazoa; phylum Chordata; class Mammalia; order Artiodactyla; family Cervidae; genus Dama; species Dama dama. The sequence continues at coordinate 31,367,666 of NC_083685.1, forward strand.
AATTAGCTAGAAATAAACCTGATCAAAGAAGAAAAAGATCTATACTCTGAAAACCATGAGAGATTGAAGATGGCAAAACAAATGGAAAGATTTTGTGCCCATAGATTGGAAAAATCAATATTTGTTAAAATGACTATACTACTCAAGCAATCTACACATTCAGTGCAATCCCTGTCAAAACACCAATGGCATTTATCACAGGACTAGAGCAAATAACTCCAAAATTTGTATGAAAACAAAAAAAGACCCAAAAGAGCCAAAGCAATCTTGAGACAGAAGGAAAAAAAAGCTAGAGTTGTCACAGTCCCTGATTTCAAGCTATACTACAAAACTACAGTAATCAAAACAGTATAGTACTGGCATAGAAACAAACATATAAATCAATGGAATAGAATAGAGAGCCCCCAAAATAACCCCAAGTTTATATGGTCAATGAATCTACAACAAAGGAGGCAAGAATATACAGTGGGGAAAGACAGCCTCTTCAATAAGTGGTCATGGGAAAACTGTACTGCTGTGTACAATAGAATCAATCTGGACTACTTTCTCATACCATATGAAAAAATAAAGTAAAAAATGGATTAAAGACCTAAATATAAGGCCTGAAACCATAAATCTAGGAGAGAATATTGACAGTATGCTCTTTGACATCTGTCTTAACAATTTTTTTTTTCTGGGATCTATCTCCTCAGGCAAGGGAAACAAAAGGAAAAATAAACAAATGGGACTACCAAACCTAAAAGCTTTTACACAGCAAGGTAAACTGTCAACAAAAGGAAGGCCACCTTCTGAATGGGAGAATATATTTGCAAACTATATATCTATTAAGGGGTTAATATTCAAAATATACAAAGAATTCATACAATTCAACATCAAAAATCAACTAAAAAATGGGCATAGAATATGAATAGACATTTTTCCCAAAGAAGACATTCAGATGACCAACAGGCACATGAGAAGATACTGAACATCAGTAATCACCCAGGAAATATAAAACCACAGGAAAAAAAATTAGCAAAGAAAGGGACTTACCTGCAGTCCAGTGGTTAAGACTCCACACTTCCACTGTAGTGGGTGAGGGTTCAATCCCTAGTCAGGGAACTAAGATCCTGCATACCAACTGCTCTGCTCCCCAAAAAAATCAGCAAATAACCATAAGGAGATACTACCTCGGGCCTGTCAGAATAACTATTATCAAAAGATAAGAAATTTTTGGCAAGAATGTGGAGAAAAGGGAAACCTTGTGCAATATTGGTGGGCATATAAATCAGTGCATCTGGTCCCATCACTTCATGGCAAATAGATGGGGAAACAATGGAACCAGTGACAGACTTTATTTTCTTAAGCTCCAAAATCACTGCAGATGGTGACTGCAGCCATGAAATTAAAAGCTAATTGCTCCTTAGAAGAAAAGTTATGACAAACCTAGACAGTTGATTAAAAAGCAGCGATATTACTCTGCCAACAAAGGTCTATCTAGTCAAAGCTATGGTTTTTCCAGTAGTCATGTATGGATGTGAGAGTTGGACTATAAAGAAAGCTGAACACCGAAGAATTGACGCTTTTGAACTGTGGTATTGGAGAAGACTCTTGAGAATCCCTTGGACTACAAGGAGATCAAACCAGTTAATCTTAAAGGAAATCAGTCCTGAATATTCATTGGAAGGACTGATGCTAAAGCTGAAACTCCAATCCTTTGGCCACCTGATGAGAAGAACTGACTCATTTGAAAAGACCCTGATGCTGGGAAAGATTGAAGGCAGGAGGAGAAGGGAACAACAGAGGATAAGATAGTTGAATGGCCTCACCAACTCAAATGGACACGAGTTTGAGCAAGCTCCGGGAGTTGGTGATGGACAGGGAAGCCTGGTGTGTTGCAGTCCATGGGGTCACAGAATCAGACACGACTGAGCAACTGAACTGAACTGAACTGATGGAGGTTCCTCAAAAACTTAAAAATATAACTGCTATATGATCTACTAATTTCACTTCTATGTATTTACCTGAAGAAAACATAAATTTGAAAAGATCTATGCACACCATCGTTCATTGCAGCATTTTTTACACTAACCAAGATGTGGAAGCAACTTGTGTCCATCCATAGATGAATGGATAAAGATGTGAGATATCTGTACATATGTATATATATATAAAACTTCTCAGCCATAAAAAAGTGAAAACTTGCCATTTGTGACAACGTGGATGATCTAGATGGCATTATGCTAAATGAAATAAGTCAGATAAAGACAAACACCACATTTATATGTGCAATCTAAAAAATAAACAAAATATCAAAACAAAAGGAAAACTGACTTCTAAATGTTGAGGAAAAAAATGGGTGGTTGCCAGAGAGGAGGGAGATTGACAGGTGAAATAAGTGACAGGGATTAAGAAATACAAACCTCCAGTTATAAAATAAACAAGTCACAAGGATGTAACACACAGCATAAGGAATATAATTAATAATTTTGTAATGACTTTGTATGGGGACAGATGAATGTTAGCTTTATCATAGTGCTCATTTCACAATGTCTGCAAGTGTCAAATCACTGTGGAGTATGCCTGAAACCAGCATAATGCTGTACATCATTTCATTTTTCAGTTAAAAAAAGTGAAATAAGAATGGAGGTTTTCTTAGAAGTACAGAAACCCACTGTGTGCAGCATTCAGTGAGGCCACTCAGTAACTCCCCAGTGGGCCTTGAGGGCAGAGGAACATGGGTACTGAAGTCATTTGTCTCTCATCTGGGAGTCCTTTGTCTTCTGCTCACACCTACAGCTGGCTAACCTGTTAGCCTCCAAGCAGAGTAAGACCTTAGACACTTCACAGTTCTCAATAAGAACCTCTTTATGCCTCAGTGGCTTCACTTGTACAATGGAGAGAAGGTGTCTACCTCACACAGAGAATGTGCTAATAAATGGAATAATAAGATTATACCTATACGGAGCCTGGCCTGAGCCTCACAGCTACACAGTTCATCAGTATCTGGTGCTTCTTGATGGCCTCCTCCCCAAACCAAGGGGCCTGCTCCCCGCTCAGTTCTCACTGGTGGCTCTGAGGCATGGACACCAGAGATCATCTCTCCTCGAAAGTTCCTAATCCCTTTCCTGTGGCTCTCACCAAACTGGGTTTCTTTCTATACTTTTTTTGTGTGTGTGTGGCCACATGGCATCTTGATTGCTGCTTGGGCTTTCTCTAATTACAGTGAGCAGGGGCTACTCTCTAGTTGCAGTGCACAGGATTCTCATTGCAGTGGCTTCTCTTATTGTGGAGCATGGGCTCTAAGGGAATGGCTTCAGTAGTTGTGGCGTGTAGGCCCAGATGCTCTGAGCATGTGGGATCTTCCTGGACCAGGGATCTAACTCGTGTCCCCTGCATTGGCAGGCAGATTCATAACCACCAGATCACCAGGGAAGCCCCTCTTCCTACATTTTTGTCCCTCTCTAGTTCCTTGCTGAAAAGGCACACACAAACATATGCACACACAAAATTAACAAAAGGAGAATGTTTTGCAGATGTCCTAAGGTAGTCCTAAATTGCCACAAAATACTAATTAACGATACAACAACAGAAAGGCAGCTTTTCTAAAGTGGAAGAAGAGGAAGGCAGTAATTGGAATGAGGGGACAAGAAGAGTCATGAGATCCTCATCAGAAGGAGATAAAAGTTATAAGAAACCTATAAAACATCTAATCATGCAGTTATGTAGATGGACAACATTTATTATTCTCCAATGTCAATCTTAATGATGTATTTACAAAGAATTACAGGAAAGAAAACAGGAAATGGTGACTGTAAGAAAAGTGACCAAGGGACTACTAAAACAGTGTGGAAAAATAGAAAGAAGACAAACTTCTACTACCACCAGATCCCAGGATTCCAGACTAGTTTTGAGCAGTTGTGACAACTTGGGTGAGTTACTTAACCTCACCAAACTTCAGTTTACTTACCTCCCAAGTGCTGTGAGACTGCCTACCTTGAAAAGCCACTGATGGGTTATCATAATAAATTATATCTATGATAGGTATGATGATTCCAGTAGTAATGTACTGAAGATTTCCCAATTCAGAAATTAATAAAAGGGCTAAGGGACATTTCTGAACATTTCCTAAAGGATATAATGTCTTCTGACATTGTACCAGGCTTGACAAATACAACATTATAGAATTTAAATTACACTTTCATAAAAACCCAAAAGGTGCAGAAACTTCCTAACTGTAGACTGTCATAGCTCAGTGTTAGTCTCAGGCAACTACTTACTTGATTGAATAAACTTACCTGTAACAAAAAATCAAAGAGGGCCATCTTGGACCACTCGTGGTGATGTATTTCAGTACAGCCCCATTCAGGCTTGGGTACTCGACCATTCTGCCAGCATTTCTGTTTCAGCAACTGCTGATAAGTTCCCCAAGTGAGCTTAACAGAAGAGTGGGTCTCATTATTTGTTGGAGACAAAGATGGATCCCAGAGGATGAAAGGACATGGGCGGCCATCTATAAAAGCCAAAAAAAAAAAAGAAGAAGAGAAAAAAACAGTTAGCAAGTTACTGACTCTGTGTGTGCCCTTGGATGTCATTCACTCTTCCACAGCTTTACACTCTCATCTGTCATGTGCTAGAGTTGGATTAGGTGACATTTATGGTCCCTTTGTCTTCTGAATAATTTAATATTCATATACCTTTATGATGCTTCCTGATAACAGTCTTATACGGTGGAAAGTTACTGTTAGACAAGGAAAGAAAAGGATTAAAAAAAAAAAAAAAGATACTTTATAGATGTGGCAGGAATAGGCCTGTAACCACCAATAACAACACCCTCTGGTTAATGTGGTTTTATTCCACATCTAAAAGCAGCCACCATGAAAAAGGAAAGAATCCAGACATTTATAATTGTCTATTCAGTGTCTGAGTAGAGCTGCACTCTATTTGTAATAACAACTGTCTGATTTTCTGAGGCCACAGTATGATGTCAGTAAGAAAAAGAATTTTTAGAAGTTGCAAATTTAAAAGTGAAATTGTATGTTTCACACCAGTCACTATAATCTCCAAAGAAAGAAAAAGGAAGTAAGAGGTTTAGAGGTGTTTGGGGGTATTTTTCTTTTTTCTTTTCTGATGGAACAATGGCACTGCTGGTAAATGATCATTTATTCACATAAAATCGCATAAAGTATATTTAAGCAAATATCATTTTTTTCAATTTCCAGTGCATAGAATATATTTCAAAGAAAATGTCACTTGAATGTTTTTGTCTCAGTTTTGATAGTTTAGAAATTTCACTGCTAAACTGTACATTAAATGATACTGCAGGCTTAAAGCCAAAAGTATCTCTCTCAAGCCTCCATGTCTGTCAAATAAAGTCACTCAAAGAGGATGATGAGCAGCTTTGCTTGTAACTTAAAAATCAGAATGATCTCTTGGGAAAAAAATAAATAAATAAAGTAAGTCACAAAGATCTAAAAAATCCCATTTAACTCATTCTTAACAAGCCTGAACAATAGAAGCCTCTGAAACTATGGCTGGAATGTCAAGACACATCACAGGAATTTTTAAAGCTTTTTCAAATAACCTGAGAGGTTCTCAATCTATAACTGTTTTTGTTAAAGATGTATTTTCCCACCCTGCTTGTTTGCCTTCATGTAGAGTTCTTATCTCTGGTCTTTAATGCAAGGACAGTCACTCTTCTAACCACTCTTCAATTTGGTGTTCCAGGGACCTCAATAATATTAATAACATTCACTTAATCATTCTAAGCACCTACATTCCACTTTTGTTCAAAAAAAAATTTTTTTCTCCTTTTAGCCTTGCAATTTAGGCCAGGGCATGTAGAAAGTCCTTTAGACTGTGGAAAATAGGTCACAGTCACCGATGTACAATTAAAAGAAAAATAAAGAAAGAGGAACCATGACTAAAGAACTTCATTGTTATCTCACCCCTTTTTATTTCTTTTACTGTCCTAAATGATTTGGTGCTACAGGGACCTAATTATCTTCTTAGATGCTAGCTAAATATAATGTTAAATGTATACGCTCCAAATACTATGTCAATTTAAAAAATAATAATAATAAATTTCAGGTAGAAGCAGTCAATCCTAAAGGAAATCAACACTGAGCATTCACCGGAAGGACTGAAGCTTCAATACTTTGGCCACCTGATGCAAAGAGCCGACTCGTTGGAAAAGACCCTGGTGCTAGGAAAGATTGAAGGCAAAAGGAGAAGGGGGTGGCAGAGGATGAGATAGTAGGATAACATCACCGACTAAATGGACATGAATTTGAGCAAACTCTGGGAGACAGTGGAGGACAGATGAGCCTGGCATGCTTCAGTCCATGGGACAGCAAAGACTCAGACATGACTTAGTAACCAAACAACAATAACAATAGGAACAGTCCATCATGTAGTGGGAGACATGAATAAACCAGTGTAACCAAACACATGTAAGAGACGCAGCATAGCTATCAAAGATTTTTTTTGTTGTTTAGTCACTAAGTCATGTCCAACTCTTTGGGACCCCATGGACTGTAGCTCACTGGGATCCTCTGTCCATGGATTTCCCAGGCAAGAATATTGGAGGGGGTTGCCATTTCCTTCTCCAAAGGACCTTCCCAACCCAGGGATCAAACTTGCGTCTCCTGCATGTGTTTCCTGCATTGCAGGCGGATTCTTTACCACTGAGCCACCAGGGAAGCTTACAAAGATATGGACTTCGAAATATTAACACCAAGAGGCTCTATCAGTCAGTATCTTTGGAACAAAATGATACACAGCTAGTGTTTTGCATTCTCAGGGTTAGAAAGTACTCAAGGGGAGTCAAAATCCAACACTGAACTTCAACAAAACAATGTACAAGAAAGACAAACCAGCAGTCTCCTCAGCACACGAGGCCCTCAGAGAAAGGAGGAAATGATGCACATAAACAGTTAACAATTTCTGCATTGTTTTTTCCTTTGCTTTAGAAATATTTGTTTCATTTTTTTAAAAAGTAAATCTATTCATTTTAGGAAATGTGGAAAAACATTAAAATGTATAGCTAAAAGATGACATCTTACTATATATAGGAAACACTAAAGTTTCCACCAAAAAAAAAAAAAAACTGTTGGAACTAATAAATGAATTTAGTAAAGTTACAGGATACAAGATTGATATATAGATATCTGTTGCTCTTCTATATACTGAAAATGAACTCTCAGAGAAATTAAGGAAACAATCACATTTACAATCATATCAAAAAGAATAAAATTCCTAAGAATAAACTTAATCAAGGAGGTAAAAATTCTATTTACTGAAAAATATAAAATACTAATGAAGGAATTTGAAAATTATATCAGTACAAAAAAATGGAAAGATATCCCACCCCCTTGGATTGCTGCTGCTGCTGGTAAATCACGTCAATTGTATCTGACTCTGTGCGACCCAATAGACGACAGCCCACCAGGCTCCATAGTCGCTGGGATTCTCCAGGAAAGAACACTGGAGTGGGTTGCCATTTCCTTCTCCAATGCATGAAAGTGAAAGTGAAGTCGCTCAGTCGTGTCCAACTCTTAACGACCCCATGGACTGCAGCCTACCAGGCTTCTCCATCCATGGGATTTTCCAGGCAAGAGTACTGGAGTGGGTTGCCATTGCCTTCTTGGAATAATTAATATTGTTAAAATGGCCATACTACCCAAAGCCATCTACAGATTTACTATAATCTCTATCAAAATATCCATGATACTTTTCACAGAACTAGAACAAATAATCCTAAAATTTATGAAACCCCAAAGACCCCAAATTGTCAAGGCAATCCTGAGGGAAAATGAACAGAGCTAAAGGAATCATGCTGTCTTGACTTCAGACAATACTGCAAAGCTGTAGTGATCAAAATAGTAAAGGACTGGCACAAAATCAGACACACAGATCAGTGGAACAGAATAGAGAATGGAGATGTAAACTCACACACATATAGTCAATCTACAACAAAGGAGGCAAGAATATTCAATGAAGAAAATACAGTCCTTCATTAAGTGGTGCTGGAAAAACTGGACAGCTACATGTTGAAAGAATTAGATCAGATGTTTCCTCATACCATGTACAATAAACTCAAAATGAATTAAAGACCTAAATATAAGACCTGAAACCATAAAACTCCTAGAAGAAAACACAGACAGAATATCCTTTGACATAAATCATAGCAATATTTTTTGGAGCCAGCTCCTAAGAGAAAAGAAATAAAAGCAAAAATAAGCAAATGAGACCTAATTAAACTTAAAAACATTTACACAGCAAAGGAAACCATAAACAAAACAGAAAGAAAAACTATTGAATGGAAGAAAATATTTGTAAATGAAATAACTGACAAGGGGCTAATATCCAACATACATAAACAGCTCATACAATTCAATATCAGAAAAACAAAGAAAGCTTTAAAAAATGAGAATACATGAATAAACATTTTTCCAAAGAAAACTTACAGATGGCCAATAGGTTATGAAAGGATACTTAACCTGCTATTCATCGGAGAAATGCAAATCAAATCACAATGAGATATCACCTCACATCTGTCAGAATGGCTAACATAATAAAGAATACAAATAATGAATCTCCACACTGTTCTCCATAGTAGCTATATTAATTTATATTCCCATCAACAATGCAAGAGAGTTAGAATTACCTTATGACCCAACAATTCCAATACTGGGCATACACCCTGAGAAAACCATAATTGAAAGAGACACATGCACCCCAGTGTTTGTAGCAACACTTTTTACAATAGCTAGGACATGGAAGCAATCTAGACGTCCATCAACAGATGAACTGTGGTATATAGATAGATAGATATAGATATACACACAATGAAATATTACCATAAAATATCAGCTATAAAAAAGAACACATTAGAGTCAGCCCTAATGAAGTAGACAAACCTAGAGTCTATTCTACAGGGTGAAGTAAGAAAGAGAAAGACAAATTTTGTATATTAACACATGTGTATGAAATCTAAAAAGATGGTACTGATGAACCTATTTGTGGGGCAGCAATGGAGATGCAGACATAGAGAACAGACTTGTGGACACAGCGAGGGAAGAGAGGGCGGGACAATTGAGAGAATAGTATGGACACATATATCACCATATGTGAAAGAGTAAGTCAGAATTTGCTGTGTGGTCCAGGGAGATCTGCTCCATGACCACCTAAAGGGGTAGGATGGAGTGAGAGATGGGAGGCGGGGGGTTCCGGAGGGAGGGGACATAGGTATCTGTGTGGCTGAATCACGTTGATATATGGCAGAAACCAACACAATATTGTAAAGCAATGATCCTTCAATAACAAAAAAGAACACAAATAACAAAAGCTGCAAAGAGTGTAGAGGAAAGGGAACCCTCCTACGCTGTTACTAACAAGGCAAATTGGTGCAGCCTCTGTGGATAACAATACGGAGGCTTCTCAAAAAAGCGAAATTTAGAGCTACCATATGATCCAGCAATTACAATGCTGGGCATATATCTGTAGGAAACAAAAATACTAATTATAAAAGATACATGCACCCCAATCTTTGCAGCAGCACAGTTTATAATTGCTAAGATACAGAAATGACCTACGTGTCCATCAACAAAAGAATGGGTAACAAAGATGTGGGTGAGTGTGTGTGTGTGTGTGTGTGTGTGTGTGTGTGTACACATTCAGTGAATAATACCCAGTAATAAGAATGAAATTCTGCCATTTGCAACAACATGGATGGACCTGAAGAGTATGATGCTTAGTGAAATAAGTCAGACAGAGAAAGACAAATACTCTATGTTATCACATACTTGTGGAATTTAAAAAATAAAACAAATAAAATTATATAACAAGAGAGAAACGGATTCACAGACACAGAGGACAAACTAGTAGTTACCAGTGGAGGAAGGGGAGTGGGAGGGGCAAGACAGGGGAAGCGGATTAAGAGTCACAAACTACTATGTATAAAAACAAAGAAACCACAAAGACACAATATACAGCACAAGAAAATATAACCATGATTTTTAATAACTTCAAATGGAGTATAAAACTACAGAAACATTGAACCACTATGCTACACAAGAAACTAATAAAATATTCTAATCAACTATAATACCAAGAAATATATATATACAGCCAGAAAACAACAATCATCTAAAATCTCCTATCCTAGTAATTGTATATTTACATCAGATACTTTTCCATGTCTTTCTTTTGCACCTGAAAAAATAAATTGTTTTTAGAAATTTAAGGAATAGAGCTTGTGGTTAGAGTTCAGACTCTGGAACCCAAGAGACTTTCTGAATTCTGGTCACATTACTTCTTAGCTTTGTGATGTTAGACAAGTTATATAATCTCTTCAAACCTTGCTTTCGTCCTCTGTAAAATGTGGGCAATACTGTACCTTCCAAAACTAACTGCATTAGGGTTAATGGGATCATGCATTTAAAGTTCTCAGCATGGTGCCTCACATATATGCATATCCTAGAAAGGTTTTGCTTTGACTATTATTACATGTATGCATTATAAAACCACATAATTCATCAACCTTCCCTTAGCCCTTATTTGTTTATTGAGCATCTACTATATCTCAAGTGCTGCTCTAGGCCTAAAGCATACACACATACATACACACATGCATACATGTCAGGTTTTCAGTTGTTTGGTTTTTGTTTTGTTTTTTGTGGCTGTTTGGCTTTCATAGAACTTACATTTCCACCAAGGGAAAGACACAAAAATCATACAAGGATAATAAACTATTTGGAATCATCTTACATATATAGTTTGTCAGAACTGTTTCACTAAATGTTATATTGCAAACATGTCTCTCACAATTAAATATTCTTAAGTATTATCACTTTAACTGTGATATCTAGTCCCGTGGTCAGATGGTGACTGAGGGTCATACAATGTCCACTAGCAGGTACTCACCTCCATTGTGACACAAAGGCAGTGAAAACAATACATACACAAAGGGTGGTGACTAAGTTCCAATAAAACTTTATTAGACACTGACATATATATTTTATATATGTCTTAAGTGTCATAGTAATATTATTATGATGATGATATTTTTTCAACCATTTAAAAATTGTAGAAACCACTGGCAGCTCACAAAACACAAAAATGGGCTGTGGGCTATCTCTCACCCACAGACTGTAGTGAATCAATTATTACCATTTCAGTCTATGAGTATATTGCATTTCATTTTCCATTTCTTCTTTTTAAACCTTAAATTTTTTTGAATGATACATTTGCTATTAAATCATTTTAAAAATTGTTCTCAAACGGCCACAGGGAGCTTTCAGCAGATAGGAATAATTGGTTTTCAGTTAGTATCGACTGTTTTCCTCCACATCCATCTCCCATTAGCAAATATTCTGACTGTCACAGAAGGAGATTCTGTCCTGCCCTGCCTGACATCAGTCACCACGGGAAAGGGGCTTCCAGAAAGCAGGGCCAGCGCCAGTTCTGAGAGTGGGTAGGCCACCCGCTCTTCCTCCCAACAAACAGGTCTTGCAGAGTATTTGTGCACATTGCCCTCCCTTGAGGTAGTGACAGCTGAGAATGGCTCCAGAGCTCAGAACTGTGAGCAGCTACTGCCAGGAGAACTCCACTTTGTATAAAACGTGGCTGATAACAGCATTAAACGAACTTTGATAGATCTGAAGACATGACAGAAAAATAGTCTCTGAAAGCAGGAAATGGGTTAAAGCAACTTACCTGAAGTGCCTCAGAGATGAGCTGCATTCATCTCTTCACATTCGAGTTTGTCAAAATGATGCAGCACTGTGCTCTCGAGAGAAATTTTACAGTGAAGAAATAAAATTCTGACTGTCAGAGTGGGGAGGAAGTGGGGTTTTAGAAGATATGTGGGTGCTCACGTAAACTAAAGGTTATACAGCTGTCTTAAAAAAATGAGACTTGCCAGGAAAACTTATTTTTTCCAAAATCTGAATAGTTCCCCTGAATTTTTATGTTCTCCCAAGTCTGTTCTTTATTCAAAAGCACAAAGAAGACATTCTTTTGAGAAGATGAATGTGAAAATCCACTAAGAATGAATGTTATACACAGTCTCCTCTACCCTAATTTACTAACTGCCCTTCACCTTGAACTGGTGACCTGTCTTTGTGAACTACAGGTGGAGTTGTCAATCTGTATCTACCACTGGGCAAAAATAAGTAAAACTCCCTGAGCTCTGAAATCAGAAGCCTTTTTTTATCACATGGGCCAAGTTCCAAGACTTCTTGTGAACAAGACAGAAAGGAAAGAGACAGTTCAGCTTAGAGCCTTTCATTAAAAATAACTCCAAAATCCATTAAAGAAAACCAAGACCCGCCAAAACTTGAGGCTCATCTCTGTTACAGGAAACAAATTTTGCCCAGGACCATTGCAACTGTCTGATGCACTGAAGGAAAATTTGAACGTTGTAAAACTCTAATCTGCTAAAAGCAAGTGTTGAAGGGGTGTACCTCCCATGAGAGGGTAGCAGGTGTCTGGTTGTTAATGAATGATCTGCTCTGTTTTTCTACAGTGCCTTTCATGGTAAGATTCTAGTGATTAAAAGTATTAGACAGAAGTGAAAAAAGCAGGCAGGACCTCTTGGCTTAGTGTTGATGAACATGGACAAGTTAGTCAATGTGAAAGAGGATAAATAAGAATGCAAGATTCTCATGGCCTTGGGGGAGAGGGTAGGGACAGAGAATTAGATACTCAGGCTTTTAAACATCCTCTTACTCCAAAAGTATGTATTTTCCACTGCCCCTTAATTTCTGGACCCATTTTGTCCCTTTGTTTTTGACAGAAAGAGTTCAGAGTGAAGCATACCAAAAGTGGAGGCCCTACCAGATCCCAGCCCAGGCAAGACCCAGGCTGTAGCTAGGAATTCAGTAGAATCAGGCAAACATGTGTGTAATGATGATCAGGTTACATGTCTGCCAGTTGAAGAATGTTCTGAAGGGAGTGAATGAAGGACTAAAATAAAGGCTGAGCTCTCAGTGCAAAGACAAGCAAAACAAAAAACTGCTGGGCTCCGGAATTGGGCTGTAGCCTTTGATAAGGAGAAGCTTCTCTAAAGAAGACCTGAGTGTGTGGATGGGGTCAAGAAAGAAGTCACAACTATTGCTTGCACCCTTTTTTTTTTTTTGGCTATGTTGGGTCTTCATCGTAGCATGCAGGATCATTAATTGTGGCATTTGGGATCTTGTTCCCTGACCAGGGATAGAACCCAGGTCCCCTACATTGGGGATGCAGTCTTAGCCACGGGACCACCAGGGCAGTCCCAGGGTTCCACTCTTGACAGTATCTCTGGTCTCCATAGGACTGGAGCCCAGTCCTCCAGCCACCCTGACTGAGGCACTGAGTGTCCCAAGAGGTAAAAAGACCATCTTCCAAACCTGTCTGGCAGGGTGGTAAGAGATCCAGACAGACACTGAAATACAGCACTGTCACATATTAGAAAGAACCAATTTATATTAGGTTTTTATGATTTTAAAAGGGGAAGACAACAGACAGGCAGAATTCCATATATTTTATATGTTAAGAATCTATGCAGACAGTTGAGCCCTGAATATAAGAGCTTGTTTTAGGAATCCGATTTCTGGGTGATTTAGTTCTTGCAACAAAAAAAAAAAATAAATGCATTTAGGTACTTTTCTAACTGTTTCACTAGTTTTCTTGAGGTTGAACTGAGTTTAAATAATCTCCACATTTCCTGAAGCATTAGCTAAGCGTGAGGCACTTGTGACTTCCTCCATCACAGACAACTCAAACAATCCAAACCATAGTTCCACTTTAAAACGTGTCCTTCTTTGTTCTGAAGCTTTGACTCATGGACAGGAACTTCTGCTTTCGAGGTCTGCCCAGGACTTCCGCTATGAAAATGGAAACTTCCAGACTCCTCCTGCCTCAATATTCCACTTTGAAAAATAGGAACCGACCTCAGCTTCAGAGGATCGTGAGGATGGGATCACTGCCAGGCCCCACAGACAATCACATTTTGCCAATAAAGTGTTGGTCACATCTGGGTGATGCAGTCCTGGGTCATTTAGTGTTTGCTAATGTAGATGAAGAAGCCATGAACTCTTGACTGTAGTAAGCTTCCTGCAGTCCAAAGCTCATCACATCACCCCTCTTCTTCAGACGCATCAATGATTCCCCATGGTCTATGGGATGAAGTCCATGTCCTTCCATGACACAAACCCAGTCATTCTCCACTCTCCCCCTCCAATCGCTAATGTCCTTTTCCCAGAACTGTTTTCCAGGCACATGCTCTCTCCATCTTTCTACACCCACCCATCTCTCACTTCATCCACAGTCTGACATTACTGCTTCTACATCTTTTGCAATACTCCTAACTATCCCCCTAAATACAAATCCCTCCCTGTGCCTGCAGGGTTCCCCAACAATATCTCCATTGGGGTCTTTACCTGACCACTTTTGTAGGATGCGTTTGCTTAGCCACCTCCCGTCTTCCAAGCTGGGAGCTCTTGAGAACAGGGACTCATCACCAATCATCTTTGGTTCTCCAGCTGCTGACATAATGTCTAGACCACGCATTCAAATATGCTGATGAATAAATGAGTGAATTTTTCAGAATCCCCCACTTTCCATCTCCAGCCTATAGATTCTAATCAATGGTCCATGGCCCCTGAATAAACACTTGGTTGATGTGACCTCCTAGTAAGTGGTGATTTCACTGTACTCAGAAAGTGAAGAGGAACTAAAGAGCCTCTTGATGAGGCAGAAGAGGAGAGTGAAAAAGCTGGCTTAAAACTCAACATTCAAAAAACGAAGATCATGGTATCAGTCCCATCACTTCACGGCAAATGGATGGGAAAACAATGAAACAGTGACAGACTTTATCTCTTAGGGCTCCAAAATCACTGCAGATGGTGACTACAGTCATGAAATTAAAAGACCCTTGCTCCTTGGAAGAAAAGCTATGACACACCTAGATAGCATATTAAGAAGCAGAGACATTACTTTGCTGCCAAAGTCTGTATAGTCAAAGCTTTGGTTTTTCCAGTAGTCATGTATGGATATGAAAGTCAGACCATAAAGAAAGCTGAGTGCTGAAGAAATTTTGCTTTTGAAATGTGGTATTGGAGAAGACTCTTCAGAGTCCCTTGGACAGCAGGAGATCAAACCAGTCAATCCTAAAGGAAATCAGTCCTGAATATTCACTGGAAGGACTGATGCTGATGCTGAAGCTCCAATACTCTTGGCCACCTGATGTGAAGAGCCAACTCACTGGAAAAAACCCTGATGCTGGGAAAGATTGAGGGCAGGAGGAAAAGGGGAAGACAGAAGATAAGATGGTTGGATGGCATCACCGACTCAATAGACATGAGTTTGAGCAAACTCTGGGAGATGGTGAAGGACAGGGAAGCCTGGTGTGCTGCAGTCCATGGGGTTGCAGAGAATTGAACATGACTGAGCAACTGAACAACAGTATAAATGGATCAAAAAGAATCAGAGGCCCTTGAGGAGTAGAAGTGGGGACGTCCAGGGGTTTCCAGGCCTTCATTCTACCACCCAGCCCCACATCTCCATAATTCTCTGAGACTGGGAATGATAAAGACAGGAGTGGTGCAGACACACTGCCTCACTCCTTGTGACCCAAAATCAGTGTCTTGAGAAGGGGACAGTTAAGGCATCCTGGCTCCATTCGGGAATCATACTAAAAGGTCATGGAGGTAGCAGGTTCTGGTGTGGATGGTGATTACCTGGGAAGGCCCAGCCCACACCCTCTGAGAATCCATTAAGGTGAGAGGATAATGGTGAAGGCTCATACAGTGATAAGGATAAGGCTGGGCCCCAGCCCCACTGCACATGACCTGCCAGCCTTTGGAGGACATGTTTACTCTCTGAGCCTCGTTTTCCCCACAGGAAACCTGTTCAAGACTAACTGGTGTGTGGAGCTGCCATACAATTTGGTGAGACGATGAAGGTAAAGTGCCTCGCACTCCACAAACAGGAAAGACTGGGATCATCCACCATCCACCCGAAGTACCTTCATTAAATGACAACATGACGCGTCTGTTTATTTAGTTCATGTAAACATCAATTTAGAGAAACAAACTAAGAAAATCTAAGGAGACATTATCACGAAGAGCTGAATTAGCTTAGAAACCAAATGAAAATAGCAGATAGCAATCACTGAGTGTCCTTTTGGGAGGGGCGGTGCTGTTATATATATTTTATCCACATCAGCTCACTCAATGCTCACACCTCGATGAGGTTAGTACCATTACCAATATCATGATACTCTTGAAAAAATAAGGTAGAAAAAGATTAAGTCATTTCTCCCAGACCACACAACTTTCAGGTGGTAGAACCCAGCTTCAAATTCAGGGAGTCTAGACTGCCAGTCATTATGAGCTGAACTGTGTTCCTCCAAAATTCACATGCTGAAGTCCCAACCCCAGCACCTCAGAAGGTGACTGCATTTGGAGAAAGGCCTTTAAAGAGGCAATTAAGAGTGGTCTAAATGCAATATGACTCATATCCTTAGAAGAAGAGATTTGGGGACTTCCCTAGTGGCTCAGCTGGTAAACATTCCACCTGAAATGCGGGAGAAATGTTCGATTCCTAGGTTGGGAAGATCCTCTGGAGAAGGGAATGGCTAGCAACTCCAGTATTCTGGCCTGCCTGGAGAATTCCATGGACTATATAGTCCATGGGGTCGCAAAGAGTCGGACACTACTGAGCGACTTTCACTTTGACTGATGGTCCAGTGGTTAAGGCTTCTCCTTCCAGTGCAGGGGATGCAGGTTCAATCCCTGTTCAGGGAGTTAAGACCCACATGCCTCTTGGCCAAAAAACCAAAACATAAAACAGAAGCAATAGTATAACAAACTTAAAGACTTTAAAAAAACAAAAAAAAACTGTGCACATAAAAAAAAAAAATCCTAAAAACATTTTTTTGAAAAATTTTAATTTTTTTAAATAAAAGAAAAAGAGGAGATTTGGACACAGTAAGGGAATGCAAGGGGCCCAGGATCACACAGTTAAGCTCATAGGAGGACACAGTGAGAAGGTGGCTGTCTACAAGCCAGAGAAGAGGCCTCAAAGAAACCAAACCAGCCGACATCTTGACCTGGAACTTCCAGCCTCCAGAACTGTGAGAAATAAATGTTTCAGCCATCCAGTCTGTGGTATTTTGTGGTATCAGCCCTAGCAAACAGATATGCCAGTCTACGCTGTGAACTGCAAAGCTATTTGAATTAAAAACTCTACAGCTTCTTCCTCATGTTTAGAGTCACAGATAGAAAGTACATGCTACAAATTACAACCAAACTCAACTGAAATGTCAATATTTGCCCATTAACTGAGATTGGCACCTGTGCAGTCCTTAACCCACCTAGAGACGGCAACAGATTCAGTCCCAACAGAAAGGTCATGACCTTGGGCTCAGGCTCATGCTGATTCAATCTTGAAATCATGAGTCATATGAAGAACCTCTCCAGGCTATGAGCTGTCACCTGGTCCAACAATGTCAGCTCCACGGGGACAGGGGTTCTTGATTGTTCTGTCCACTGATATAGCCCCCAGTGAAGAGTGGCTGGCACATAGCAGGTGCTCAATAAATATTTCTTAAAAGAAGAAAAGATAATGTGATGCTGAAGAAGGAAACAGATTTCATGGAACTGAGGAACATGCCATTTTCAGGCTGTGAGCACTGTGGCAACTATTAGCCACTGGCCCTTCTATCCCAGCTTCATGGGAGATCCAGGGACACCTTCCAGAAGAACAGCAGAGAAGGCTCCCAGGTTCCCCTACTTGGCCAATGAAAGTATGTAATGAGCAAACAAGAAAATAGCAGAGCCTAGCGCTGCTTGGAGCCCATGCTCAGTAAACCTGTGTGTTAAGCTTACCAACTCAATTTGATTGCTAAAGAAATAAAACCCTCAAGGCTTTTCTGATAAAGAACACAACGTGTTTTCCTCCCAGCTCCTCAAAAATAAGACATGATTCCTACACTCTTGAGTTAATATTTTAAGAAAGTTTGCACCCATGTCCAAGATTTCTAAGATTTTGAAGTCAGGGTGTTTCCAAGTTGTATGGGCATCTGGGTGATTTTTATAACTCCCTGCAAAACACCTCTGTCCTTACCTGCGAGCTTGAGACAACATGAATTGTGCAGCTGTGATCTCCCTGCCCTGGCAGTCTCACTATCAGCCAGAAACTCACAGTACTGAACACATGGACTCAAGAGGACAGTGGAAAACACACAGCATATTTCTCCTGCTTTATGATAAGACGAGGCAGTACAAGGCAGAGAACAGTGAGCAACTTGGGATTTACAATGAATTTCAATGGAAGTTGTTGGGGTGCTTGCAGTTTGTCAGCCAAGCAGCCTTGCACACAGACTTCCTGGGACGAGGCTACCTTAATTCAGTCTGACATCTCTGTGGCAGTAAAGCAGCATCCTAAAAATAAAGCAAACATAATGCATCTTCCATGCTAGGCATGAAAAATAGTAGGATGCTTAAATGCTACCAAAATTGTAGTCCTTGGGATTCATTTGCGGAGCTGAGCAGACTGCCACAAAGGTTGGCCAAGCTGCTAAGTGGAGGATCACAGGGGCCGCTGGGTTCCTCTGCTCTTTACATAGACATAATCTGCTTTGTCTTGCCTTAGATACATATTTGAAATATTTTGTTAAAAACTTACCTAAATGTATCAACACCACACAGTATCTGGTGACCTCTGTCCTGATTGATGGCTTTCCCAAGGACAGTTTGGCAGAAAACATACCAATATGTTCAGTCATATTTACATACAAGTAATTGTTTATGGTAAAACAAAAAGATCTGGGAGGCATTAGCTTGTACTTAAACAACAATAACCCTTGTAGCACAGACTGGTTCCAAATAGGAAAAGGAGTATGTCAAGGCTGTATATTGTCACCCTGCTTGTTTAACTTATATGCAGAGTACATCATGAGAAACTCTGGGCTGGAAGAAGCACAAGCTGGAATCAAGATTGCCAGGAGAAATATCAATAACCTCAGATATGCAGATGACACCACCCTTATGGCAGAAAGTAAAGAGGAACTAAAGAGCCTCTTGATGAAAGTGAAAGAGGAGAGTGAAAAAGTTGGCCTAAAGCTCGATATTCAGAAAACTAAGATCATGGCATCTGGTCCCATCACTTCATGGGAAATAGATGGGGAAACAGTGGAAACAGAGTCAGAGTTTATTTGGGGAGGCTCCAAAATCACTGCAGATGGTGATTGCAGCCATGAAATTAAAAGACTCTTGCTCCTTGGAAGGAAAGTTATGACCAACCTAGATAGCATATTAAAAAGCAGAGACATTACTTTGCCAACAAAGGTCCGTCTAGTCAAGGCTATGGTTTTTCCAGTGGTCATGTATGGATGTGAGAGTTGGACTGTGAAGAAAGCTGAGCGCCGAAGAAGTGATACTTTTGAACTGTGGTGTTGGAGAAGACTCTTGAGAGTCCCTTGGACTGACAGGAGATCCAACCAGTCCATCCTAAAGGAGATCAATCCTGGGTGTTCATTGGAAGGACTGACGCTGAAGCTGAAACTCCAATACTTTGGCCATCTGATGCAAAGAGCTGACTCATTGGAAAAGACCCTGATGCTGGGAGGGATTGGGGGGCAGGAGGAGAAGGGGACGACAGAGGATGAGATGGCTGGATGACATCACCGACTCGATGGACATGAGTTTGCATAAACTCCGGGAGTTGGTGATGGACAGGGAGGCCTGGTGTGCTGCGATTCATGGGATCACGGAGTCGGACACGACTGAGTGATAAACTGAACTGAACTGAACCCTTGTAGCCGTGTTTAGAGTACTATGGTCATACTTCCCTTGAGTGAAAATTGTATCAATATTAAATGGTTGAGTTGAAAAAATAGGTTAAATAGAAAGGCTGGCATATGGTAAGTCAGAAGTCACCAGGTTAAAATTTGAACATTGCTGTCACTATCTCATGATTATATCAAATTATGTTTGAGTGGTATTGTGGGTAAGAGAAGCAACATGGGAGACTTTAGTATGAGACAGATCTGGGTACAAATTCCACTTCCACTGCTCACTAGCTATGTATCCTTGTGCAAATACACCTTACCAAGTCTCAGGATACCCATATATAAAGTATTAATACTGTGCTGTGTGGAATTGTTAAGTAATTCAACAGATAAATGACATCAAATGCAGTATAGATGTTCTGTGATACATAACACTAGATTCTTTATAGGCTCACAACTAAAAAAATATTTCATTATTGCAAACATGCATCTTTTTTACAAAGCCTCTGATGCTATCATTCAATTCAGTTTTATATTTCCCACACAGGTATCATAGGATGGGATTCTGGCCCAGTGGTCATGGCTAGGCTTTTTAGGATGGTCCCCTCCTGTCCCTCCCTACCTAATTACAACCTTACGCTTCCCCAAGTACACCCTTCTTATTTTCTAGGATATATTTGGAGTGACATCTGTCAGAAAATGGTTCAGTACACCATTCAGGGCCAGTATACCTGCTAATTTCACATTTATATATTTTGGGATTCAAGGAGAGACATCTAGAATTCATCAAGTTGTACAACCAAGAACCTGCTCCAGATGAACCTTAGCCAGTGGCTCTGGGATGACAGGATCACCTCTGTCACTTTTACAAAAAGACAAATAAGAAACACCTGGAGATGAGCTGTATCACTGGGACATTTTGTCTTTGGACTGAATGGGCAGAAAGCTTCATCTGAGGGGCTGCAACAGGCACATCATTCAATCACAGCCTCTGATGCTCTTTTACATCTCCCTTTGCATCTTATGGACCCTTTTTACAGCAGGGTAATTTATATGACTATGAGCAAAGGTATTTAATTACACTAGGCCTCTCCTTCCATGTCCACAAAATGTCTCTCATAGAGTACCTGTCATAAAAGTTTAGGAGGATTTAGTGAGATAATAGGCACATGGTACTTACAACAGTGCCTGACACGTGGTGACATTCAATATTATTCTTGCTATGGTTACAGTGTTGTCTCCTTAAGAAATAAAACAGCCCATATTTGTTCATCAGCATGCAAGTCATCAGCGTCTAGTTGTGTCAGATAACTGACTAATGAGTACATGAATAGGTTGTGGTGATGGGGAAAGAAGACACAGTTAATTAAAGCTCCTGAAATGATTTGGTGAGGAAAGCAGATGATAAACAGAAAGTTACAAGACAAGTGCTTGAATTCTTCCTGGAAAATAAACTCATTGTATGACCTTGAGCTGCCTTCTTCTTATCTTTCTTTCTTCTCAAAACTGAAGACAGTGTCTCCTGCATAGGTTTCTTTGAAAGATTAACTGAGATAAGCAAAATATCTGTATTCACCACACAAGACAGACTAGCCGTGTTCTTGTCACCAAGCATAAATTCATTTTCACAAACATTCATCAAAAGTCAGAGAAGAAAAACAACACTTAAGGCAGATTACCTACAGGACTGTCTCCCTAACCACTCTCCCAGATATTAAAAGCTTTACTCCCAGACCAAGCCAGATCATCAGAAAAATACATACCTGAGTTCCACTGTTCCTCCTACAGAAAACTCAATATCAAATCACATTACAGTATGAGGTTGCTTCCCAGGTGGCTCAGTGGTATGAGGTCACATACATCACAGTATGAAGCCACCATACCATTGTATGATGCCACCATACATTACGGTATGAAGGGCTTCCCGGGTGGCCCGGTAGTAAAGACTCTGCCTGCCAGCAGGAGACACTGGTTCCATCTTTGGGTTGGGAAGATACCCTGCAGGAGGAAATGGCAACCCACGCCAATACTCTTGCCTGGGAAATCCCATGGACAGAGGAGCCTGGCGGCTTACAGTCCATGTGGCTGCAGAGTTGGATACAACTAAGTGACTGAGCACATGAGGTTGCAGACCATATTATATTGATGGGTCTCACAAGAATAAGCTCCATAAACCTTATTATTTGCATAATTCAGAGGCTGCCAAGGACATTTTTCATTACCCTTTCCAAAGAGCTATTTATAAGATACTGCAGGAGAAAGACCAGCCTGGATTTAGGACAAAAAAATGGCAGCAGTTGTCCTGAGTTTTGAAAGCCTGAAGCAAATATAGATTTACTGTTTAGAGTCAGTGGAACAGTCCAAAAATGCATTCTTACATTTATTCAAAAATATTTACTGAGCACCTACTCTGTGCCAGACTCTCCACTGGGATCCCGAAACACAGTGATGAGCAAGACAGGAGATATCTCTGCCTTCACAGACCTAGAGCCTAGTGGGAAGGAAGAGATGATCCAACAAGCAATTGTAGTTACAAAGCAGTGACACAGAATGAGCCAGAAGCAGATGCTGGGTACCTAGATGAGATCTATCACCAACTTAGGTAGATGCGGAGGCGCAAATAAAGCTAAGCTTGGACCAAGAGAGGACTAGGAGGACCCTAGAGGGAAGATACACATATCTGTGGAAGTCAAGGGGAGAAAGACACAAGTCAGAAAAAGGCTAGAGGTAGATACCAGGAAACTAAGACTATGGATCACTTACCACAACCAGAACTGATCTATGTATGTTCTTTACATCAGTACAATGTCTCCATGAATAGAATTATATTGTGCAGAGTGCTCATAACTATATCTAAATTAGGTCCTAGCCTCCTGAGGAAACTGGCCTGATTTTATGACTCTCAATAACTACATTCTAGGAGAAAGAATCAAAGAAAGAACAAAGAAAGTTCTGGTATTACCTGAAATATGATCTTTGCTATTTAATTAATCACAGAGAGTCATGTCAGTGCAACCTTGCCAGTTTCTTTCCATAACCACTTACTTCTGAAAGAAGAGGGGAACACCCGTCTATATTTGGATTATAAATGCCTCCTTCAAATTGAATGCAACTGCCTTCTTCATTCACAAAGATGCTGGATATTTGGAGAACATAATTAAATACCTTAGAGGTATCCTGGCACCAAGAAGTTTCACTGAGCAAGCAGGACACCTGGGTTTCAGTCCTCGTCCTGTCACATAAAGAAATTATGTATCCAATGGCTGGTTCATGTCAATGTATGACAAAACCCACTGAAATGTTGTGAAGCAATTAGCCTCCAACTAATAAAAATAAATGAAAAAAAAAAAAAAGAAATTATGTATCCAGAGAAAACTAATTCAAAAAGACACATGCACCCCAGTGTTCATAGCGACAGTATAATAGTCAAGACATGGAAGCAATCTAAATGTTCATCAACAGAGGAATGGATAAAGAAGATGTGGCACATATATACAATGGAATATTTCTTAACCGTAAAAAAGACTGAAATAATACCATTTGCTGCAATATGGATGGACCTAGAGATTATCGTACTAAGTACAATAAGTCAGATAGAGAAAGACAAATATATAATATCACTTAGATGTGGAACCACCAAAAAACTGATACAAATGAACTTACTTACAAAACAGAAATAGATTCACAGACATAGAGAACAAATGTATGGTTATCAAAGAGCAAGGCATAATTAAGAGTTTGGGATTAACAGATACACAATACTATATAGAAAACAGATAACTGACAAGGACCTACTGTATAGCACAGAGTCTATTTTGTATATTCAAAATCTTTTAATAAACTATAATGGAAATGAATCTGAAAAGAATCTTTATATCAGTACAGTGTCTCCATGAATAAAATTATATTGTGCAGAGTGCTCATATATGTGTATAAAAAGAATATATATGTGTATGTATAACTGAATCACTGGGCTGTACACCCAACACTATCACAACACTGTAAATCAACTACACTTCAATTAAAACAAATAAGACAACAGATGAGGCTTGGAGGCTATACTCAATGAACTTGGTACCTCATATGCTTAGTGTAGTAATACACACAGCCAATATTGACTGAGGGTTTTGGCAAAGAAGATGGCAACCCACTCCAGTATTCTCACCTGGAGAATTCCGTGGACTGAGGAGCCTGGTGGGCTACAGTCCATGGGATCGCAAACAGTCGGACACAACCGAGTGACTCACACACACACACACACACACACACACACACACACTCTGAAGGTTTTCTATGGATTAACAAACAACAGCCTCTTGAGGTGGGTATTGTTTCATGGGGGGTCACATGACTGGTAAATTCAAACTCAGGCGGTCTAGCTGCAGAGCCCAGGCTTCTAACTCTACTTCACTCTCCCAACTCCATCCAGCATTTTCCCAGGGAAGCTGGAAGGACAGATCAGACTATGGTTCCTCGGGATACATTCGAGCATGCATCACCTCTTCTCAAGGGCCTTTACAACGTGAAATGAATGGCAAGAGAGCCTTCCTGGGGGACCCTCTGTGCTGCTGGCCCAGGAGAGCCTCAGCGTGTGCCTGCTGTCTCTGTCTCTGCGCCCTCCCGGATCTCCCTTCTCTCCAAGATGCTTCTGTCTGGAGGAAGTGATACAGCCACCTAAGCCCAAAGGCTAAGAGCTGATGTCATGAAGTTTGCTGGACCTGCGCTCAAAACCGAGCTTAGCTATGAATACAAGGCCAATTACTTTGCCTAAATAAGCCTCGGTATTCTCATCTACAAAGTGGAAATAATAATAGTACCTACCTGCTAGCACTGTTGTGAGAAACATAGGAATCAAGGTGTATATGGACTGTATGTCTCAACTTGTGTAGTGTTTAGCAAATAGCAAGCACCCGCTAGAAATGAGCTTTTACCAACGTTGGAGTGAATGTTAGAGAGGCTTTCTCACATTGGCCTCATCCTGGTGAAGACTCTGTGAACTTGAGACATGGAAACACACCTGTGAATCTGAAGCACTTAGCCATGAACCAAGCCATGAACCAAGATGAGTAGGGAATGACCAGTCTTTCTAAGCAAGTCACAGGTAGTTCAAGAAGTGCCCATTCTAAGGCTAAGATACTCCTAAAGTCATTAAAATGCAGTTTGGCTTTTGACCACTCCCAAGGCTTTAATGCATTCCAGTCCATACTCCACAGGGCCTGGGATGAAATGCTTTTATGGTGACAGGAAGGGGCTTCCCACGTGACTCTAGTGGTTAAGAACCAGCCTGCCAATGCAGTGATGCCGGTTCAATCCCTGAGTTGGGAAGATAACCTGGAAGAGGGCATGGCAACCCACTCCAGTATTCTTGCCTGGAAAATCCCATGGACAGGGGAGCCTGGCGGGCTCCATGGTGTCCACGGGGTTGCAAAGCGTCGGACACAACTGAAGCGACTGAGCTCGTACTCACGTGGCGACAGGAAGTAAAGAAACAGCCTTTGAGCTTAGAATCTCTTTGGGGTTCTTTTTAGCCTCTTGGACTAGCCTGGATTGAGCTAGTGACAACTTCTGGGATCACTGTGCTTTAAATACAAGCAAGGGACCTACCCTTCTTTGTCCTAACACTCTGGAATTGCCTCAGGCATCAGAGAAAATTCTTTCTGTGGCAAGAGCATGGCCACACACCAGTCCTGGCCACCTGCAACCGAAGCAACTGGCTGTACACCCCGGAACTTGACAAAATGTTTATCACCTGAAGGCATCTGGACACTCAGGTTCCATAAACCATAGTCATGGACTTGGAGAAACCACCAGCTGATTAGTGTATCTACGGAACAAATCACCTCTTTTGACCTCATTAGCTTTGTAAATGAAAGCAGTTAAATCCACCTTTGTGAAAAATGAAGGTGTTGAATCTAACATGATCTGGTTCTGGGCCTCTTAAAAAGATTCCATCTGCAGAAAAAAAGATAACCCACTCTCCCCTTATTTTTATTTATTTTTGTTTTGTTTTGTTTTCTTCCCAATTATTTTTATTAGTTGGAGTCTGAGACACAGATGTATAGAACAGACTTTTGGATTCTATGGGAGAAGGCGAGGGTGGGATGATCTGAGAGAACAGCATCGAAACATGTATATTATCAAGTGTGAAACAGATCCCCTTACTTTTAACAACTTCCCATGCATAACATTCTACTTACTTCCATAGTAGTATCCTATTTAATAATATGTCTGACTGCCCGCAAGTTCTTTTCTTCCACCCCAGCTTCCACTCCTCATCACTGAAATTGCCACTGGCTTTAATTAGGCTTAATAAACCTCTGGGAAGCAAGGTCAGGGCAACAGAGAGCTCAGATTACCGTGGTGGGGGCTTTCTCTTGCCTGTGGAGGACAGCCTCTCCCCAGCACTCTTGCATCCTCCCAAAGCTGGGAAAATCAAGGATGCCAACCACGTGGATAGACACGCTGCTGCTGCTGTCCAAATGGGAACCGTGGGTGGAGAAAATCATTTAGAAAAAGAGAGGGAGGCAAAAGAGAAAATCAAGTCCAATCCCCAACAGCTGCAAAGAACGAAGCCTGGGAAAGGGTTACCTTGGATGAACTCAGACTTCCTGCTCACAGAGGGCAGGGTCCGGTTGAGTCCCAGGATCCTGTCCAGGTGGAAGGCAAACACCTCGCTCATGTCCAGAGACGGCTTGAGCAGCCCGCAGGGGCTGGGACCGCAGGCAGGCACCGAGGGCCGGGTAGTCCCCTCCAGCACCAGCAGGCGCGCTCCGCTCCTGGACTGGGCCGGCTGGAGACCGGCCACGGCGCCGTTGGCCAGCAGGCGCATCTGGCCGATGTCTTCTTTGCTCAGCCACGACGGGGCGCTCTCGCTGTAGATCCGGATGTTGCTCTCCCCGGCCAGGGGCGGCTGCACATCGGCGCCCCCACCTCGCGCTCCCAGACCCTGGATCCACCTCCAGGGTCGCTCCCCAGCCTTGGCCAGGTTTGCCCCTGGGACGTGCCCGGGCACTCCAGGATCCGCTGCCCTTGCAGCTACCTGAGGCCGAAGGGATGGTCCCCCCAAAGCCTCGGGCCCCGGGACTCTAGAAGCCACCGCATACTTTTTCCTGCGCTTCGGTTTCACTGTGCCACGAATGTTGGCTGGCTTGCTGCGCTTCGAGCGCAGGGTGATGTACACCACGTTGGGCTGCAGCGTGGTGCCATTGCCCTGGGACTCGGGAGGGGCCAGCGTGCCATCCAGGGGTATCTCAGGGAAGGGGGCCTCGGTGGCAGCCCGGCTCCGGTGCGGCCCCTTTCCTGCCGGCCTTGCGTGCTGGACAGAGGCGCGCCCCACCTGGCTGACCAGGAAGCCCAGGTAGATGGCGCAGGCGGTGCCCAGCAGGAGGTTCCTCCGCGTCCTGGGGCGCCGGCTGCTCCAGAGTTTCCGCACCCTCGGGACGCACAAGGAGCAGAGGAACCAGTTTATGAGCTGCCCTGGCTTGTCCCGACAGCTCATTTCTCCGCCGTGTCCACATGCTGAACAGAGTTTAAACTCGGCCGTTGGTGCCTGCTGACATGAAGCATGGTTTTCTAACGCAGCTGTCGCCTCCGCTCAGGTGTCTAAGTGGTCTCCAGGGGGTCGAGGTGGAAGTTCGGCGTTGGTGATGGAGCCGGGAGGGCTTCTGACACTGGCCACAACAAACCTTTTACACCCCCATCAGTCTCCCCAAGGAGAAGTCTGACTAGTTCCTGGGAATGAATGGAAACAGTGCACTGAGTCAGTTTCAAACTCCCGTTCAGTTCCTCCACAAGAGGAAATTTAAAAAACTGGACGCTTTCCTTTCATTACTGTCCCCACTAAATGATTTTTTAAATGGAGTTAAAAAATAAACAAGATAGATGTATACATTTGATATTCAGTTGCAATTAGTGAAAACAAACTACCAAAATCCAAGACTGTTTTATAACTTGTAGCAAGTCTTTTAATTTGATCCTGAAGGAAAAGCATTAAAATTGGACAAATCCAGGCTTTTCTCTTTGAAATTAAAAAATGTTTTAAGAAAAGCAACAAAGGGTTTTAAAAATCTATAGCTATCTTTTATTTATTTTTATAAACCTTGCATTAATTAACTGGGCAGAAGCACCAAGTATTAACATTCAAATTCAAAAATATATTCTCTTAATCTGATGGTACAATCTTTTCTTCATAATACATTTCATTATCTTACATTAAGGGTCATTATACTATAAAGCCATGCATGCTCACGTATCTGGGAAGTAATTGCATTTATTCGATTACACACACACAAACATAAACACAAAACACAAAGCATCAAACTGCTTTTTAGTCCTTTTCTTTCCACCAAATTCAGCTGAAAGAAAACCCAAAGCTCTCTAGCTGTCTTTTTTCACGTTATTAAAAAGAAGAAGAACTGGTAAGCAACGTTACTTACACAGCTGGCCCCGTGCTTGGCTCCAGGAAGAATGTAATCTCTGACTCTAATGCAAAGAACTTTTAAAGGCTGAGGCATGTAAGTAGAACATATTTCATGGTCAAGAGTGTTCCACATTTCAAATATT
This sequence comes from Dama dama, assembly GCF_033118175.1. Taxonomy (NCBI): domain Eukaryota; kingdom Metazoa; phylum Chordata; class Mammalia; order Artiodactyla; family Cervidae; genus Dama; species Dama dama. Next base: position 31,395,984 of record NC_083685.1, read on the forward strand.
TCAGCTCAGCTTTAAAAGTTCCCTTGAAAACTACTGATTGCAAAGCAAAGCGGATACTTGTTAACTGGCTGCTGACAACCCACTTTTAAGACATGTGAGGGTTTTTTTTTTAATATTAAAAAAAAAAAGAACTTTAATTTTAAATTCCTAAAAAAACAAATGCCGTCCAGAAGCAGTTTTCATTCAAATATTTCTCCACTTATTTTTAACCCCCGGGAGCCCTCTAGTGTCCTGTTTAGAAACAGACTCTTGGAATTCAAAGGCATTTGAGAGGGTTTGCTTAGCAGCAGTAGAATAAAGGCCTCCTGAGATGAATGCCATCACCCCCGAGGCCTGGGATTAGAGCATCAGAGTTCCCAGGGACTCACCTTTTCATCCTGGCTGTGTCCAGAGTCACACTGATCTCCCACCTCTTCTGAGAAGTGGCCTAGAAATCCATTAAAAGGTAAGAAAGGGTTAATGCAAGTGAGGGTTAAAATAGAACAGGCAAATAGGAGTACACATGGGTAGGAAGAGACATTTACAGCATGCCATTGTACAGTACAACCGTTCACAAAAACAAAGTTGTGGAATCTCTCTGATTGGAGGTATTTAAAAAACAGGTTAGTGATTGGTTTAGGTGATTTGTGTGTCCTGGCACAGAGGCAAGGGTTGATGACCTCTGGGTCTCACTTAGACTTACCGTTTTCGCTTCTACAGCAAATAGAATCTAGAATGCAAACAGGCAGGCGCAGTGGAAGCAGACAGGGAATGACTCCCCCCCTGGAAAAGAAGGTTGTGATATGGGGGTGGGAGAAATTAGAGTATTATCTGTAATCCTAAAAAGACTACGTTTGACAATGCAAAAAAGATCAAGGCGTTAGAATATATATAGAAGGAAAGAATTAACTTCCAAGTGATAAAATACCAAAAATTGTAATAGAACTGTTCCTTTAAGCACTCAAATTCAGATCTTTCTTCCTCTTTAAAAGTTCTGCCATGTGGAGGAACGGGACAGGACAATTCCAATACTGACAGTGGCCTAGAAATACCTGTAGTTTCTGTCTAAACTTCATGAGAATTTAAGCATCAAATTGATTTCCATTGTACTTCAATACTCTTTTTTAAATTTTTATTGGGGTATAGTTGATTGACAATGTTATATTAGTTTCAGGTGTACAACATAGTGATTTAGTTATACATATACATGCATCTATTCTATTTCAGATTCTTTTCCCATTTAGGTTATTACAGAGTATTGAGTAGAGTTCCCTGTACTATGCAGTAGGTCCCTGTTGGTTATCTGCTTTATATATAGCAGTGTGTACATGCCAATCCCAGTCTCCCATTCTAGCCCTCCTCCCTACCCATCCCCTACTGGTTATCATAAATTTATTCTCTAAATCGATGAGTCTGTTTCTGTTTCATAAATAAGTTCATTTGTATAATTTTTAGATTCTGCATATAAGCAATATCATATGATATCTATCTTTCTCTGTCTGATTTACTTCACTCAGTATGATAATCTCTAGGTTCATTTATATTCCTGCAAATGGCATTATCTCATTCTTTTTAATAGCTGATAATAGTCCACCACATATATGTACCACATCATCTTTATCTGTTCCTCTGTTGATGGACATTTAGGTTGCTTCCATGTCCTGGATATTGTAAACACCTCTACAGTGAACTTTCGGGTGCATGTAGTCTATCAAACCATGTTTTTCTCCAGATATGTGCCCAGGAGTGAGACTGCTGGATTATATGGGAGCAACATTCTTTAAAGCACACCTCCATGAGCACAGAATTACTTTCTAGATACTAAATATTAACTTTTTGAAAGAAAGTTATAACAAAAACTGGTTTGTAAAACTATCTTGTTATTTTCTTGTATTTAGAAGAATAACTGACCTGAACTCTTTAAAAAGTAAAAGTTAGTGTTTGGCAGAGGCCAGGTTATACTAAGGAGAAAGCTCCACTGTTTCCAAAGCTTGTTTTTTTAGTGGAGAAATGTATAGGAAGTAGATAAGAAATGTCTGAGTTAGTGAGTTTGGTTGACTGTCCCTCTTCTCCCCATATTTTTGTCCCTGACGCCTCACAGATCGTCTCAGAGCCCCTTCCCAGCCTTGGCCTCCAGACAGGGAGTCATCATTGCCCCAAGGCAAAGATCTCTGGTAGAGCTAGGAACCAGCTCATAGTAGCTAACATGCTGATATGAAAAATACACTGGATAAGCAATGCTCAGCAGTGAGAATCAGAAAACTTTTTTTTGTTTGTTTGTTTGAGTTTTTGGCTGCGTCGGGGCTTTGTTTCTGCATGGGCTTTTCTCTAGTTGCTGAGAGCGGAGGCTACTCTTCGTTGCAGTTCATGGGCTTCTCGTTGCAGCGGCTTCTCTCGTTGTGCAGCACAGGCTTTGGGTGCATAAGCTTCAGGAGTTGCTGCAAGCGGGCTAAGTTGCCCCACAGTATGTGGGATCTTCCTGGATCAGGGATCGAACCTATGTCCCCTGCATTGGCAGGCAGATTATTTACCACTGAGCCAAGAAGCCCCAGAAAGCAATTTGAATCATTCTTCTCACTGCCTGTTCAAACCTGCTCTTTGGACTAGTATAGCGCTTGTCAATTCCTTTGGATAAAAATTCAGACATAACTTCTGCAGTTAGACTTAGATTTTATTTCCAATGTCTGTATTTTAGTCACAGATATACACATATACACAGACATAAACTAATCAAAAGTTAGATTCTGTGTAATAGTCAAGATGTTCACATTTATGTTTACAGCATTTGCCCTCTCTGGAAGCTTGCTATTCCTCAGAAAGTGTGGCCAAAATCTATAGAAAAAGGAGAAAGGAAATCCACACGGAGTTGTTTTCTCTGTCTAGACCTCCTGTACCTGATCCTCCCGCCCACTCACTCTGCCGTGAGTGGCTCTGGCTGTCCCAGAGGTGAAGGGTGATGGGGATGTAAAGCTAAGAGCAGAAATGGCCTTGCTCCCCTCTGATGCTGTGAATTGCGTGCTGGCTCTCTGGACTGGGCAGGTGCTTAAAGCTGACCCTTGACCGGGGAGGGGGATGGGGCCCTCACTTTGAAGATTATGGCCTCTCTGGCTGGCTGTTGATGTCTGCTCAGCCCTTTGGAATCTGACAGCCCACTGTTCCATGGAGAGCTCCTTATTTCTTCAGGCTGTCCTCTTGGGCAGTACTCAAGATGACCAGCAGGCTGACTTTCTCTTTTGGGCCTGTGTGCATTGCCCACAAGTGGTCCAACAGACATAGTCACATCCTCTGCCCCAGAGACCTCAGGCTCCCCAGGGCAGCTGTTGCATTCCCAGGCCTGGTGAACCCACACGGAAATGTGTAACCTTTGCCACCTTTTGTTCAAGGTCACAATTGAAACTGAACACAAAAGTATTTTTCCCCATCAGGTATCATGGGCTCCAAAGAGAAGTTTCATTTACTTTTAGAAAAACAAGGCTGAATTCTTTGAATTCATGGCTTGAAAATTTGCTGCCACACTCTACTATCCACATATGCCACATAAAGACACATAGAACACTCAAAATATTTGTGATTGCTATGAATATTATTAGCTCAGAGAGACTGATAGGATAGTCCTCACACCTAAAGCATTCTCTCTCCGTTGAAAAATAAATCTATCAGGAGAACAAAGTGGAAAAGTAGACAATGAGACAATGGTGTGGCCCATTGAAATAACCCACTAAAAAAAATAAATAAATAACCCGCTAACTTTTTATACCTTTATGGAGAAGTAATGTGAGCAGGCACTGTGGTGTGTGCTAATGTTCCACTTCTTCTTTTTTTTTTTTAATCATATTGTACACTTTTTTTTTTCAACTGTGCCACACAGCTTGCAGGATCTTCGCTCCCTGACCAGGGATTGAACCTGGATCCCTGAAGTTAAAGAGCTGAGTCTTAACTACTGGATCACCACGGAATTTCCTAATATTCTATTTCTTCACCTAGGTGGTGTTTATTTGGGGATAGCTTCTTGGCTATCCATTTATTATTTGTGCATTTCCCATACATATCTTATCCTTTAATAAAACTGAAAAAGATGGTGGGTAAATAAATACTCATTTATATTCTTTATATCACGATCATAGACACTATACCCTTATATAGAAAAGGAGTAAGAGTCATACTTTTTTACATCTTTTTGTAATTACAGTGAAGAATTTGTGATTTACAATGATGAATTCATTGAAGTGAAGTGAAATGAAATGAAAGTTGCTCAGTTGTGTCCAACTCTTTGCGACCCCACAGACTATACAGACGTTGGAATTCTCCAGGCCAGAACACTGGAGTGGGTAGCCCTTCCCTTCTCCAGGGGATCTTCCCGGATCAAACCCGGGTCTCTTGCATTGCAGGCAGATTCTTTGCCAGCTAAGCCACCAGGGAAGCCTGATGTATTCATTATTTCAAAATTAAATTAAAAAGTTAAAGAACAATGAAATCACTGAAAATTTGGGGAAAAAAAAAAAAATGCCTATATTCCATCCACTTCCCCAGAGATTCCCCTTAATTTCTGTGAGAAGGAGCCCAGAAATTCACAGTTTGAAAAAGTCTAGTGAGAAAGGTTATAATTCAGGCTTCTAAAAGTTAAATGGCTAGTTTCAGAAGCAAATTAACACTTATCTACAGTCAAGTGAAACATCTTAGGTTTTACTGGCCATGAAATAATCTTTAAATCTTCCAAGGCTTCCCAGGAAAAGATACACATGTGGAAAGACTGTTTGTCCTTTACCTGGGAGAAATCCAGGACCAGAGCAGATGGTGAGGAGGGCTCTCTTTCCCCACATCTGTCAGATGTGCTATTTGCTGCTGACTGGGCACAAGCTCACCCACCAGACGGATGCCTAAGGGCCCCAGTCAGTGAAAAGCTTAGTGGTAAACTTCTTGCTGTGCTTGACCCAGACTTGATACATAAGGTACAGACCCACAGATGGATACTTGCTTCTGGTCTGAGGCAGGAGATAGCTGGGCCCCAGGCTAGATATTTACAACTGGCCTCCTGTTTACATTTCTTGGGGCAAGAAAAAGATGGACTTTGGGCCAGACACTTACAACCTGTTTGAATTTCCTGAAACAGGGGATAAGTGGGCTCCAGGTTAAGATACTTACAACCAGCCTCCTGTTTGCTCTTCGAAATGGCAATGATGACTGAAACAGGATAAATAGCCAGGCTTTGCTTCCTGTGGATACCTTAAGGTAATAATCATGGCAGGAACGGAAAGGGGCTAGATCTTGTTTGAGTCAAGGATCAAGAGGTCACATATTTGCCATCCTTGGAGCAACAGAGACACGGTACATGCGCAGAAAGGCTCCTTGGGGGTCAAAAAGGAGGGGGCACCACCCCATAATAGGTGATGCTAATATCCCATAGGCCTCTGGGCTGGAATCTATCTTGGAAAAAACACTGGGGAGGGTCATAGGGCACGTCAGGTGTGGGGGGAAAAAAAAGATAATTGGCTAAATGTAAACAAAGACCCAGAAGAACTGCCCTATATAAAAACAACTTAACTGCCTCCTCACTAGGAGGGGATTCCCACACTCTTTCTCTTCCTGCATCTCTACCTTAGTTCTGTCTTAACTAGAACTGTTTTTCTGTGTGCTTCCTCACTTGTGGTGCTGTGTCAGTAATAATAAACTTTGTACCTGCATTTACAGTTTTGCCTTTCCAAGACATGCATTTTTCAATGGGAGCAAAGATCCAGGGAAAAATAACTTCTAGCTTCTAGCCACTAGCCCTTGCTGTTCTGATGGCTAGGATTTCTGGTTTTCATCCAGACTCAGTTCAGTTCAGTTCAGTTCAGTCGCTCAGTCGTGTCCAACTCTTTGAGACCCCATGAATCGCAGCACGCCAGGCCTCCCTGTCCATCACACACTCCCAGAGTTTACTCAAACTCGTCCATCAAGTTGGTGATGCCATCCAGCCATCTCATCCTCTGTCGTCCCCTTCTCCTCCTGCCCCCAATCCCTCCCAGCATCAGGGTCTTTTCCAGTGAGTCAACTCTTCACATGAGGTGGCCAAAGTACTAGAGTTTCAGCTTCAGCATCAGTCCTTCCAATGAACACCCAGGACTGATCTCCTTTAGGATGGACTGGTTGGATCTCCTGTCAGTCCAAGGGACTCTCAAGAGTCTTCTCTAACACCACAGTTCAAAAGCATCAATTTTTCTGCACTCAGCTTTCTTCACAGTCCAACTCTCACATACATGACCACTGGAAAATCCATAGCCTTAACCAGACGGACCTTTGTTGGCAAAGTAATGTCTCTGCTTTTTAATATGCTGTCTAGTTTGGTCATAACTTTCCTTCCAAGGAAAGTTTTAATTTCATGGCTGCAATCACCATCTGCAGTGATTTTGGAGCCCCCCAAAAATAAAGTCTGACACTGTTTCCACTGTCTCCCCATCTATTTCCCATGAAGTGATGGGACCAGATGCCATGATCTTAGTTTTCTGAATGTTAAGCTTTAAGCCAACTTTTTCACTCTCCTCTTTCACTTTCATCAAGAGGCTCTTTAGTTCCTCTTCACTCTGTCATAATGGTGGCGTCATCTGCATATCTGAGGTTATTGATATTTCTCCCGGTAATCTTGATTCCAGCTTGTGCTTCTTCCAGCCCAGTGTTTCTCATGTTGTACTCTGGGTATAAGTTAAGTAAGCAGGGTGACAATATACAGCCTTCATGCACTCCTTTTCCTATTTGGAACCAGTCTGTTGGCCCATGTCCAGTTCTAACTGTTGCTTCCTGACCTGCACACAGATTTCTCAAGAGGCAGGTCAGGTGGTCTGGTATTCCCATCTCTTTCACAATTTTCCACAGTTTATTGTGATCCAGACAGGAAGGCTTTGGCATAGTCAATAAAGCAGAAATAGATGTTTTTCTGGAACTCTCTTGCTTTTTTGATGATCCAGCGGATATTGGCAATTTGATCTCTGGTTTCTCTGCTTTTTCTAAAACCAGCTTAAACATCTGGAAGTTCTCGGTTCATGTATTGCTGAAGCCTGGCTTGGAGAATTTTGAGCATTACTTTACTAGTGTGTGAGATGAGTGCAATTGTGTGGTAGTTTGAGCATTCTTTGGGAGTGCCTTTCTTAGGGATTGGAATGAAAACGGACCTTTTCCAGTCCTGTGGCATCTGCTGAGTTTTCCAAATTTGCTGGCATACTGAGTGTGGCACTTTCACAGCATCATCTTTCAGGATTTGAAATAGCTCAACTGGAATTCCATCACCTCCACTAGCTTTGTTTGTAGTGATGCTTTCTAAGGCCCACTTGACTTCACACTCCAGGATGTCTGGCTCTAGGTGAGTGATCACACCATTGTGATTATCTGGGTGGTGAAGATCTTTTTTGTACAGTTCTTCTGTGTATTCTTGCCACTTCTTCTTAATATCTTCTGCATCTGTTAGGTCCATACCATTTCTGTCCTTTATCAAACCCATCTTTGCCTGAAATGTTCCCTTGATATCTCTAATTTTCTTGAAGAGATCTCTAGTCTTTCCCATTCTGTTGTTTTCCTCTATTTCTTTGCATTGATTGCTGAGGAAGGCTTTCTTATCTCTCCTTGCTATTCTTTGGAACTGTGCATTCAAATGGGAATATCTTTCCTTTTCTCCTTTGCTTTTCACTTCTCTTCTTTTCACAGCTATTTGTAAGGCCTCCTCAGACAACCATTTTGCCTTTTTGCATGTCTTTTCCATGGGGATGGTCTTGATCCCTGTCTCCTGTACAATGTCACGAACCTCCATCCATAGTTCTTCAGGCTCTCTGTCTATCAGATCTAGTCCCTTAAATCTATTTCTCACTTCCACTGTATAGTCATAAGGGATTTGATTTAGGTCATACCTGAATGGTCTAGTGGTTTTCCCTACTTTCTTCAGTTTAAGTCTGAATTTGGCAATAAGGAGTTCATGATCTGAGCCACAGTCAGATCCTGGTCTTGTTTTTGCTGACTGTATAGAGCTTCTCCATCTTTGGCTGAAAAGATTATAATCAATTTGATTTCAGTGTTGACCATCTGGTGATGTCCATGTATAGAGTCTTCTCTTGTGTTGTTGGAAGAAGGTGTTTGCTATGACCAGTGCGTTCTCTTGGCAAAACTCTATTAGCCTTTGCCCTGCTTCATTCCATACTGCAAGGCCAAATTTGCCTGTTACTCCAGGTGTTTCTTGACTTCCTACTTTTGCATTCCAGTCCCCTATAATGAAAAGGACATCTTTTTTGGGTGTTAGTTCTAATAGGTCTTGTAGGTCTTCATAGAACTGTTCAACTTCAGCATTACTGTTCGGGGCATAGGCTTGGATTACCGTGATATTGAATGGTTTGCCTTGGAAACAAACAGAGATCATTCTGTCGTTTTTGAGATTGCATCCAAGTACTGCATTTTGGACTCTTTTGTTGACCATGATGGCTACTCCATTTCTTCTAAGGGATTCCTGCCGACAGTAGTAGATATAATGGTCATCTGAGTTAAATTCACCCATTCCAGTCCATTTTAGTTTGCTGATTCCTAGAATGTCGACATTCACTCTTGCCATCTCCTGTTTGACCACTTCCAATTTGCCTTGATTCATGGACCTAACATTACAGGTTCCTATACAATATTGCTCTTTACAGCATCAGACCTTGCTTCTATCACCAGTCCCATCCACAACTGGGTGTTGTTTTTGCTTTGGCTCCATCCCTTCATTCTTTCTGGAGTTATTTCTCCACTGATCTCCAGTAGCATAGTGGGCACCTACTGACCTGGGGAGTTCCTCTTTCAGTATCCTATCATTTTGCCTTCTCATACTGTTCATGGGGTTCTCAAGGCAAGAATACTGAAGTGGTTTGCCATTCCCTTCTGCAGTGGACCACATTCTGTCAGACCTCTCCACCATGACCCATCTTGGGTGGCCCCACACGGCATGGCTTAGTTTCATTGAGTTAGACACGACTGTGGTCCTGTGATCAGATTGGCTAGTTTTCTGTGATTATGGTTTTAGTGTGTCTGCCCTCTGATGCCCTCTAGCAACACCTACCGTCTTACTTGGGCTTCTGTTACCTTGGACGTGGGATATCTCTTCACGGCCGCTCCAGTGAAGCGCAGCCGCTGCTCCTTACCTTGGACGAGGGGTACCTTCCCACGGCCGCCCTCCTGACCTTGAATGTGGAGTAGCTCCTCTCAGCCCTCCTGCGCCCGGCAGCAGCCGCTCCTTGGAGGTGGGGTAGCTCCTCTCGGCCGCCGCCCCTGACCTGGACGTTGGGAAGCTCCTCACCACCACTCCTCTGCGCGGTCCGTCCCAGCCGGCGCGCTTCCACGCAGTAGAACCAGACTATTCAGTTTCAATTCCTGGGCAGGGAACTAAGATCTCACTCACTGCTTCCTCTGTGAAATCAGTTTATGATGAGCAGACCTGTCCGCTGAGTCCTGAACTTTGCCTGCTGCCCTCCTGATCTCTAGGATCCACAGCTCTTCTAGAACTATAATCCTGACTTGAGTCTCAGTTCTTGGGTCCGACCTCTGTCCTGCTTGTCATGGGGAATTTGCTAGTACTCTTGTCACCCATCTTAACATCAGGCCTGGGCAGCACCCAGCTGGCCTGGCCTGTTACTGAAACACCCTTAGCCTGATAAGCTTTGAAATTTTTTTTATAGACGGGTTTAATTGGTACCAAGAAATTGGTGGTTCCTTCAATAGTGATCTGTATTAGTTCTGTCTCTGTGTGTTAGTCACTCAGTCATGTCCGACTCTTTGCAACCCCATGGACTGTAGCCCACCAGACTCCTCTGTCCATGAGATCTTCTAGGCAAGAATACTGAAGTATATAGCCATTCCCTTCTCCAGGGGAACTTCCTGACTCAGGGATTGAACTCAGGTCTCCTGCATTGCAGGCAGATTCTTTACCATCTGAGCCATCAGGGAAGTCCTAGATCTGTCTCTAAACCCTTATAAAGAAGTTACAGGGTTCGTGTGGTATGTTCTAGAAATATGTGCACTTTTATCTGACCCTTGATGACTCACGGTTAAGGACATCTTTCCTGTTGATTCAGGCCATCACATCTAGTCTCAATAGGAGTTGTTGTTTGTTGTTTAGTCACTAAGTCATGTGCAACTCTTGGAGACCCCACGGACGGTAGCCTGCCAGGCTCTGCTGTCCATAGAACTTCCCAGGCAAGAATACAGGAGTGGGTTGCTATTTTCTTTTCCAGGGGATCCTTCTAACTCACAGATCGAACCTGAGTCTCCTGCATGGACAGGCGAGCCTCCTGGGGAGGCCTGTGAAAGAAAACCCATTGTCGCCTCAGAGCTAGCCTTACAGATCTATGAAGTGGTGCTGAGTGTCCTAGATTCATCTCTCATATGTGGCCAAGAGAGCCCCCAATAGGCCTATTTCCAGGGAACAAACTACCCAGTCTTTCACTCACTGGACCTCCTCCCCTCGGTCTGCTGTTACACTTGGTGAAGAGTTACCCTGCCATTTCCCAATGTAGGAATCCCCCACAACAGTCCCTTTGCCCTCATCTCCCTACGAATGTTGGTTCCATTTATTTACAGTGTGTTTGTGTTAGGATGGACTGGTTGGATCTCCTTGCAGTCCAAGGGACTCTCAAAAGTCTTCTCCAACACCATAGTTCAAAAGCATCAATTTTTCGGCACTCAGCTTTCTTCACAGTCCAACTCTCACATCCATACATGACCACTGGAAAAACTATAGCCTTGACTAGAGGGACCTTTGTTGGCAAAGTAATGTCTCTGAGATAAACCCTCAGTGTTCATCGGAAGGACTGATGCTGAAGATGAAACTCCAATACTTTGGCCACCTCATGCGAAAAGTTGACTCACTGGAAAAGACCCTGATGCTGGGAGGGATTGGGAGCAGGAGGAGAAGGGGACGACAGAGGATGAGATGGCTGGATGGCATCACCGACTTGATGGACGAGTTTGAGTAAACTCTGGGAGTTTGTGATGGACAGGGAGGCCTGGCGTGCTGCGATTCATGGGGTTGCAAAGAGTCAGACACGACTGAGCGACTGAACTGAACTGAACTGAACTGTGTTAGGATGATAAGAAACTGAGCGGTGTTTCCAGGAAGCAGATGAAATGTACTTCGACCAATTTGACATCTGTTTGCAATAACAGATTTTCATAGGGTTGTCATCTCATTTCTGAATAATTAAAGGATTTACGCATGAAATAGGCTTCCCTAGTGGCTCAGTGGTAAAGAATCCGTCTGCAATGAAGGAGATGCGAGTTTAGTCCCTGGGTTGGGAAGATCCCCTGGAGAAGGAAATGGCACCCCACTCCAATATTCTTGCCTGGGAAATCCCATGGACAGAGGAGTCTGGCAGACTACAGTCAATGGGGTCACAAGAGTCGGACATGATTTAGAGACTAAACCGCCACCATTATAACCATGCATGTTATAATAATCAGCATCTGTTTTATAGTTTTAAAACCCAACGACACCCAGAGTCATCGTGGAGGAACAGAAAAAGTAGGTAAGTTGGAGGTAAGTTCTGTTTAAAAGCCCCAGTCTAGACAACTAAGCTTCTTTGTTTCAGCTGTGGATGCTGAAAGCCTCAATTCTCTACTTCCCGCCCACACTCCCAGGCCACACAGAAGAAAGCCAGGACAGACAGACACACTGGCCCTGGGTCCTTCGTGGCTTAGGACCAAACGTCCTGGGCAGCAGTGGTTTTCGGTCTGTGTCTCTATCCTTAGGCTCCTTGTAGGAGCCTAGTGTGGACAAAGCATCACTTCTCTCCTACCCTACGGCAAGTTGCTGTAAAAGAAATAAGCTGCAGGCAGAGTACACTTGAAGGACGGAAGGCCCCTGACAATCCTAGATTAAATTTGCCACATTAGAAATGGAGCTACAAATGAACACCTTAAAAGTACAGGAAAATAAGACCAGGAGGAATTGAGGTCCCTTTTTGCATTTCTATCTAGTAGTTTTGAGACTCAGTTGTGCTCCCGATGATGGCTCAGACACATGTGGCAAACCACACACACGTGGTTATGAACAGATAGAAAAGCTGGATGAGAAAAGACAGAACGTGTGAGTGTCATGTATCCGACCCATTGACCCTATGAGTTCAAGCCCCAGGAAAGAACTACAGGCAAACTCTGATGGAGGGACTTACATGTTTTATTCTGAGACATTGAGGCTCTGGCAGTACAGGTTGGTTTCCAGGTAAGAGACAGAGTGCAGGGTCAGGGAGCTGCTCCCTCCCCGCTCCCACTTCCAGACATTGGCAGTGTGGGACACAGAGGGCTGGCGCTCCTGGTGTGGACACCATAGAAGGCGGCGGCGGTGGCAGGAGGAGGCTGGGCAGTGAGTCCCTTGTAAGCAGCTCCTCAGAGAAAACACCCCGGAGAGAGACTGGCATGCGGTGATCGGAACTGACTGGGTTTATAAACACACAAATGACAAGTCCCTGTGGCACAAATAATGCTTTTTGAGAGCTGCTGGAGGTCTGCTTTCATGCAGGAGATGGGGAGCATCAGTGCAGTTGGAGTCAGTCTCACCTAAGAATGCTTGGTTCCCAGACTGCCGAGACTCACAGAAATGTAGGTTGCACAACAAATTAACATTTGTTAAAGACTCACTAAATAATGAAATGGAGCAGGATTCTGTGGCCCTTGACCCCCATGTCCTCTGCCCACCTTCTGTCTTTGAAAAAATCTTTAGCCAAAGAATAAGCGTAATCAGGGAAGTGAGAAAAGCAGTCAGAAGCAAAGAAAAACAGTCAAAGAAGACCAAATAATAATAATGTAGTCAGTAAGCAAAATGAAGGACTTTCATTTCCTTCTCAGGGGCTATAGATAATATTCAGAGTCATATCCTGTGAGCTCTTTTGCAGGTACTGAAACACCCACCAGGTAGAAAAGTGAACTACATTTTGACCAGACTGTAGCCATGACATAAGCTGCCACAATTCCAAGAACTGGCCTCAAGGAAGTGGGAACAGACCCTGGAAATGAAGATTAACTGTACCTAAAACAACCAAGATGACACAGATCAGACCACTGATGACCAGTTTCAAGATGACTGTTAGAGCTGACTGTGCTGTTTCTGCATGTAGACTCCCCCACCCCCAGCTATAAAAGCTCTTGCCCCCCATTGTCAGTAGGGGGGTGGGGGGTGGGATCAGCCTTTGAACAGGTGTCCACCCTTCCCAGGGCTCAGATAGCAAAGAATCCTCCTGCAGTGCAGGAGATGCAGGTTCAATCCCTGGGTTGGGAAGATTCCCCTGGAGGAGGACATGGCAGCCCACTATAGTATTCTTGCTTGGAGAGTCCCATGGACAGAGGAGTCCGGCAGGGTACAATCCGTGAGGTCACAAAGAATCGGACATGAATGAGTGACTGAGCACGCACACTACCCTTCCCACTCATTGCTGGCTTCCAAAGTAAAGCAAACTTTCCTTTCTACCAACCTGGCCTCTTTATTGGCTTTTGAGCCAGACCCCACTTTCAGTTACAATACCAGTCCCTAAAACTGGGTTCTGTCAGGGGAATGGTGTGTCCAAGACTCAGTAATGTCTCACTAAACACTGAATGAATGAATGAATGAAAAGATTCAGATAATAAAGCACAGTCCCTAGACCAGTGGTTCTCAGACTCTGGCCCTGGACCAGCAGCTACCACTTCACTTGGGAATTTATTAGAAGCACAGTTCTTCAACTGCGCTTCAACCCAGCCCTCCCTCCAGATAATCTGATGCATACTTATGTTTGAGAACCATTGCCCTGATGGACGAACCCTCAAAAGAACTAGGCAGTCCCGGAAGAGAGGAAAAATGCCAAGAGAGGAAGGAAAGGAAACAAAAAAGTTGTGTGAAGACTCAAAACCACATTATGCAAAGTCATTCTGTACCTTTTCTCCCTTTATGAGTGTTCTTTTTCCTTCTCGACATTTAATCTGTTGGGTTAGAACAGACAGAACAGGTTAATACACATATCTGCCCAGCCAGTCACCCAGCCCTCTGGATCCAAGCCCCTTTCTCAAAGCAATGTCATGCTGTATAAACTCTGGGGAAAGGAAAAATTTGAGAGAGACTGCAATTCACAGTCCATGAAATGAAAACCAGGAGCCCTCGTGGCTGGGTGTGGAGGGACTGAGGAAAATTGCAGGAAGAATCAAAACTTCCTCGGGCCAGTACCAGTTCTGTGCCCATAAAGACACCTTTTATGGTAAAATCACACTGGTTTCCAAAAAGCAGTCCTCAGGTTCCCATGGCCACATAATGTGTATCGCAGCCAAAAATTATAAGCCAGAAAACTTTGGTGAGAAGCCTGGGATGGATTCTGAAACTAAAAAGATGAACAGATACAAAGCGCTGTAACACATAGAAGAAAATCAAATATTTTTCTAAGAACGAACATGTTTTTTCTCTAAATATAACACACCCCAATTATTTCTCCTCAGGAAATCTTTGGTGAAGAAGGCACATCATTTTGCAGTTCTCTGGGGGATGAAAACAACCTTGATTGAGGTCATCACCAGCTCAAAGGCAAGGTTCTTTGCTTTATCTTTGCAGTAATTGCTTAGGATATAGAAATAACCAGACAATAGAGCTGATGACAGGAAATCTGCACTTGAATTCAGTTGAGCTGAGGAATCTGTAAACAAAATACTCTTATCTCAGTGAGGTGCTCTTGGCAAGTGCTGTGGATGTTTGTGTCCCCTCAAAATTCACATGTTGAAACTCTGATGACCACTGTGATGGTGTCCAGGCCTTCGGGAGGTCATGAGATCGTAAAAGTGAAGCCGCCTTGGTGGAATTAGTGCCCTTGGAAGAAGAGACAGGGCTTCCCTGGTGGTCCAGTGGCTAAGACTCCGCACTCCCAATGCAGGGGTTCAATCCCTGGTCAGGGAACATGCTACAACTAAGATCTGACACAGCCAAATAAACAAAATAAAAAGAAGAGACAGAAGAATTTGCTTCCTGCCTCTGCTCTGTGTTATGTGAGGACACAGCAAGAAGACGGCCCCCTGCCAACCAGGAACAGTGCTCTCAGAGTCCCACCATGCGGGCACCCTGATCCCAGACTTCCCAGCCTGCAGCACTGTGACAAAGAAATGTGTGTTGTTTTAATCGCCCAGTCTATGATAATTTGTGATAGTAGCCTAGACTAAGACACCAAGAAAGTTCATTTTGCTCAATTTCCTCATTTGAAAAACTGGGATTATTGTATCTAGTTCAAGGGTTATGCCAACAGTCAAATTACATATTACATGTATGTAAAGCACTTAGCACAGTGCTTAATACCCAGAAGAAGTCATGGCTTAGTCACCTGCTCCCTTTTTCTAGCAAGGATGATGCTGATGACTGAGCATTCTCTAAGGAGGCTGCAAGAAAACAGCGGTGGGTAAAACGCTGATCAGCACTTAGTTTCAGATTCAACAGTCATTAGCCTTACTGAGTTATTAACACAGCAAATTATTCGGAATTTGATTCACTATCTCCTTCTACACTTAGCAAAGGACTTAAAGATAATCAGGTACATCCTGCTGGTTTATTTTGGATTCAAATCTTTGGTAATTTTTGCCTTTATTCAAAATTAGTCTGTGGTAACCACATGAGGCTATAGTCAAGGTTCTTTAGCAATGTGATGGCCATGGGCAGGGGGCACTTGTCATAGACGGTCTTGTGTGTAGATCACACATGGACAGACTTCTCCTCAGGTAAATTGACATCTTCAGGCTGCTTAGACCCCTGGCAACATTACCAGAACAATAATGAATGATGTCAGTAGACATATAATAGTTTAATGTTCATTTTACTCTTCTTAATAATAGCTTTCCTTAGGGTTGCTTTCCTTAGGGTTAGATGAATTAATACATAAAAGCCCTTAGCATATCAAGAAGGAGTTAGCTTGGTCTTTACCAGGACACTATAGTGGGGGGGGGGAAAAAAAGACCTTAGGAATATTTACTTAGCATGGCCAAAAAGAGGTTCAAGTTGATCATGCCCATCTGCTCAGAACTCAGGGGAGGGGTCACCAGTTGTTGGACGGTTTTACATGTCTCTTCTCCAGGCAGGTATCTCCCTATTATAGAGACACTTGTAAGGGGTTATGAGAGCATGAGGTGCCTGTTGCCATGTTTTTAGGCTCCTGTTTTAGTCTTTTGTTTTATTTAAAATATTTTTGGAGTAGCTACTCTGTGGCAGTCGCTGTCAAGTCTATTTGGACGTGGTCATGAAGGAGAGTCAATGGTGCCCCCATCAAGAGGAGTATGGGATCCCACTGTCCAGGCCAGACTCTGTTTTGGAGCTTTCACCCTATCGGTTCTCCTCCTCTTCCCCAGCCACCACCTCAGGACCTGCCCGAACCTAACAGACACATCTGGCTTCAGATCTAAATTCTTCCCATCCTGTCTTGTCCCAACACAGTCAAACTGATCCCGCCTACACACAGCCTCAAACACGACAATCCTAATCAGGCCAAATTTGTCATCTGCCAAGTGACTGAGCTAGACTGCTTTGATTAGTTTTATAGATTATTCATTTTAGTTTGATGAATAATTCAACTGCCAATCTGTCATAAATTTCAAACCAAACAGGGGCTTATTTTTATGTATTCACTTATTGGACCTTGGGAAAAAGACATTGTCCTTTTCCTTAAAGAAAAAAAAAATTTTTTTTAATGAGATTAATTTTAACTAACATGTACATAACCTTCCCTCTAAAATATTAATTTTTAAATAAATAAAACATTTAAAAGATGAGCATGGGATTTCAGCAGCTAAAGGTTTTGACTGCCTGAGAAGCTGAGTGAATCTAAGTTCATCACTAAACATTTCTATCACTTTTATAAGTTTTCCACAGAGAACACAATTCAAGATTAAATTGTATAATTTCTGCTTCAGCATTAAGTCAAGCTAGATACTCTCACAGGCCTTTGTGTTTTAAATCTAGACCCAAAATAAATAAGGAAAAGCAGAGGATCCACTGTTTGCAACTTCTCTAAAATGAAACATCTCTCAAATTTAAAGTTTCCACAAATGGATAAAAGTTCATATGAGGTGAATATAAGAAATCACCAATATTAAAAAGAAAAATAGAGAAATTTTAGAATTAGAATCCAAACATATATTTAGTATGCACTAAAGTGAGTAGGCAATAAGAAAAGATTAAAAATGATTGAGGGCATATTTAAAAGAAATTTTAAAGTGACATTTAGAGATGATTAAAGAAATTATAGAAATTAAAATTCAATGGATACAATTTTGAACCCTGGGCCCAACAATGTAGCTTATACTGAATAAAATCATCTACCAAAAAATAACTTTGAAAGTTGGAGAAACATATAAGCAATCCTTGGAGGATGAGGCAGGTGGCGCTAGCGGTAAATTGAAGTCCTTGGAGAGTTAGCACAAGTGGATTGGAGCAGTGGGAATCCTTGGAAAGGGAAGTACATGGGGTACCCCAGTGACCTCAGACATCTCCTGTGGGCATCTTCCAGATTGTGGCCAGGGTGACGAGGGCTCCAGAAGAAGGCACAAGTCTTACAGGCTCAGAGAGACATGGAGTCAGCAATGCCAAAGGAGCTGGGCTTTGAGGATAGGGGTCCTCAGACAGGTTGCTCTTAAATCTGCATTCACACTTCCCTCAAATTATTGGTCAACTTTCCACTGTGGAGGTGCAGGGCAGACCTGAAGGAAAGCAGGAAGCTGCATGATGTCCGGGTCAAAGA